>NW_026606094.1:77240000-77637500 GCF_029834395.1 Sorex fumeus | reverse complement strand
TTTATGTTCCCCAGATGAATGCAATCTTTCTGTGTCTATCCCGCTCTTTCTGACTCATTTCGCTTAACATGATACTTTCCATGTAGTACCACTTGTATGTAAATTTCATAACTTCATCTTTTCTAACAGCTACATAGTACTCCATTGTGTAAATGTACCAAAGTTTCTTTAACCAGTCATCTGTTCTCGGGCACTCAGGTTTTTTCCAGATTCTGGCTATTGTAAAGAGTGCTGCAATGAACAAACAATTGCAGATGTCACTTCGGCTATACCTTTTTGCCTCTCTGGGATATATTCCCAGGAGTGCTATAGCTGGGTCAAATGGGAGATTAAATTCTAATTTTTTGAGAATCGCTCCATACTGTTTTCCAAAAATTACAAATATTCTTAACAGCTCCTATTCATTACTCCTTGAATAATTTCCCCGATAATTTGTGTCTCTTTTTCTTCACTTGCTTTTCTACTAGCATTTCCGGTGAGTCCTGAATGGTGATGTCTCCTTCACTGACATTGTCCACCCTGGGGTGGTGGGGATCGGAAATGACCCACTTTCCATCTCCATCTGTCTTTGTCTCTACTCCACTCAGACCTGCTTCAAGATCCCGCTTGACTTGAGTGCCAGAGAGCCTGCTGTGGTGGGATGCCCGGCAGCCCCCAGGTTCTTTGGATGGTTATTTTTCATCCTAAGTCCAGAGAGTTCATCTATGGCAGCCCTAACCCAACTCGGTGTCCCCTCTCCATCACCCTAGACGAGTCCTTCCCAGTGGGTCTCTGTCCCAGCCCAGCAAATAGCCCCCAGCACCCAGGCATCTCTTAGCCAGCCCATCCCCACTGGTCACCTCAAGTCAGATGACCCACATGCCATTGTATCTCTGTATTCTCCATTCGGGCCTGTATTTTGTGATTCTAATTTCACCATTCTTGTCCCCACTCTATCTTCTTTGTGGCGTCTGTGGCATCACCATACTCTCAGCCACTATTAGCTCCTTTCTCTATCATACTCTGCCCACTTGGCCATAAGTTTCATCACACCTGTCCTAGACGAGTCTTTTCCACTGCCCCTTCCACCCTGTTCCCATCACAGCTTGGGTCCAGCTGCCATTCTTTCTTGTCTAGGGTGTGGGCAGAGTCTCTGAAGGTTTTCTGTTTACTCTCCAATAGGGTCACAGCAGGTAGTGTGGTGTCCTGGGAGGTTTCTGGCCAACCTCAGCCAGACAGACTGGTGGGGGATGGGGGCTTGGTGCCTGGGGATGAAAATCAGGTCTGTGCTCCCACTGGAGTCATCTCCTTTGCCTCCAAAGATATCTCGAAAGAGATTTACTAAAAATATGTAATTATGGTGCACTAATATTTATATGAACAGAATCATTGGTGGTCTCCTCTCTTTAGTCTTTGTTTGTTGGGGGCTGCACCAGCAGTGCTTATTCCTGGATCTGTGCTCAGGAAGCAGTCCTGCTGGTATTCAGCAGACCCTGTGCAGTGCCAGGGATCAAATCCAGGTTGACTCCATGCAAGGCAAACACATGACCTGCTGTTCTATCTCTGGCTTTCGCTAGACTTTAAACCTGAGGGGTTCTCTTAAGAACACAGCTCTGATCTAACCCTCAGTGAGCTTTAAAAAGGAATCTGGTGAGCTTCACCTGACTCTCCTCTGCCCTCTATCCTCCCCTCTGCCCTACAGAACAAGGCAGCTCTCCAAGATGTGGCCATTCCTTACTCCTACCAGTAGACCCTTGGCTCCATGTAGCTTCCTCCCTGAGACTTTCCCAATTCGGGGCCAAACAAAGCTTTCTCCTCTGAGTCTGATGGAACACTGGACACATATTTGTGGTTCTCATTACTCTACAGTGCAGATTATGCTTCTATCTTCCTAGTTGGATCATGAGACGTTTCTGGGCAGGGGCAGAATCAAGTTCTCCTTATGTACCTGGCACCAAACACATGCCTAGGAGCAGGTGACCAAAGGGAGATCTTTTCATCTAGTTTCTCTGTGTTCTCTTTCATTTAGTTTCTCTATTTTTCTCTTCTATTTTATGGGTCAAGTCTCCAAGCTATTTTATTCCAGAAATTTTCTCCTGGAATCTTTCCTATCTGGCTTGAAACACTCTTTCAAGGCCCCTTTTCTAGGTAACAGCCCCATCACCCAGCTCTGTGTGCCTATCTCTTAACCAGGCTGCCTGGCTGCTCACTGGATGTCCTGCCCCACTTCCATCCCCACCCTGAAGCTAGGCACAGATGAAAAAGCTTGTTTCTGATGCCACTGCCTGTCTGAAAGTCTGTGGTGCCATCCAAATTCTTAGGACAAGATGACACTCTTTCCTTGACATGGGTCATGCAACACTGCCCCCTGTCTGTGAATATTTTTACCTGGCTATGGCTGCTTCCTGTCAGGCCCAGGGGACCCTGGAGGAGGCCTGATACCCCCATACCCCACCCCACCCCACCCCACCCCACCACACCACACACACACACACACATGCACACACATACATATACAACTCACCCTGCAATGAAATTTCTGGACCTTTCTGTCAAGCACCCTCTACTTTTCATCTAGAGGCTCATTATAATGTGACTTGAATGATCATCTGCAAATGCTACATTCTGGGGAACAGGAGCTAAAGCCATCCTATTCATAAATGTGTCCTTAGAATTAGGCCCCAGGTTGTCACATGGCAACCTTCCAGCAAGTAGTTGTGGAGCCAATAGCAATGAAGGGTTTTTGGGCACAAGCCTGAGGACCACTTCATATATCAGGTGGGGAGTTCTGAGGGGAGCTGGACAAGGGCAGAACCCTTTGAACTGGATGACAATGACATCAACAATAACTGCAATCATGACTAATATTAGAGCTTGAAGGCCCAGTTCAGTGCTTAATGCTTTGTCTTCTCAACATCTTGGTCAGGTAGATATTACCACCAGCACATTACAGAGATGAAATTATTGAAACACAAATCATTTGAGGTCGTACAGCTAATAAGAGGGTGGAGCTAGTACTCACATCTCTTCAAAGTAAAGTTTGGGTTCCTCCAGGCCGTGCTTCTAGGGGTCTCCCTAAATGCTTTCCAGAGGATGATGTCGCTGGAAGTGACGGAGAGGACAGCACCTCGATGCATGAGGAAGCCCCTCCTTGCCAGAGCTTCAGAGACACAAGAAATATTGGAAAGCCCATGAAGAGAAGCAGGGGATGAGCAAAAGTTTCCGCCTCTGGCATGTCATTAAAGAGTATTTGAGATGGAGTTAGAAGGCACCCACGAGTATTTTTTCATCATAAGGAGTGTCTCTAGTAATTTGGGCCAAAGGCATATTCCAGCCCCAAACATGACTTTTTTCCCTCCTAATTATTTCTTTTCTGCCAAAGAAACTGCCTATGTCCCTTTAAGCAGCAAAAACCCAATGCAAGATGCCCCCAGAGGGAACCAGGAGATCAATTTTTCAGCCAGGGACTATGCAGCTTGGCTGCATGGGCTTAAGGCTTTTAATTTGCTTATACATAGAGTGGCTTGAGCTCTATACATCACCGAATCAATGCAAATCAGTTTTCTTGAAGCTGGTTCAATTTTAAAAGAATTTCATTAACCAGCAATAAAAGGGCTGGTTTAACACAATTACTATCGGATCTCAAGCTCATCAGGAAGGATTCCTTTTCTATAATGATCTTAACATTTATTTTATGGCATTTTCTAAGATAAAAGGGAAACAAAAAATAAACTGGAGGAAGATGCTGAAAAGAATGTGTTTTACTCCTCTCGAATTCAGCGTTGGAACAGTCATTAAAAAAAGTTCTTTTTCCTAAATGACAAGAACCTTGGGGAGGAAATATGTTTATTTAAACGTTCTTGTGTTGCTGCCCAAAGACCTTCTTAGACACATGTTTGATGCATTATCTGATCCACACAGAATCGTAACCACTCAAGGTGGAAGACACTGTAGTGGCATTTCATACAATTACTTAATTTTATTGAAGAATAAACGGACACCCAGAGACCATTCATGGTGATCAAAGGTCAACCATCTGGTGAGCAGAGAAGGGGCTGGAATTCAGGTTTCAGCACATCCTACTGCCTCCTTTCTCCTCAGCAGAGATGAGAGATACCAGAGAATGTGTGGAAATTTCTCTATGGATATACTTTTTACAAGAGAAAGGAAAGCCTGCAATTCACTGCCACATGGATGAACCTTGAGACTATCATAGCTAGTAAAATAAGCCAGTCACAGGATGCTACTTCTCCCATAGGTTTCAAAGGAGCAAATTCATGGACTCATGGAGTAGAGAGGTGTTTGGCAGCGCCTGGGAGGAGGAAGGATTTGAGAGTTGCTCATAACTGGTAAGAAGCATCAGCTAAGCAAGATGTTTAAATTCTAGATATCTGCTAATAGCATTGAACTATTAGTTAACAACTCTGAATTATATAATCAGAATTTGATTAAGAGGGTAGATCTCATGTCAAGTGTTCTTAGCACAAGAAAATGACATGAACAATAGTGAAGAGCCAGTTGACGTTAGGGCCTTTAATGATGGAGGGGAGGCTCAGCACTGCCTTCAGTGACTTGAAGAAAGACAGTCAGTAATGGGCATGGTTATCTTTTTTCCTACTTGGCTTGTTTTCTGCCAAAGAAGTATAATGTGCCTCTTTGAATAGTCCCCAAAGTCAGTGTCCCCGAGAGAAGTGCTGGGGAGAGACTTCTCTCCTTCATCCTACCGTGCTCTCGTTCCTCTGCCTACCCTTCCTCCCAGTTCCATCTCCCTGCAATGGTACATTTCCTTTGGGACCCTCTGGGTGAGCCTATGCCACGCTGCCTCTGTGCTCCTCCATCTGTTCTGCCAGCCTCTCTGCAGGGCATGTACCTGCTTTGGGGGCTCTGGCTCTGCCACCCAGGCTCTTACCCTACTACTGACCTTGTAACCTGGGAGTCAAGGCAGTTTGGGATCCATGCTATAGCTAGTTTGTCTTAGGAGAGTGAATAGGATCCCAACAAAGGCCCTGAGCAACAGGAGAGCTACAAGGTTTTCGACTTTAGTTGAGCCATGTTTCTTTATGCAAAATGCACCAGAAAGGTTAGGAAAGTCAGTTTTATTTTACCCCAAGCCACATCTCTGGCCCCAGATGTTCATCTCCACTGGGACAACATAGAATTGAATGCGGATCTGTAGACTCAGTCCTTTATTTATTCATTTTTTAGAGAAAAACCCTCTGGTTATTCTCAGCCCACTGGAGTGATGCTAAGGAGAGACTTCAGTGTTGGAGATCGAACCTGGAATTTCTGCACGCAAAGCATATGCTCAGTCCATTGAGCTCTTTCATTTATTTCATTTTTTTTTGAGGAATAATGCTGGCTATCTGCAGCTTCATGTTGTAATGTTTGGTGAGACATTCTTGCCAAGTAATGCCTAGGAGCCATGAGTGCCCTGAAAAAGATCAAATTTTCCTACTTGGGATCATACTGGTGACTCAGTGAATACTCAGTAAAGGATATCAAACATTGGAAGGAAGATTATGGAAACCCCTGCACATCATTTCCTCTTTACTTGAAGATAGGTACCTGCCCTTTATCTTTAAGAGTTAGACAGACCAGTGACTCAATGAACTAAACAAACAACTTTAACATTGAAGAATGACTAACCATTGATTGTCTTTAGTGTTATACAAACCATGTTTTGTTTATAACTTATTTTAAAATATTTTAGCTATTACTTTTATTTATTTAAAATTTTATTTTAGGCATGATGTGACAGTATTGTCAGTGACATTGCTTCATGCATGCAGTGCTCCAACACTGCACCCTTCCCTCCACTATTGTCTCTGGGTGCCCACCCAAGCTCATTCCCTACCATGCCTAGCTCAGTTCTGCAGGCCAATTCTCAGGTTCTGTTGTCTCTGGCCACTCATTTCCTTATATCCCGGATATGAGAAAGATTATCATCTTTAATCTGTCAATCTCCTGACTAACTTCACTCAGCATGGTATTTTTCAGTTCCATCCACATAGCTTTAAGTTGCATGATTCTGTCTTTTCTTATAACTGGTAGTATTTGCTGTGTGTATGGACCATAGTTTTCTTATTCAGTCATCCTTTTTTTTATTTAGCTTTTTATTAGTGAAACACTGTGAGGTAGAGTTGTAGATTTACGACTTTTTGTGCTTGGGTTTCAGTTATACAATGATCGAATATGGGAGATGCGTGCTGAGAGTAGACTTTAGACCGAACATGATTGACACTCAATGACTCTTTTGCAAACCACAGCACCCAAAAGGAGTCAGTCATCCGTTTTTGAACACTAGTTGTTCCGGGATTTTGGCTACTGTACAAAGTGCTGCAATCAACATAGGTGTGAAAATGTTTGTTCTAAATAGACTTTTTGGGCCTTTGGGATAAATGTCAAGAATGGAATTGCTTGGTCATAGGGTAGTTCAATTTTCAACTTTTGGGGAAGTGACCATATTGTTTTCCCAAAGGGTCGAGCCAGTCAACATTTCCACAAGTAGATAAAGAAGGCCCTCCCCCCCGACACATCCAAGCCAACATCAGTTTCTAAATTTTTGAAAACAATTTTTAATTGATACTCTTGACATATTTTACATATGTCAAGATACTCTTTACAATTTTATATATACAAGATTTTTAGGTATACAGTGGTTCAGTGCCAATCCCACAATCAGTGCCAACTTCCCTCAACCAAAGTCCTCAGGTTCCTTCCTCCCCATTCAGCCTACCTTTTAAACAGGCATGTTATTTTTTGGTAATTATTGTAGTTTGGGCTCCTTGCTACCATAATGACGGTTCTGTGGATTGGATATGTACATATCCTACACCTCTACACCACTGATGTATCTTTGCTCCTCCTATCTGCCTCTTCTTACATCCTCAACAGCCTCCATTTCCTTTCTTCCTTGGCCTTTTCATTTCCATAATATCAGCCCAAGAGTTTTCCCTGCTTCTTCTGACATACTTCACTGAACATAAGATCCTCCACTTTCATCCAAGTGATATCAAACTCCATGATTTCTTAATTCCTTGTAGCTGCTTATTATTCCATATAAAAATATCCACTCATCTGTCATTGGAAACCTAGCTTAACACCATATCCTCACTATTGCACTAAGTGCTGAAATAAACAATTGTGTGCCAAGATCCTTTCCAGTGTATGTTTTTGTGTCTTGGATGTAGATACTGAAAAGTGGAAATACGTGTGCTCTATTCTTACTTTTTTGAGAGACCTCCATATTATTTCCCATAAACATTGAACTAGATAACACTCTTACCAGCAGTGGTTGAAAACTCCTTTTTTTGCCACATCCCAACAATTCTAGTTGTTCCCAGTCTTTTTGATATGTGCCACTCTCAATGATGTCAGATGATATCTCATTATTGTCTTTATTTGTATTTGTCTGATAGTGATGAGCATTTTTTAATGTGTTTTTTTCTTGTTTGTTTTTGGGTGACAGTCAGTGATGCTTAGGGGTTTTCTCTGGCTCTGCACTTAGAAATCACTCCTTATGGTGCTCAGGGAAACATAAGAGGTGTTGGGCATTGAACCTTGGTTGGCTACATGCAAAGGCAAGCAACCTGCCATCTGTATGATCTTCCTGGATACTGGGAGCTTCTTACTGTGATATGATGCCATTTAAAAAATCTTTCCTTCTCTTTGCTTTGCCAATGGCACTGAATAATTGAAGATGCCTCGAGAATCAGTCATGAAGTTCTGCCTATTTTTCCTCAATATAATTTATGGATTCAGGTCTGCTATCAAGGTCTTTAATCTACTTTGAATTGACTCATGTGTATCATGTGCATGAAAGTTCATTTTTTCCCCCATGTGACAGACAAGTTTTCCCAGCACCATTTGTTGAAGAGGCTTTCCTAGCCCACTTGATACTCTTTGTTCCTTTGATGAAGACTAGCTGTTCATGTACGTGGGAATCTATCTCTAGGCCTTCGATTTTATTCCATTAGTCTGAAAGTCTATCTTTATTTCAGTACAACATTGTCTTGAGTCACTTTTAAGCATTTATCTGGACAGTCCTCTGACAAAGAGTTCCAATCATAGGTGTTTTGATGGTGTTAGCAGGCAAGACTGGGAGAGGACTTGTGCTCACCTAAGTAAGACATTCTCTTCTCTACACAGTGGAAGACAAGGTGTCAGACACTTTCCTGAGTCTGGGAAACAGACTTAGTCACAGGAAGTCATTGCTACTTCAGCTGCTCTCATTGTTAGCTTATCTCCAGTCATCTTCCTCAGCAAGGGCACAGGGGTGCTTGTGGTGGGTATTTCTGTCTGGCTGTGTTCTCACATGAAAGACACTTTGTCTGGATTTTAGTTTCTGAGTCATCACTTTTTCCCTTCTCAGAATTTTGATGGCGAATACTACATTATGGTCTCAGTATTGCAGTGTTCTGAGACCAGCCTAATCTTTTTTGCCTTTGTATGTAACAGTTATTCACATTACTTTATTATTGTTGCTGTTTTTTGAAATTTTTATGAAAATGTGTAGTTACATATTTTATGAAAATATGCAATTTTGTTGATTTTTGTCATTGTTGTTTTGAGGCAATTCCTGACAGTGCCCTAGGCTCACTCTTAGTCTGTGCTCAGGGATCATTATTGGCAGTATTCAGGGGGTCATATGAGGTACTGGGGATTAAACTCAGGTCATCCACGTGCAAGACACGAGCCTTGCCCGATGTACTATTTCTCCAGCCCCTTAATTTTGTTGATTTTAGATGAGGGCATGATAACTCTTTTTTTTCTAAACCTTCTATTTATTCCTTATTTCCTATATCCCCCAAGAAAAGGAAAAATTTTTTAAAAAATTACCTGCTAATAAAGATGTTGTAGTTCTTGTTACATTTTTAAGTTTAGAGAAACCTATAGTATTGATTATTCATTTCTGTAACTTGAATTTCTCAGCTCTCTTTTGTTTTCATCTCTGTCTTGGTCCTCTGCACTGGAGGGAAAAGTTTCTCAGCTGCAAACTTATGTGATGTTTATGCTGTTTTGCAATACCAGCTCTCTCTGATTCTCATACAATGGATTATGTTAGTTTCTGTAATATATTTCTCAACTGCCCATTTAGTTCTCATCTTCATGTTTTTTTCATCTTAGTCTATCTTTTCCTGATAGGCCTTTATTTTCCTGTCAACAAATACCCTTTTCTAACATTTTCTCACTGAGGAAACCAACCACTCACAGTAACTTTACATCTAATTTAGAGAATAAATTCTTTTCAGGGAAAGACTCTTGATCTTACAATGCTTATAGTATTTTCATATATAATGCTTCCTTCTCTTTGGTCTCAAATGTTCTTTATGATTTCTCATAATGATCTATTCTTAAACTTACTTTCTCTTACTCACAGAGAAATAGACCCAGATTAAACATTTTATACTAAACATGTGCATGAATTTTCCTTGAATTGGAGTTGTTCCGTGGGTGGTATTGAACTTTCCATGTCTTATTCAGTTATAGAGGTGCCTTCTTATCAGTCCAAATCTCTCAATGTTAATTCATGGGGATTTGCCAGCTGTGGGTCATAGTTTTTTTTTTTTTTTTTTTTTTTTTTTTTTTTTCCCCTTTATTTTATTTTATTTTTTTAAAGTTGTAGATTTACAATTTTTTGTGCTTTGGTTTCAATTATACAATGATCAGATACCCATCCCTCCACCAGTGCCCATTTTCCACCACCATGGATAATATCCCTCCCACCCCCATCCCCCCATCCCCCCGTCTCTGTGGCAGGGCAATCCCCTGTGTTCTCTCTCTCCTTTTGGGTGTTGTGGTCTGCAAAAGAGGCATTGAGTGGCAAACATGTTCAGTCCATAGTCTACTTTCGACATGCATCTCCCCTCCTGGGAGGATCCTCCAAACACCCTTTATTTGGTGCTCCCTTCTCTATCTGAATAGCCCTTTCCTTTAGGATGCCCGGCTGGCCTCTAAGTTATGGAGTAATCCTCCTGGTGCTGATCTCAGCTATTCTTGGGTATTAATCTCATACTTTGTTACTTTATATCCCCCAGATGAATGCAATCTTTCTATGTCTATCCCTCTCTTTCTGACTCATTTCGCTTAGCATGATACTTTCCATATTGTACCACTTGTATGTAAATTTCATGACTTCATCTTTTCTAAGAGCTACATAGTACTCCATTGTGTAGATGTACCAAAGTTTCTTTAACCAGTCATCTGTTCTTGGGCATTCAGGTTTCTTCCAGTTTCTGGCTATTGTAAAGAGGGCTGCAATGAACAAACAAGTGCAGATGTCACTTCGACTATACATTTTTGCCTCTCTGGGATATATTCCCAGGAGTGGTATTGCTGGGTCAAATGGGAGCTCAATTTCTAATTTTTTGAGAATCGTCCATACTGTTTTCCAGAAGGGCTGAACCAGTGGACATTCCCACCAACAGTGAAGGAGTGTCCCTTTCTCGCCACATCCACGCCAGCATCGGTTGCTTTTGTTCTTTTGAATGTGGGCCAGTCTCTGAGGTGTGAGATGGTATCTCATTGTGGTTTTGATCTGCATCTCCCTGATGATTAATGATGTAGAGCATTTTCTCATGTGCTTTTTTGCCATTCGGATTTGTACAAAAGTAAGATCAAAATGGATTAAAGACCTCAACATCAGACCAGAAACCATAAGGTACATTGAAGATAAAGTTGGCAAAACCCTCCATGACATTGAAGCTAATGGTATCTTCAAAGATGCCACGCCACTGGCCGAGCAAGTGAAAACAGAGATAGATAAATGGGACTATCTTAAACTAAGAAGCTTCTGCACCTCCAAAGAAACAGTGACCAAAATACAAAGACAGTCTACAGAATGGGAAAGGATATTCACCGAATACACATCTGACAAGGGGTTGATATCCAGGATATACAAAATACTGGTTAAACTCCACAAGAAGAAAACATCCAACCCCATCCAAAAATGGAGCAATGAAATGAACATAGTTTTTTTTTTTAATTTCTATATTTTTGTTTCCCCAAATATGTCAGGATAAATCAAGAGAAGTGAAATAATATGCTCTTGTCATTGAAAATACAAGTGACAGGAGAACTGATAATGTGCCCCAGTCTTTGTGGGTGGTGCATGTTCATTTTTTATTATTTCAAGTTCTCATTGAGGTCACTGTGGCTCTTCTTTCTTTTACATTAAAAATATACATTTTGTTTTAGAAAAAGATGAGATATCAGGAAAGAGTATTCTGATTTCAAACCTACAGCAAAATCTCAAATGAAATTTCAGTCAAAATATATTTGCCAAAAAAGTAAAAGTTTAAGCCAATTAAATATCTAGAAATTCCTAAAAGAAAAAAAGAAATAGAATATTAATTATATATTGTTTATTAAAGATGGTGAGATAGAAGTTTCTTTTCATCTACATTTGAGAGAGTCCTTTAGGCAAAATGAGATGAAGGTAATGGGGAAATTATAAAGTTCAAAGTCAGATCTGTCATGCAAATGCCAGGTCTTTTTAGTGCCCAGGCAAATGACAAATCATTTTTCAGGGTGACAATTGGAGTTTAGAACAAGAAACTTGAGAGAAACCTCATAAATCAGGTCCCTGATTCTGGTAGAAACTTTCATTCTGTTTTCACAGAAGCAAATGTGTGGCTCAGACCAAGGCATGGGCTAGGCTGCAGATGCTAGAAGGTTCTAAATCAGACTCTGTCCCCTGACCAACCAGGGATAGCCAGCTGATCCGGCAGGAAGACTCAGCGGGAACACTTGGGAAGGTGAGAGTGAGGGACTGTGACTGGACTTCTTCTCCCACCCTCCCGTTCAGGACTTCTTTTAAGACCTGAGGCTGGATCTGCTCGCAGCTCACTGAAGAAACTGCCATGCGAGCAGTCATGCTGTGCCCTGATGCCAGAGCGAGTGGTGTGGGCACAGGCTTTTCCACTCACCCTGCAAGCTCTGTAGGTAAAGTGTTGATGTGGAGAGGCCGGGCTCCAGCTCCCACAGATGATGCTCACCTGCCCTCTGTGGATTGGCCCCGAGAGCTGCTGACTGCCCGTGGTTCTACAGTCATGTAGGAAAACACTGACCCAGGCCCCACGGGTGTTAGAAACCAAGGCACCACCACAGCAGCCACCAGACAGTGCCTGGGACTCGGGCGCCTGCGTCATAGCAGAGAGCCAACAACCAGTGGGGCTGGGCACACAGTCGGTGACAATCTCCTGTCTTCTGTGGCCCAGCAGCAAAAACGGCTAGAGATGAGATAAGGCTAAGGATGGCCTTTGTGTGACTACAATGGAAATGACCCTCTTGGGGGTCACCATGGAGGCACAAGTAGGACCCTCTTTGGAAGTTGAGGTCATGACTTGTGCTCAATGGAGAAAGCTGAATGCATGATCAGGCCAGGTCTCTGCCTTTGTTCTGAAGGGGGTTTCCCCCCCTCCCCCCCGTTTCCCTCTTCTGTGCAAGGCCAGGAAGCTGGACATCTCTGACCTCAGGACTGGTCTGGGAATCCTGACTGTCAGGACACATGAGCCATCCTCAAGGGAATAACACTGGATCCTGCCTACAATTGTTGACTGCCAGAAATCACATCAGTGTTAAGTAACCTGGTTAGCATGGGATTTGGTGTCCTTCTGTACCCAGAACCCCACTCACTCATGGTTCTGGCTGAACCACCCTTTTGTGAAATTCTGCAAATTCTGTTGCTTCTTTCACAACCTGCCTTCTCTGGGGCCTCTTCTACCCATCAGATATTTCTGTGGATACTTGTGCCATAACTCAGGGTTTTAGAGTTTGCTTCTATTTACTCATCACATTTTAATACTTGGCCAGCAGCTGTGCAGCACTTAACTGATCTACAGGAAAAAGTTGTATCTTCTGGCCCTGGAGGCCAAGTAGTGGGATTCTAGGAGGCCAGACCAAGGGACGTGATGGAGCACCTGGGCACAGGAGTGGAAGCAGAGACTGCAGTGGCCGGAAATGGAAAAGAAGAGTGAGTCTAGGTCTGCACTCCAGCCTGGCCAGTTAGTAGCCATGTGGTCTTGTGTGTTACTGTGCCTCAAAAGAGAGGGAGAATAGCAGGTTCTTCATGACGATCAAAAGAATAAATCTCTGTGAAATATTGGGACTGGCATCAGGCACATTCTGGCTATTTGAAGTCATCACACATCCTAGCCCTGGTAGGAAGTTGTCCAAGCCTGTGAATGTCCCGGTGTGTAGCCCACGGAGGCCAGCAGGGCTTTCTGCTCTGCAGTTCGCCAGTGGCACAGTGAACACACAGTACTGGCCCACAGCATTCTTTCCACATGAAATTCAGACCAGGACTCTCCCTGGGCCTATAACTCCACTCTCGGACCATCTTCTCAACACCTAAGTGACTGACGTGGGCCCACACGCAACTCCCACAGAGGAAGCAAGATGCCACTTACTGGTGGGAACAGAGCAAACCGTTCAACAGGCATTTGGAGCATTTGACCTCCGGACTTCTAATTCTTTTTCCTGTTATTTATACAGCTGAGTCAGAGGTTCCAGGAGAGTGAGACAATTCCAGGGGGACTTGGGGGAAGGGAGAGAGGGAAGGAGGGCGAGAGAGAGAATCAGAGTGAATGTTTTTGCTTGGAGTAATCAATTAATTCAGCAGTTTTGGCACAGAAATCTCATTTTACTGGACATCTTGTAAGGACTTTCCAGTACCTTTATTAAAGAATGTCTTGTCCATAGCAGTTTGGCTTTTTTAAAACTCCTGGTTTTAGCCAAACTTTGAAACTTTAAGGATATAGGAAAGTCGTTAGGAAGCTCAGGGTAAACTTGACTGTGAATTCTGAATTCAGGTTGGTTCAAACTTCTATTGTCATTGAATGAAGAACTATCACTAGAAACAAAGTAGATCCATCTGGTCTGAGAACCAGACTCCAAGGACATACCCAGCATTCTAAGTCCATCTGCAGAGCCATGACATTCAGTTCCTTAATTTCTTCCCTGACTATAGTTTCCCGCAACACTGCTTTGTACTTTTATTTTTTATTTTTATTTATTTTATTTTTATTTTTTTAGCCTTTGGGGTCACACCTAGTGATGCTCAGGGGTAGCTCCTGGCTCTGCACTCAGGAATTCCTCCTGGCGGTGCTTGGGGAACCATATGGAATGCTGGGACTCGAACCTGGCTCGGCTGCACACAAGGCAAATGCCCTACCTCTGTTCTGTCACTCCAGCTCCTGCTCTGTATTTTTAGAGGATAGAAAACCTTTCCTCAGCCAGCATATATTTGTTAAAAGGAAGTCAGCTCATCCTATTCTCCTGCTCAAGACTCCGAAGGCCCTGATTACCCAGAACAAGAACTCTGCCTGCTTGGGGGTCCAAGGTCCTGACTGATCCATCCTGTCCTGTCCATCCAGCCCTATTCTTTCTTCCTTACCCAGTGCCTTGCCCCTGCCATGTCTTCTGGATCCCCACATCCCCACTCTATCCATGTGACCTGGTTTTATTTTCCCTAGATCACTCATCCCCAGCCATTGCTATCACACAGTTGTTTGTTTATGATCTGTCTCTTTGGCTAGAATTTGATATTGATGAGGGCAAAGACTGTCTCAGTCACTGTTTATACACTCAGGACCTCGAACATGTCTGTCTCATTGCAGCCAATGATCAACAAATATGTGTTATACGAATGAACGGTTGAAAAGGAAGAATGGAAAGAAGAAAGAAGGGCAGGACTAGAAGGGCTGATTTTTCCGTTGTGAGTTGTGAGTATTCCAGCCACTGCCTGATTTCCATCAATGAAGGAATCTGGTCTGCATCCATATGCCTCTTTCCCAAGTGCTTCCCAGAATCCAGCCCTTCATGCTCTGTGCAGTGGTGCAGGGCATGCTGGCAGCAAGGCAGACAGGCAGTCCCTATGGGCCTGTTCTGTACTGTCCTGTACCCTATGCTTCCTACATCAAAACCAGACCTTTACATTTTACAGCAATGAGCCCCACAGGGAACTTCATATTGCAGGAGGAAATGCCTGTGGATAGTCTTGCTTTTCTCACCATTTGATTCAGGAAATATTGCTTCCGACAAACTGGATGGTCACAGATGACATCTTGCAATGAATATGATGTAATCCTAGGTCTTGGTGACCTTCTCTGTGTTTTTGTGGCATCCCTACACCTTTTTTTTTTTTTTACAAAAAACCCTCAGTCCTTGTTTCTGTGATGACTAGGGGTCTCACACACTTGGTTGTGACATCAGCATCCTTGGCAGTGAGGAGGGGGTCTCACTTCATAACCATGGTGCTCAGGCAAATTCTGGTCATGGTGTTTACCATGAGAAGGGCTCTCTGTGGTGCCGATGGGGGCATGGTTCCTGGCTGGGGTGCTTGCATATCTTTCACTTGAGGTGCTTGTAGGGGTCACACACTTTAGTTGCAGTACTCACACATGCCTGGTTGTGTTGCAGTATTGAACACTGTTTTTGTATTGTGGGTCCTGGTCACAGAGCCTCTGGGAACACACTGAGCATGTGCAGGTGACACTGGGGATTGAACTCATAGCCTCATGCTTGCAAGGTTAACACTTTGTGCCACTGAGCCATCCACAGACTCCTTTACATATTGTTGGCTAGTCTAATAAGCAATGAAATCTCCTCCTTTCCTTTCGCCACACATGGTTCTCCAGATCTGCTCAAGGTCTCTTCCTGTTTGTCTCTGAGTCTCCAGGCACTGCCCATGAGGAACTGTCTACTGTTTGAGTGGCCAATTATGGCATTTCTGGGGCAGGTGAGGATGGAGAGAATGGAATCTGCAGTGAAGCACACAGTGGGTGGGAGTGGAAGGGCACCCCCTACCTGATGTGCTGATGTTTTTCTCATGTTGTCCTGCCCTTGGGTGATTTCTAGAAGGAAGGCACCAGGTCAGAGCAGAGGCATCAGTCCTGACTGCGTCTTCTCTTTCCCATACCATTGGAGTTCTGGTTGCTACCCACAGGGTCTCCAAGAGTGGGGTCCCTGCTGTGAGCCAGCAAGTGGGTTAAGGCTGCTTCCGAGGGATCCAGGCTAAGCTCATATATGAGTCACTTGTCTGGAGTCTTCAGTGAATTCTATATTGGCAAGAGATCCCATCCAGGGTTAGACATAGTGCAGCTGTGACCTCTTGTCTTGCTGGGTCCCTGCATAAAGGGCTTGGGTCTGTAGGTTCACATGTAAGCCTATGGAGACATCAAGGTCACCCCCTATTCATTAGGGAGGTGCTATAGCCTCATTGTGTCTAGGAAATCATGTAACAAGAGGACAGGTGTTGATCTCAGTCTTACCCAGGTCGTTGGTGTGTTTGAGTTTGATGGTTCTTGGTGGGGGATGGGGGAGCTCTCCATTCCCTAGTGCTGGGTACTTTGTGTGTTCTGGGAGCAACTCTGGTCTCAGCCCACTCCTTCAGACCTCCAGAAGCTTCTGGGCATGTTCCCCAAAGGGGCCTCTGCTTTGACTCCTGACTGACGTGGTTGGTTCCATTTCTTTGTTCCAGAATCTTTGGGGTTGGAATTTATCTTTCTCCAGTGAGTAGTTTGAGTCCTAAATAGGAAGCAGATTCTGGAACCCCAGGCAGCCACACCCACGTCCCACAACTGCTGCCATGTAAACTCATCTACTTGCCCTGTTCCAGAAACTCACAGTTGAATCTCGAAGGAGATCAACCAGATGCAAAAATTTCTCAGATACCCAGTCCCAGCTGAGACCTCCGGGGTGACCTTGGAATGGGGGTGGGCCCAGTTCTTGCCCTACCAAAGCCCCAGCCAGCCACACTCTTACCTCCACAGCTGCAGTCATGCCTCCGGCCAAACTGCTCAGTTAAATATTCTGAATTTTCTGGAGTAAAATCTCCAAACTCTACACTACTAACATCCCAGTAGGAGCACACCAGACTAGATAGTAATGTAAAACAGGAGCCAATTAATCTCAATTAGCAAAACACTAATACAGAAGACTTAACTGGCAACAACAGCTTAGTAAGCCCTCAGACAAGTACTTAATGTCCCCATAGTGAGAATTTTCACAAATTTTCTTTTACTGTAGCATTTTTTGATCATTTCCTTAGCCATTTAGTGGTAACAAGCAATATAAAATGAACTATTGTGGGTCTGCTACAGGGGCAGGCTCGAGGGGTCTTTGGGAAAGTTGGAAACAGTGGTGGAGGGAAGGTGACAATGGTGGTGGGGTTTGTGTTGGAATACTGAATACTTGTAACAAATTATCATGAACAACTTTTTAAACCATGGTGTTTAAATAAAGTGAGAAGAATAAATTATTTATAAAACGTTAAAAAAACAGGAAGCAGATGTGGTCATGTGGGGGAGGAACTTGGTTTTGTAGTTAGTGCATTTTCAGGAGGGGTTTCCAAATATACATTCTGGAGGACTCCCAAATAGTACTTAGGGATCCAGGGCCACTCTAGGAGATTGTTGGCTAACTAGACTAGGCATGTCAATATTTGAGCCTTGAGGATGAGGTGCTGATCCCGATCCACAGGGTGGAGTTTTCCTAGACTTCCCTGGTGGTACTCAGGGTCTCTAGAGCTTACCTGGTGATGCTCATGGGACCATGTAGTACCAGGGAGGTTGGGTGCAAGAAGGCACGTGCCTTGAAGCTGGAGCTTATCATAACTGCTTTGTGTAGGGAACACTGGATGTGTGGAGTGTTGAATCATGTTCATGTCTTCCAATAGTTGGTCTGTGAGAAATAGAAAATCTAGTGGTCTTTAGTCTTGCTGTTTCTACTTGTCTAATGAGGAAAGTAGATTGTTTTTATATTTTACTACTAATGTTTGACCTGGAGCAGGAAATGTAGCCAATTCAGTTGTTGGTGCAAGTGTCAGTTTCATATGTAAACCCGTTTCCTTTGCAGGATGCTGGTGCATTAGTGATCACGCTCAGTGTGGGGAAAGTGCTAGGCTCAGAGCAACACTCAGCCTTGTGCTTGCTGCTTGCAGCCAAATCTTCTCCAAGATGCTTGACCTCTTGTGCCTCAGTTTATTTATCTTGACATGAAGATAATAACAATCCATCTGTTTTTTTTATATGGTTGTGAAATTAAACAAGGTAAGATCTATAAAGTGCTTAGACTAGTACCTGCTGCATTTTAAGTATAAGGTTTATGCATTTTTTTGGTTTGTATTTATTTGTTTGATTTTGATTTTGGGGCCACACCACACCCAGCAATGCTCAGGAGTTACTCTTGACTCTGTGCTCAAGGATCACTCCTGGAGGGGGGCTAGGTGGAGTATATGGGATTTGGGGGATTGAACACAGGTTACAAGCACCCTCCTGTTGTACCTGCTCAGACCCCTAAGGTTTGTTCTTAATTCCTCTGCCCTAGCCACATCCCAACCTGAAGTTCTGCTGTGATCAAAAAGTTTTCATAGCTTATAAGATCATATTATATAGCATACATATTGCAGATAGGAAAAAACTAGGCATAGGAAAGCTAAGTAACTTGTCAAAGATTTTTAAAAATTAGTTTAATTTGTTTACAATAGTGCCGATGTTATTGCTTCATATGTGTAGGGCTGTCCACCCTGGAGTGCCGGGATGCCTCCACCACTGTCCCATGGGCGGCTCCATCCCCTGAACATCCTTGAGCTGAAGTTCTCTTGACCTTATCTCAGAGTTTGTTTCCATTGGGGGTTGTTTAATCCCTTGCTTTGTTTATATTCCACACAGGAGTGAAATCATCTGGTGTTTGTCTGTCAAAGATTCTTAACCTCTCGATCAGGGCTTCTTAAACTTTTCCCACCCACAAGCACTTTGTGCCTCAGGAATTTGGGGGGATCTCCCCAAACTCTGTTCAATGGGCCCTGGGGTTGGCGGAGCTGCTCCCAGCAATGCTCAGCCTCAACCAGCATTACAGTATGAGGGCTGGATTGCAGGGTTACTCAGCCAAGCAGTGCCAGAAGCCACCAGAGCCATCCCAGCAGGGCTACTCAGCCATGCAGTGCCAGGAACCACCAGGGCCATCCCAGCAGGGCTACTGAGCCAAGCAGTGCCAGGAATCACCAAGAACCACCATCCCAGCAGTGCTCAGGGGCTCTGGGGCCACCCCCTGAGGTACTGAGGAGGCGCCCTGGTGCTGGGGATTGAACCCATGCCTCACACATGTCCTAACTCTGTACTGTCTTTCTTGGTCCTTGGCCCAAGGGCAATCCCAGTGCAAATCCAAGTACAAAACAGGGGTACTAATCAAACATTTATTGAAAATAAATCATGACAAATTTTATTTTAAAACCAATGTTAGGGGTTTTAGGTGAATTCTTCCCTGGAGACTTCAGAAGAAAAGTAGCCATAGTGTTCATTGAGACCCATTTCAGACTTTTGTCTTCAGAACTCTAAGACAGAAAATAACTTGTGGTTATTTTTTAGTAATGTTTTGAGACACTAAGCTTGCAGTGATTTATTATAGTGGCTGATGGAAAGTATCATACCAAGAAAGCAAACTTCCAGTTTATACACCTTTAATTAATTTAAATCAAAATGCAAATATCCACACTTGGTTAGTGGCTACCATATTGAATAGTACAGTTCTAGATAGAAATGTTCAAACTATATTGCTAATTGGATGAATAGGATAAAAAGCAATTTAATGTGGAAGATTCTGTTTTATTTTCCATTTATCCTTTTATCCCTCTAGTTATGCAGACATCCAAATGACAAAGGGTTGTGGGATTACTAGTATTTTTCTTCATGATTTATTCTTGGTAGATTGCTTCTGAGACATTTTTCTTTCATCTAAGTCATTCAATTTGTTATCTTGCAGTTGTATTGCTTGTATTGTTACATTGCTCTCTTATAAACTTGTAGATGTTTATAAAATCTGTAGTAATGTTTCCAATTTTATTTCTGGTTTTAGGAATTTGAGACTGCTCTATCTTTTGTTTTTGTCATTGTAGCTAATGTTTGATTTTATTGATCTTTATATAGCACAAATTTTTCATTGTTTTTATTTTCTTTATTATCTTTGCAATATAAATTATTTTTGTTGTTTTAACTGAAGTATTTTTTTTCTTCTGCCAACTTCTGGTTTAGTTTTCTTTTTTCTTTTTCAATTCCTTAAATTGATTTTAGATCTTTCTTCTTCTTCTTCTTCTTCTTCTTCTTTATTTTAAGTTTTTGTATATATTTCATTTGTAGTTTGACTTTGGAAACACATAAATATAGTAAGTTAATATAAAAATATTAAAAAATCCTTAAACCCATAATGAAACAAAAGAGTAGCAAATTGATGGTATACTAATTCAGATATCTGTGTGTATGTATTTACATACATATATATGCGTTACTTTATATATATACATATATCTGCAAATAATACACAGATATGAATATTTACATTTTCTATACTTTTTCCATAATCATATATTCTAATATCCACTGTCAATTAGCTTGAGTGGGCTCCAGTAATGTTTCCATTGTGAGACTTGTTTTTTTTTTTATTAGTGAAACCATGAGGTACAGTTGTAGACTCACAAACTTTCATGCTTAGGTTTCAGTTATACAATGATCGAGTACCCATCCCTCCACCAGTACCCATTCTCTACCACCAATGATTCCAGTAGCCCTCCCACCCCCCCATGACATCCCTCCCCCACCACCCTGCCTTTGTGGCAGGGCATTGCCTTTTGCTCTCTCTTTCCTTTAGGGTGTTGTGGTTTGCAATAGAGGTATCAAGTGGCCATTGAGTTCCCATTTGACCCAGCAATACCACTCCTGGGAATATATCCCAGAGAGGTAAAAAAGCACAGTATAAATGACATCTGCACTTCTATGTTCATTGCTGCACTGTTCACAATAGCCATAATTTGGGAAAAACCCGAGTGCCCGAGAACAGATGACTGGTTAAAGAAACTTTGGTATATCTACACAATGGAATACTACGCAGCTGTTAGAAAAGACGAAGTCATGAAATTTACATACAAGTGGTTCTACATGGAAAGTATCATGCTAAGTGAAATGAACCAGAAAGAGAGGGACAGACATAGAAAGACTGTACTCATCTGGGGAATATAAAGTAACAGAATGGGAGACAAACACCCAAGAATAGTTGAGATAAGTACCAGGAGGTCTGCTCCACAGCTTGGAAGCTGACAGCACATGCTGGGGGGAAAGGAAGCTCAGACAGAGAAGGGAACACCAAGTAAAGGATGTTTGGAGGATTCACTCGGAATGTGAGATGCGTGCTGAAAGTAGACTATAGACTGAACATGATGACCACTCAATACCTCTATTGCAAACCACAACACTCTTTCTTCCTTTTTGATGTGCTTGCAAATATAAATGTTCTTACCACCGTTTTGCTTCATTTCATACTTTTGTTATGTTGTTTTCATTTTCATTTGTCTCAAGATTTATGTAAGAGTGATTCTTTATGTGGAACCATATGTGGTGGTAAGAATTGTAACTGGATTGACTGTGTGCAAGGATATTGCTTTACCTGTTATAATATTTCTCCCAGCTTAATGGTGTCAATGAAAATTGTAGATGTAGTAAAGTGATATGTATATAGCACTGTCCTTCCATTCGTTGTTCATCGATTTGCTCGAGCAGGCACCAGTAACATCTCACAACAAATTGTGAGACTTTGTGTTATTATTTTTGGCATGTCAAATACGTCATGGGGAGCTTGCCAGGCTTTGCCGTGAAGGCAAAATAGTCTCAGTAGCTTGCCGGGCTCTCCGAGAGGGGCAGAGGAATCAAAGTTAGTCATATGAACCAAATGAATTACACGAGAGTAGGAAAATATAAGGGGATAATTGAAATGTTTAGTGAGCATTCTTATCTTTGAGTAGTCCTTTTGGAAACTGACTCATGGTGTTAATCAAATACAATATAAATGAAAATATATTGTAACTGCATCTACCAAATGGTCATGAACTTGATTTGGTTTTCAGTGAATGAAAAGGTAGAGTGGATATAGTTCCTTTTCAGGATGATGAGATCTTGCAGAATTAAGCCATTCCTTACTAAACTCCCATTTGAAACTCTATCACCTGTATGTACACTGTTCTGTTTGTTTTGTTTTTGTAGGAAAGCATATCCAATAGTGCTCAGGACTATTCATGACTCAGTGCTTAGGAGGTTGGCGACATGCAGTGCTAAGGATCAAACCTGGGTCTCTAGCATGTGAAGCCTGTTTTCAGGCCTTTGAGACGTCTCCCTAGCAAGTACATGTTCATTCCAAACTTATCTCCCAGGTGCTTGGCATATTCGACTGTGAATCTGGCATTAGAGCACCCACAACTTCAGGGCCTGGATTTATTAGGATGTGAAGGAGACATTGATGGGATGAGAATCACTGAGGTTCTTTAGGTATGTTTTATTTGACCTGTGCCACCTTTGTAGTCTGTTTTGATTTCTTATAAGCACATTTTATTCATGTGCCATTGCTTACAATGCAGCAAGATTTGGGGAGTGTGACTTGCACAGTATTTGTGTGATTTTCACTCATAGTTAACATTTAAACTTGACACCTTTTTTTGTAATAACTGTGTACTAACAATATAAATGCCAACACTGGTTCACCCATGTTGTCACAACCACAATAAATTTAGTTTTCAGAAAATATGTAACTTTTGCAAATATACCTCAATTTCAGGCTTGACGGAACAGAAAACTGGTCCCAGACCTGGCCTCCCTGCTCAGACTGCACATCTCATTCTGGTATCACCTGCCTGTGTTCCTACCACACTCGCTTCCTGAGTTTCTAGGTCACTGGGTCCCAGAGTTTGCTCCTCCTTGCTGAGAACTATTGCAACTGGTACAGCCAGCACCTGCGATAGTTGTATATTCTTTCTATTTCAGGCGACTATATGGCCCTCAAGATAAATTTTATCATCACCAGCAAAAAACAAACGATCAGCCAGCTTTATTAGATTTCATCCCTTGCCAGAACACAGAACTCATTTCTTGGTATCTCTAAGGCCACAAGAGCTAGCCCTTTTTGGGACAACACTGGCGTCCACTTTTTTCCTTGGCCCTTTCTGCTGCTGGCAGTCCATCTTTTCTCCTGGGGTCACCTCTTCTCTGCAAACCCTGGGCAAATGGCAGCTGATTGCTCTTCTCTTGGCAGGCACAAGTGGGTGCTAATGAATGGAAGAATGTGCCATCCTTACACCTGATAAAGTGATAATTGACCCCACCTTCCCTACCCCAACCTTCCTATTTTTTTATGTGCAACAATTTGTATAAACAAGACTGATTTAAGACCCAATTTTGAGGTTATATGTGACTGAGAGTTCATAATGTTCAGAGAGATCTTACTCCCCCCAACACATGGTACCCCTGTGGTACCAAGATTGGAAGCATATTTAAGTAATGCTCTGAAGGACTCGCACTACATGGGCAGAGTAAATCTACAAGGAGAGTCACGCATCTCTCTGTGTGATGTGTGTCTTTCCATCGATTCACTCTTCATCTCTATGGCTGCTTGACCTCCACCCTCTACCAGGTTTTGGAAGGCTATGGATCATATCTGACCAGCAGAGCTGCTGGGACCATGCTCAGCACCTGCTAATGGTGCAGGGTAGATTTGACACCTCACACTTGCAAGGTAGGTGCTTTCTTTCAGGAAGCCTTCCCGGGGCCCCAACAGCTTCTCAGCCTTTCGATCAAACTAGAATTTCAGAGGGTTTGCAGATCCTTTCTTCTTTCTGAACCTGTTTGACTTCCCATGGAATCCCCCAGCCCTCAGCATTGAGGCTGCCAGGAGAAGCAGCTCCAGTTTCCTCTGCTACAGGTCTCTGCACTTGCTCATCCCCACCTGCAGGACTGCTTCACTTCACTTACTGAAAGCCCATATTTGAATGCCCTATAGTGGATCTTTTACGGTTCTCTCTCCTCGTCTAAAACACACACACACACACACACACACACACACACACCACAAGAGAGAGGGGGAAAGAGAGAGGGGGGAAAGAGAGAGGGGGAGAGGGGGAGAAGAGAGAGAGAAAGAGAGAGAGAGAGAGAGAGAGAGAGAGAGAGAGAGAGAATGAGTCACTCTTCCACTGGCATACCTGGTAGAACTTTATTATTTGATCCAAATTAAGGATCTAGAGCCCTTCCTCCTCATTGGTTGAGAACATGTTGAGGTTTGCTGCTGCATCTAATGCATGTCAGATTCCCTAGGACCCAGCACAGCATCAGGCACTGGAAGTGATCCAGCAAATGTTTGAAGACTGGATTTGACACACAATTGAAAGCACTGCAAAGACCAGGAACCACCATAATGGAGAGGCACTTCCTGCCCATATCCAGTGCCTACATACATGAACAACCCAGCATTCTGTTCAAAGTTTCGGGGATCCCCCACTCAGGTGGACCACCTGGTTGGAGTCACTCTGGCAGAGAACTACACGACTACCTGAGGTCTGAGAACAATTTAGGTGACTGTTGTGTTCTATGATTTCCTTTCTATTACTGATTCTGTCCTTCTCCTGCCCTGGAGATTTTCCATGAGCAAAGAATAGGCATTAAGAAGGCAACTGCGAAGGGGTTGATTCAGCTTTGCACAAAGCCGCAGGCTGCTGGCCTCACTGACAACTGAGTTAGTGAGAGAGGTAGAGCGTCTTTCTCCCATCTCTACCGTGCACGAGGCCAAGTTTAAACTCAGGGTCACTGTATCCATTGAGAGGAGCATCAGCACGCCAGAGAGGAAGGGGTGATGCTTTGAGGGTGTTTCTTTACAGCTGTGGTGAGGAGGGAAACTGGGCGAGCCCAGCTGTTAGCAGAACATGCAGGGCAGGGGTTGAAGGGAAGTGACTTTCAGGAGACAAACCCCTGTAGCCCCTGAGGCAACTTTCTGCTACTCCCCTCCAGTTCCTGGGTTCCATGGACTGGACTCAGAGGCAAGCGGGCAGGGGCAGGGCATGTGAATGCAGCAGAGAGCAATGTGCAGGAGGGCAGGGACAGTCCTGGGACCGTGAGACTGGCTCTGTAGTCAGACTGTCTCTGTAGCTGTACTCCCTCTCCCAGACTCATGCTTCCATGGTTCCTGACTGTGACCTTAGCCCACACTCTACTGGAGGGCAGGGCCCTTCCCTCTGCACTACTGTTTGCAGTCACCCCTGGAGCTGCTGCTGCTCCTGGGGACTGAACCTTGTCCTTCTCCTCATACTTGTCCTCCTGGTCCTCATCCCCCTCATCCTCCTCATCCTCTGCCCCCTCCTCCTCCCCCTCCTTCTCATTCCTCCTCATCATCCTCTTCCTCTTATTCCTCCCCCTTGTCCTTCTCTTCCTTTTGTCCTTTCTCCTCTTACTCTTCCCCGTGCTTCTCCTCCTCCTCCTCCTCCTCATTGTCCCCCTTCTTTCTTGTCCTCCTTGTCCTCGTCCTCGTCCTCCTCCTCCTCCTTCTCCTCTCCCCATTTCCCCCCCACCCATCTGATTGTTCCCTGAGTGCTTTCCCAGGAGCTGCTGCTTCTAGGCTCAGCCCCCTCCCCCACAGTCCCTCCAGCGCGGAGCTGCAGGCTGGCTTTGCATCGCTTCTCTTTGCTTGCTTCCCTCACCTTCTCTCCTTCTTAATCTCCCTGTGGCTCCTAAAAGGATTAATTAGAAAGACGTGAGCAGGGGTTGAACGTCAGAAAACAATCGTCACTTTCCTATCTGACCCCTCTCACCAGCTGCAGAATTAACAAATTGAATGTGCTCAGCAGACAGGGGTGGCACCTGATACGGAGTTCATTACCAGCCTCGCAGGGCTGTGTGCGAGTCCCATTTAAACAACTCTCGCTGATTAAATTCCTCCCGGCCACTCCCGCCAGACACTGGGAGAAAATACTCATATCCAATAGCTTTTGGCTTTTTTTTTTAAACATGTGCCAATTATTCGCCCGCTATCTGCAGGTGCTGGCAAGCATCACAGCGGCCTCACTGTCTACACTCTTATCCACTCGGCGCCTGCCTGGGGGCTCTTGTTGTCAGGATTGGGACCCTGGGCTCCAGTCCGGGCTGTCAAACGCTCTCCAGCCACCCTGGGGCCTGGCTGCCCTACCGCCAGCCCACATCTCACCTTCTGCAGCTCACGGCTTTCTCTAATGTTTCAAGGTGACAACGCAGACCCCAGTGACCTGTTAGGAGAGGGAGGCAGGCATGCAGGGCTGGGCTGGGGCCAGCTGCCTGCCAGCCATGCTGGCCTTCAAACCTGAGCCCTGCAGGGACAGATAATCTCCACCTCTGGGAGCAGAGGGAGGACACTGAGAGCCCGTTTGGGAAAGGCCCTGGCACTCACTCCCAGGAACCTTTAGGAGAAGCTCCATAGCACTCCCTTTGCCAATCACATTTTCACATCCAGGTGGCTCAGGGCAGACCTGGTTTGGCCCTTAAGGAAAACCAATGAGTTCTTAGCAAGTTAGTGGATGCTGATTAGAATCTATGAGTAAAGGTTCAAAAATATAAACTGTAGGCATTTTATTTACGTTAAATGTGTTTGTGTGTGAGAGAGAGAGGGAGACGGGGAGAGAGGAAAAGAGAGAGAGAGAGACAGAGACAGAGACAGAGACAGAGACAGAGACAGAGAGAAAGACGGAGACAGAGACAGATAGAAGAGAGGTGTCTGGGATCAGATCCAGGTCCTCATATACAGAAGGCAAGTGCGCTGCCATTTGAGACACAGCCCTAGCCCCTCAAAATTCAGATATTTTGTTTTGTTTGGGGGCCACACGTGGCAGTGTTCAGGGCGAACTCCTCACTCTGTGCTCAGAGATTACTCCTGGTGGTGCTGGCACCATATTATAGGGGATTGAACCCTTGTTGACTTCATGTGAGACAAGGACCCTACCCCTCTATTCTGTCTGGCCCCTCAATGTTCTTAAATTTGTGTTTATTTTTGTTTGTTTTTGGATCACAGCAATGTTCAGGAGTTCCTCCTGGCTCTGCACTCAGGGGTTATTCCTGGTGGTGCACAGGGGACCATATGGAATGCCAGAGATTGAGACCAGGTTGGTCATGTGCAAGGCAAGAACTTTACCCACTTACTCTCTCCAGTGGGGAGGGCATTTTCCTTGCACACAGCTGACCAGGGTTCAGTCTCTGGCACCCCATATGGTCCTCTAAGCCCATCAGGTATGATCCCTGAGCATTGCCAGATGCGGCTCCAAAATAAACAAGCACAGAACTCCAGGAGTAGAAAGGGCAGCTGAGTGGTGACCAGGGGTGGCAGGAGCAATGCAAGGAGCAGGAGCTGTTCACACCAGAGAAGGGAGAACCTGGACTGGGCAGGGCCTTGCACTCACCTGCCACTGTGCCAGGAAGAAAGGACAGACTTTGTGCCTGTGTTTGTGGGAGAGTCTGTCGGCCTCCAGGAAGCAATTGGGAAAACACTGTCTAATGGGACTGCAGAAATGAGACTGCAACTCTGTGATGGAATCAAGGGCTGTCGGCAGCATGTTCTAGTTCCTGTAACACCTTCGGCACCGACATGAGAGCAGGCCAGCCACGTGGCCGGGAGGGGCTCCATAATAACATGGGCAACAGAACCAGATCTTTAGATGCTGGCTTTCAAATCAGAAGAGGTCACAGTTCCCCTCCATGGCAACCTAGAGATGGCCGCCAGGCAGGGCCCAAAGCCTGAGCAAGGGACAGAATGAAAAGAAGGGAGGAGAGAGACAAGAAGCAAAACATTCTAAAATGCACAGCAGACAGAGACAGCTTTGTGTAGGGAGGGTCTCTTCTCATTTTTCTATTTACAATGTTTGTTTCTTTCCTTTTACATGTTTATTTTAGCTTTGGGGCCACCTGTGGCTATGCTCAGGGGTTACTCCTGGCTCTGTTCTAAGGAATTATTTCTGGTGGGCTCAGGGAACCATACAGGACCACCTGTATGTGCAAGACAAGTGCTGTACCACTGCATTATTACTCTGGCCCCAGATTTCTTCTTATATTTTTTAGGTAATGTGGTTACAAATGTTGAGGCTGATGTATAACTTTAATAAAGTCACTGGTACATATAGGTATATAATTTTTTTCATAGGTATATATTTTTCAATGTTGAAGCCAATAGGGATAGGAAAAAAATTTTGCTATTTATACACTTTCTTGATTGACTGATCCCTTGCTGGTAGAGAAGGAAAGTCACAAAAATTCACTTGGACAATCTCTTCTCACAAAAATTCACTTGGAAAGACAATCTCTTCACAGAGGCTCACTCACTAGAAAACTCAAAAACCTCTATTTTACACTTTAGTGCTATGTCAAGTAAGATCAAATCTTTGAACATGGTATTGGCTGAGATGCCTACTTAATAGCTTGATTCTCATAATTTTATTATCAGTAACTATTTAATCGTAGAACTAACCACCAACTTATGGCCGCAGGGAAGTCAGTTTGCAAATTTCATCTTTTTTTAAAAAATTTTATTGAATCACTGTGAAATCATTGTTACAAAGTTGTTCATGATTGGGCTTCAGTCATATAATATTCCAACACCCGTCCCTCCACCAGTGCACATTTCCCATGGCTAATGTCCCCAGTTTCCCTCCCTCCACCCCTATCCCAGCCTGCTTCTATGGCAGGTACTTCTCTCTCTCTCTCTCTCTCTCTCTCTCTCTCTCTCTCTCTCTCTTCTCCTCCCACCCCCTTGTGTTATTATGGGGTACTCCAGCACTTTCAGCATTGGTCTCCCTCAGCCCTTACAGCTGTTGCTGGTCTATGCTCCCAGCAGAGAATGATATGGGACACTTTGAAGCATGTCTGGGAACTCATGTGCAGAGCGTTGCTCCAGGCTGTGGACGATGTCACTGCCCAGGGAAAGTGTGACCACATCTCCTCGACCCAGAGAGGGCCTGAAGGGCAGTCACTTGGCCATAACCTGAGTCTGCCTCTGATCCACCCGTGAAGCTCTGTAAGTCCCACAAGTCTCATGTGTGACGTTTGAGTCTCCTGACTTTGGTTGGCCAGAAATGGCCCGAGACTTGCTGTTCACCTTTGCTTTAGCACTTCTGCCTCCAGTGACAGGAGAAAAAAGGGGTAGAACTGTGACACCCTAATCGTATTTCTCCTGCACACCCTCTGCTAAGGCGTCCTGGGAAAGGAGAGTCAGTGCTGTTAAAATTTTGCGTAGAAGTGAGTTGGCAGAGAGCCCCACCCCCCAGCTTCCTTCTCTGCAGAGTCAGCAAGCCAGTGACTTTTCGGAGGAGAGTGCTGGGATTCAGGGCTGGGGATGGAGATACAGTGGTCAAGGTGCCAGCCGGCACCATGGTTCCCCGAGCACTGCTGCTGCAGCTCCCGAGGCTTCCTGCGCCACTGGGGTAGCCTGGCATCTCTGGCACTGCATGGCCTGAGCAGCACCACATCCTCAGGCCTTGTAATGAATCAGGGCCAGCTGGTCAAGAACTTTTGGAGAGGTCTCCAGACTCCTGAGCATGAGTCTAACACCCCACCCCCAAATAAGAGTACTAAGATCTGGACAATAAGGATGAGCATCCTTAGGATAAACTCTGTGTGCATGAGGGACATAACAGTGGCAAAGTGGAATGGGCAGTGTTAATTCATTTAAGGAACTTCCAGTCTGAACAAATAAGTGGATAAGTTATAGTGCTGGTCAACAGCTGGCATACGGGTGGCATGCAAATAATGAGCAGACAGGGTCCTTTCTTCCTGAATAATGGAATGCCAGTTTGATTCCCACCTACCCCGTTCTCCATGTTGGATCCATCAGGAATAGTCAGAATCAAGTACTGCAAGCTCAATGCCTTTTTTGGGTGATTAGTCCAAGAACAGAAATCTGATTCAGTTGGGGCAGTGGGACTTTAGGGTAAATCTTGTGGACAACATCTGAAAACATATTTCTCCCTAATACAAAGTAGGGCTAGAGCGATAGCACAGCGGCGGGGCATTTGCCTTGCACGCATCCAACATGGCCGACCCAAGTTCGATTCCTCCGCCCCTCTCGGAAAGCCCGGCAAGCTACCGAGAGTATCTCGCCCGCACGGCAGAGCCTGGCAAGCTCCCCGTAATGTATTTGATATGCCAAACACAGTAACAACAAAGTCTCCAATGGAGACGTTACTGGGCCCGCTCGAGCAAATTGATGAACAACGGGAGGACAGTGACAGTGACAATACAAAGTAGTAAAAGGATAAGACCTTTGGATTCTGCATTTATCCTGCTTTCTTGGAAATGCTGCTGTGTTCCTGCAGGATGGTGTCTGCCACTGAAGAAGCCAAAATGTGACTCAGAGGAGTGCATGGATAGCAGTTGTAGAGGATAGCTGGGGACACTAGTGCTCAGGTCCTTGATGGCATCACTTGTCTGCCAACCCAAGCCCAGGACCATCTCTAACATTCTGCTTCCTGGGATCATTTCTCTATCATCCGACTTCCCAGGATCATCTCCATCATTTGGCTTTCTGGGTCTATCTCTCTAATATTTAACTTCCTGCAAGTATCACTCTAAAATCCAACTTCTTTGTACTATCTCTCCATCATCTGACTTTCTGTTAACAAATAAGCATGTTTCCACTGGAGCCATGGTCAGCTAAATTTATGTGATTTGTACCCAAAAGTATTTCTAAATGTTAAAAATGAGAGTCTCCTGCCCCTGTGCCTGGCTGTCCTTGCCAGGGCCCCTTGGAGGGGGCGGGTTGAGTTTCCCTCCCCACCCCGAGCAGAGCTCCAGCAGCCGAAGACCTCCAGAACCAGCCACAACCATGCTGAGACCACTCTCCACATGCATGAAGGTACCAGCAGAGGAACAAAGGCATGCTGGTCCCGAGGCTGAGATCTCCAAGCCTGCTCAGATCAGGGCTGGGCATCCTCCACCCAGATCCTCCATCTTCCAGTAGGCAGGGGTCACACCCACAAACTGCCCCCCCTGCCCCGCCCCCCCCCCCAGCTGTGTAATCCCATCAATGGCCAAGACCCAGAGACTATAAAACCCAGCTTCTGAAAGAGAACAGCACAGAGTCTCCTGCTCCCGTGCCTGGCTGTCTTCACTGGGGCCCCTTGGAGGGGGGCAGATTGAGTTACCCTCCCCACCCTGAGCAGAGCTCCAGCAGCCGAAGACCTCCAGAACCAGCCACAACCATGCTGAGACCACTCTCCACATGCATGAAGGTACCAGCAGAGGAACAAAGGCATGCGGGTCCCGAGGCTGAGATCTCCAAGCCTGCTCAGATCGGGACTGGGCATCCTCCACCCAGATCCTCCATCTTCCAGTAGGCAGGGGTCACACTCACCAACTGCCCCCCCACCTCCGGCGCCGTGTAATCCCATCAATGGCCAAGGCCCAGAGACTATAAAACCCAGCTCCCAGAAGAGAACAGCGCAGAGTCTCCTGCCCCCACACCTGGCTGTCCTTGCCGGGGCCCCTTGAAGGGGAGTGGGTTGAGTTTCCCTCCCCGCCCCAACCAGGGCTCCGGCAGCCGAAGACCTCCAGAACCAACCACCACCATGCTGAGACCACTCTCCACATGCATGAAGGTACCAGCAGAGGAACAAAGGCATGAGGGTCCTGGGGCTGAGATCTCCAAGCCTGCTCGAATCAGGGCTGAGCATCCTTCACCCAGATCCTCCATCTTCCAGTAGGCAGGGGTCATACCCACCAATTGGCCCCCTGGCGCCGTGTAATCCCATCAATGGCCAAAACCCAGAGACTATAAAATCCAGCTCCCTGAAGCACGCAACGTGACCGAATTTGCGGTCACGTGACATCTTATTATCTCGTTCTTACTTTGGATGACCTGGCAGGCTACCGAATGTAACCTGCCCACACAGCAGAGTCTGGCAAACTCCCCGTGTCGTACTCAATATGCCAAATACCAGTAACAATGATGGGTCTCATTCTCCTAACCCTGAAAGAACCTTGAATATGGCACTTTTTAAAATCTCAGGGTTAGGACGAAGGAGACGTTACTGGGGCCTGCTCGAGGCAATTGACGAACAGGATGATCGTGATCGTGAAAAATGAGAAAAGAGGGGTCAGAGGGATAGTCTCGGGGATCTCCAGCATCACATATGACCATACTTGGAGCTGGGGGCCTTGCCCCAAGCAGCAGTGGCAGCCCCAAGCAGCAGTGGCAGCTTGAGCAGTGGAGCCTGGATGTGGAGGGACAGATACTATAGAGACCAGGCGAGAAGTTCAGAAGCTGGGATATAGACTGCGAGGAGAGAGCCATGAGACATGATTTACTCAGAACTGAAGCTAGACACGATAGCAAAATGCAGTGGCTGCAGAGAACAGAATGGAAAAGCTGGCTTCCCTCTCCTTCAATAACCCAAGGTCAGGGTCCAGGTGGTCCACATGATGCAGAGTATGGGGCGGTCTATCAGGGATAAGTCTGCCTTGCTTCCACTGCTATACTATTCTCAGGGCATTGCTCTTGTCTATATGATACGGGGAATCTCTGAGAACCAGATTCAGGAGAAAAATGGAGGCATGAAAGAAAAAAAATTGATGTTTGAAACCCACACCTGCATCAACGTACGGGGTCCTTGTGTCTTACTGTCAGAGTGAGGAACTTCTAGAAATGAAGGGAAGAAAGAAAGAACCAAGAAAAGACAAGATTGAGGCTGATTTCTGCTCAGTGAAAGGAGAAAATCTTCCGAAATCAAGATGGATCAAAAGTGAAGCAGCTGACTTAGCAATGAAGTCAGTTTCTTTTCCTCAGAGAGCCACGCTGATGGCAGATAGCAGAGTCCAGATATGTGGCAAAGGGAACTGTGGCCAAGAGGAGGGGCTGCGTAAAGGCTCTGAGAGGGGCTGGAGCAATAGCACAGCGTTTGGGTAGGACGTTTGCCTTGCACGCGGCTGACCCAGGTTTGATTCCCAGCATCCCATATGGTCCCCTGAGCACTGCCAGGGGTAATTCCTGAGTGCAGAGCCAGGAGTAACTCCTGTGCATTGCTGGGTGTGACCCCCCCCAAAAGAAAAAAGAAAAAAGACTCTGAGAGTGGCCACTGCAGCGTCTGGGACTCTTGTAAGTTCTGCTCACAACTGTGGATAAGTGGGTGGATAGGCCAGCCTGAGCCAAGGCCAGGGAGGCTGCTGAAGTGGATGAGACAGAACATGATGGTGCCAGCCAGTGGGAACAAAGAAGAAGTAAATGTGAGAAATGTGGTGGAGGAAGGATCACTATTAGGGGCTAAATGTCTGCTAGTTTGGGGGCAGGTTTAGAAAACCAGAAGGATTAGAAATCAAGGGGGGGAGAAGAAGAAGAAGAAGAAGAAGAAGAAGAAGAAGAAGAAGAAGAAGAAGAAGAAGAAGAAGAAGAAGAAGAAGGAGGAGGAGGAGGAGGAGGAGGAGGAGGAGGAGGAGGAGGAGGAGGAGGAGGAGGAGGAGGAGGAAGAGGAGGAGGAGGAGGAGGAGGAAGAAGGGAGGAGGAAGAAGGGAGGAGGAGAAGGAGGAGGAGAAGGAGGAGGAGGAGGAAGAGGGGGAGGGGGAGGAGGGGAAGGAGGGGGAGGGGGAGAGAGGAAAAGGGAGGGGAGAGAGAGAAGAAAGAAGAGGAGAGAATTAGAAAATTGGAAGTAATGGGGAACAGAGTCAGGATTTCAGTCATACTGGTGATGTGGGAGAGTGGTGTGGCCATAAATCCAAAACACAGACTAAATGACACTGAAAGCATGAGATCTTAGCTGAAACCACCAGAACTTTGTACTGTGCCTGTCAAGGTGACAGGCAGGGGTGAGGGAGGGGTTTGGGGCGAGGAGGAAATATGGGGACACTAGTGGAGGGAGTTGACACTGGTGGTGGGATTGGTGTTAAATATTATATGCCTAAAACTTCAACTATCAATAACTTTGTAAGTCACAGTTCATTAATTATATTTCATAAAAGTAAACCAGAAGGATCAATGATGACCCTGTGTTCTCCAGTTCACATACCATTAAAATGTCACCAAATCCCAATCCAAAACAGACAAGAAGGAAGAAAAATAGGCTGAACAGTCTCTATGGGAGATTCATCAGGTAGGTGAAGATGGCAATGAGATCCAAGCTGGATGTTTGCATCTGGAAACTGTCAAAACACATTTTATATTCTTTGTTTTTGGATCACACATGTCTGTGTTCAGGGATCACTCCTGGTGATGCTTTGGGGATCATATTCTGAACTGGGGCTTGAAACAGCATCAGTAGCAAGCAAGGCAAATGCCATACCCGGTTCTATCTCTGACCCTTGATATCTTTGGTTTTAAAAAAAGAATTGTCAAGATCACATGAGAGAAAGGCGGAGAAGCTGCTAACAAGCGTCTACGAACTTTTAAACAGTCCCATGCTAGTTAGTGTGTTGCCATCACACTTTTAAAACAGGATCTATGACTTGAAGAAAATGCTACCAATGACAGCTGTAGAGAGAGAATGCCTTGTCAGAAAGAGTTGTTCTATCTGAAAACCTTTTTTCAATGTTTCATTTTCCCAGCTGGAATGTTCCCTCCACCAAACAGGCATTCTGAAGAAATGTTGCACCACTTGAGGAGGAGTTTGCATTTGGGAAGGGCAAGAACTGAGGAACTCTGAACGGGGGCTCAGAGAAAGCTGAAAAAAATGGCTCCAGGCCTCCATGCACTAGGAAATAAGCAACCAATCGGGCAGGTGCCTGGATGCCTTGGAGACTAGAAAGCTTTAGAGGAGTGATGTTCACCATACTGAAGAGTGGCTAATCACGGCTGTAGGTTAACTCCCAGAGGACAAGTGGGCATGAGGAGGAAGAGCAAGAATGATGATTCCTGCAAGTTATTGACTGAAGAATGTACAGGGGTGGGGGGGGGGGGGGCGAGGAGGGGACCTGATAGGTATCTTTGAAACTCAGGTTTGAGGGGTCTGATGTGGATGGGGGGTATGAAAGTTGGTGGAGCTGTAGACATAGATGTTGACCTTGCTTCCCTCATTCCACCAGGCCTGGCACAGGCGTCCACTCTGGGAAGCTCCAGGCCTTATTCTATCCATCTCTGAATGCCTGGGCGTCACTTTGGCCCAAATGTTCCCGGTGGCCCCCACGCGGGTCCCTGCCTCTGCTCGTGATGAGATTAAAGGGGACCTGTGCCTTTAAGGAGTGCCCCCTTGCACAGCCCTTCCTCCTCCAATTATAGCACTAATTTCAGTAATGGAGCATTAATAGAGTAATGGGCGAGGGAGGCTGGCCTGAAGGAACTGCGGAGCTCAGCACAAATTGAGTAAATAAACCATATATTAGATTTCTAAACAATACTTTTAGTCTTGTCTCCAGGGAAAGAGAGTCAAGACTAACTTAAGTCATCCCTGCCAAGTGTATGTAAAAGAAGCCCCTCAGTGCTGGTGTTTGTAGAAGGAAGAGCTTGCTCCTGCTCTCATCCAGACATGGATATAGGACGGCTTCTCTTCCCACCTGTTTCCCCTTCACTCTCCTCAATTTCTCTACCTTTGATGCCAGTGTCAGATGGGATGCTGGCTTCCTGAACCATGGCCAGGGGCAGGGGAAAGTAGCTATCGAGGCAGGAGGTAGGGGTGGATGGGGAGTGGGAAGGGTTGGGGCCAGGAGTGAGAGGAGCTGGGGTTGGGGAAGAGGGGGAAATTATTAACAATTTTAACAAAAATTAACAACCACTTCGCTGGCCTCTACTTGGCCACCCTTCCATCTGAAGAGCAATGACATGCACTATAGGAATTGTTCTATCCTGCTGAAATGACACAGGAAAGAACAAAGTCTAAGGGTCACAAGGCCAAGGAGTTCATCTCAACTAGGCTGTGCAGCCCAAGTCAAGTAAAATGTCCATTCTGGGATCCCTTGTCTGTAAAGTAGGAAGAATGCTCTCTGCTTCTTCCCTGCGAATCATGGGTTCAAGGAGATTGTGTGAGAGTTTGGTGAAGGCCTCACCTGCTATGGGAGAGCATGAGTCTAGACAGTGGGAGGAAGTTTCTGGAAGGTGTCTCAATATCCAGGAAGTGGGAGTGGGAAGTGAACCCCCAGGAAAGAAGCAGTAGGTATGCATGGGTTCTTTCTCAACAACCAAGGTTAAGCACTTGTGACTCCAATGTGAGTTACCATATGTGGCCTTGGGGAAGTTTTCTGTCATTTCCAAGCAGAAGTTTCTTAAAGGTTGATGTGGCCATCTCTCTTAAGTCATTGTGCTGAAGACTCAGTGACAAATACAAGAATCAATGTGATTCACAAATTGCTATTGGTTCGTATCTCAATCTGCGTTCTTTGAAGTCAAGGTTCATCCCTTTTCTTTACCTTTTTTACTCCTCTCAACCTAGCACCTGTATGAATATAGAAGGGAGGCTGGAAGAAGGGAAGGAAGGGAATGGAGAGTGGGAAGGGAGGGAGGGATGGGGAAAACAGACGGAAGAAGAGAAAGATGTAAGGAGAGAAGGGAGTAAAAAGGGTGGGAGTGAGGAGGGACGGAGCTGGTTTAGCTCCCAGCAGGCTGCTGAATCCAAAAATGAGAAGCAAAAATAATCATGGCTCTGGTCTGTGTATTCAAAACATAAATTATGAAAGTGCCGCGGTAGCTCTCTTGCCGCCTGCATTGGTGGTCTCCGTCGCTCCCCCCACCCTGGGGTGGGCGATGGTGATGGGCGATTGAAGGAGGAAATGAGGGCCAGGCTGGTTGGTATCAATTGCCGTTTATTCCAATCTTATCTTCATTCTCCTCTGATTCTCCCTCAGTTTCTCCTGATTCTCCTCTGGATTTTCTCCTTCCCCGATTCCCCTCATCCTCCTCTTGGATCCTGCTCCTTCATACTTCTCCTTCCTGCTTCTGCCTCCCCTTCTCTTTCATTCTCCTTCTGGATCCCCCAGCCTACTTTTACAGTCTTCCTTAAATCCCAAAGCATGAGGGGTTGGGGCTCACACATAGGTGTGGTCATACAGAGGTAAAGTCCTCCCCTCAGGGGAAGCTTCTTCTAGGACAGATTCTCATTCAGTAAGACGACCCTCCCAAGAGTGAAATTCCATCTATGGGTGTGTTTCTTCTCTTCTTAGTCCAACAAACATACATTTATAATATTTTTCATTTTGTATGGACACAGTAAGAAATGCTTATAGGATTGCTCTCCTGGGGCCATCTTACTATAGATCTCAGACTACAGTGCTCAGATCAGATTAGTCTTTCCTAACCCTAACAAGGTCCTAATCTCATCGTTACTTTTTGGATCATGACAGAATTTATTCATGACCATGCCTTTAACTTATAGTTAAGTATTGTGGTGCTTTGTCTTGGCCCATTTTGATGCCAGGCTAGCTCACAGCTTTCCCTGGGTCCATTCAGTCCCTCATTGGGACCCTGCTTTGGGGGTGCTGGGAAGTAAGAGCAACTGAGCCTTAAATCGAGAAAACTGATGCCCAGGAGTGAATATTATTCGAAGTCAATTAACTCCCAAGTTACAAAAGCATAACGTTAACTGTTTCCCTGTGTCTAAACAAAAAGGACATCACTCTGAAGTAACTACGCAAAGGACATAAGAGAAGGAGAAAAGCAATATTTCACTTGTGAATACAAGTCCAGTGTCCTTAGAAGGATCTTACAAGTTAACAGATTGGGGGGAAAGGTGATAGACCGGTTGGGAAGAGAGCACAGAGAAGTTACAGAAAAGCAAAGGAATGGGGGTGGCTCAGGAGCACTGTGATGGGTGTAACTCGATAAACCTAAGCTCCTTGTGGCAAGGGAGAAAGGAAAAACCAATGTTATCCTACACTGGTTAAAAAATACTTTGTTCCATATATTAGTTTAGAAAGGATCCAAATCTATTTGCCATCTCATCCTTTACAAAACAATGGGTCCTGAAGGTAGTAGCTCTAACAGGGTTCCTACTGGGTAACAAGCCCTATGAACAGTAAATGTCTGCAATCAATCCTCAATGAAAATACTATTGAGCAGCTTTCCCTCTCACCCAAATATGTTCTTGTACAATTGGGAGATCTGGCTCATCCCAGCTAAAAGCTGAGCTTACAGAATTAGCTTTGGTAGTTTTTTTTAAATTTAATTTTATTGAATCACTGTGAGATAGTTACAAGCTTTCATGTTTGGGTTATAATTACACAATGATCAAACACCCATCCCTCCACCAGTGCACATTCCCCATCACCAATATCCCCGGTATACCCCCCCCCCCCTTTCCCACCTAGTTTTAATAAATTATTTTAAATATTGGGTCTGGAGAGATCATACAAAGTTAAGGCACTTACATGTGATCAACTCTTACACGTGGCACCATATATGGTCCTCAAGCACCTCCAGGAGTGACCCCTAAGCAGAAATCTAGGACTAAGCCCTGAATACCACCAGGAGTGATTCATGAATGTAGCTCCAGTAGTAAGCCTTGAACACTGCCAGATTTAGTCTCTAAAAAAAAACACAAAAATTTAAAAGCTTGTGAGAGTGTCTAAGACATTGCTCAGAGGCACCTTATATACAAATTCTGAAAACTTTGTTTCCCTTTATGAGAGGGTCATACTCTTTAGCCCTGCCCTTTGGCTAGCAGTCTGAGAGTCCAATCATGCCTGGCCTCACAGAATGGAGAGTGATGCCCTGGGCTGGAGGATAACACAGCTGTGAGAAGAATCAAGAACCCCTGTGGGACTGGGAATACCTGGGGTGGTTGAGGTGGTTTCCAAGTGTTTTGTGTCATGACTTGAAAATTTCAGGCCTAGACAGTGCCCAGCACTAAAATGTATCTGCTTCAATGGAAGTGAAGCCCAATGATAAGAAGAGAATGTGATATTTTGCACACTTGTGATGCCTGGGAACTTGTAGCAACCTGTAGCAACCATGGGAAACAAGCCTTATCTGAACAGGCAACCAGGTCCCCAGGCCAAGACTCTACAGCCCCTCGGATTCAGGTTGCCTTGTGATGGTCAGTGCAGACTTGCCCCTTCATTGTGTCTCTGTAGATCTCTTCTGCTGGTGGTCTCAGCTTCATCCTAAGGCCTCACATTGGGTCCTGCTCATTCCCTCAGAGACATCTCTTGTTTGAATGGTTCTCTAGTGTCTGGCTTCTGTTTGATGCATAAACTGACCCAGTGGGCTCTTCATTCTGCTTTTGCAGGCCAATCTCAATTCCCCATATACATCCACCCCTCTATGCAGCAATTCAACCTCAGTCATGAAGCAAGAGAGAGAGAGACAGACAGACTGATAGACAGACAGAGAGACAAGGGCAGAGAGACAGAGAAAGAAAGAGAAAAACAGAGAAGAAAATGGGAAAGAAGGGTAGATTGTAACCTAAAATCGGAGAAATCTGTAAGAAGAAAGGATTGGCAGCCAAAATCAGAGCAGGTCTGCAATAATCTTTTTGTTTGATTTTGCTTTGGGGCTGCTCAGGGCTTATTCTGGTTCCAAGCTCTGGGATGAAGCATCTCTGTTATCAGGTCAGTGTGTGCAAGGTAAGCACGCTATCTATTGTACTACATCTCCAGCCACAGGGTTGTAATATTAGTAAATGATGGATATAACTCAGTCTAGGTCAAGTGCAAATTAAGAGATCTTAGAGATTAAAAATCTGTATTTTGGAGGCTTGCAAATGTCCCAGGGTTGATCCCTAGAACTTTATGGTTACTAGGACACTGCCAGAGGCAACACCCAAGTACCTCTAGGTGTGGCCCCAACAAAACAAAATGGCAACAAAACAAAGGTGCTCTGTACATTAGAGGGCCAGAATTCAAATTCTGACTTAGCACTTGCTACCTTTGTGACCTTGAACAGGTTATTCTTGGCTCATTTTCTCCATCTCAAAATGAGAAATATTCACCGATTTTCCTGGAAATTGTATGTATTAAATGAAATGCAGCAAGTCCAGTGTCTGGCATTTGGAAGAGATTCAGCAAACATTTGATTTATTCCCTTTATTAGACTAATATTGAGAATTGGTTATTAGGATATTACATTTTTAAATATAAATTTAAGAAAAATAGCAATATTAACTCCTTAATTCTGATGAAATATGTCAATCATGCAAAAACTGATATGTAAGGAGTCAGTGGTTTGCTAAACTAAACTCACTAGGTTTAGTTTAACTTTTAGAGGCTCCCAGTTCTCAATATATAACTGGATTCGTGTGTCAGGTATTTAATCTCATTCCAGTGAAAAGTTTCAAGGTTCAAGGTTTGTCCGTATGGCCAAGCAATATAACAAAAGATGGCGGTTGTTATGAAGCTGGATATGGACCCATATTGATGCTGCCTTATTTATAAAAACCACGTATTATGACAAATTTAAGCATAGCAGTAGTTAATAGATTAGTGTAATGAATCTCACGTACATCACCCAGACAGATTTGGGTCATAAATAGTCCTACTCACTTACTCTCCTAGAAGAATATATAAAAGCAAGTCTTAGACTTCATGCTATTTGATAAACATTTCTGTGTGTATCTCCAAAAATTATTTTCCAAAAAAATAACCACAGTGCCTTATCACCTTATTGCATTATTATGGTAATTCCTCAATATCACTCAATATCTGGCCACCTCCTGTCCTGCCCTTCTTCTTTGTGTCCCAGTAAAAGATCTGAATAAGATCTATATGTTGAAACAAGTTGATTTTTCACCAGGGTTGCTTTAAAAAAATAAATACTTTGGGGGATGGGAGATAATTCAGCAGTTAGAGTGCCTGTAAACTTGCACCTGACCTGGGTCCCATTTGCAGCACCACCTGTGTGGCCCTGGAGGCCCCAAGCACTGCCCTTCCCATCTGGGGTCCAGGTCTCCCTGGCACTGCAGAATCCAAATAGCGTTGCATCTTCAGGCCTTGAATTGATTTAAAGGCCCATTTGCTGAGACAGCATTTTTATGTTCACAGCAAAGTTGAGTGAAAGAAAGTACAGATTGTTCTCAGTCACAAACCCCACCCTTTCAGCCCCCTTCTGTAGAGACTCCATTTGTTACAACAGATGTAGCATTGAACCTTCTCACACCTGGGTGCTCCAAAGGCCATAGTAAATACAAGGGAGCATTATGGGAGTTGTACATCTTATTTATTAAACCACATGGTAAAATGTACCTTCCATTGCACTATCATACAGACAAAATCAGGGTAGTTTTATTGGCGTAAAATTCCACTGTGCTCTCTCCATCCACCTTTTTCTCCCTGCTAAACCCTGACAGGTGTTTGCTGTCACATAGTTTTGTGTTTCCAGAACACCATATCATTGGATCCTCACGTAGATAGCCTTCCTAGCCTCGCTTCTTGCAGTGAACAACAGGCTTGCCTCCTCATTGCTTGGCAGCTCATTTCTTTTTAGTGGTGAGTAATATTCTATTATCAGGATGAAGTGCAGTTTATTTATCCACTCAGCTACTGAAGGATACCTTGACTGCTTCAAAGTTTTGACGATCATGATCAGGACCATCCTGTTATTCGTTGATTGCCTCGAGCAGGCCTCAGTAACGTCTCCTTCGTCCTAGCCGAGATTTTTTAAAAAGTGCCATATTCAAGGCTCTTTCAGAGTTAGGAGAATGAGACCCATCATTGTTACTGGTATTTGGCATATTGAGTACGCCACGGGGAGTTTGCCAGACTCTGCCATGTGGGTAGGTTACATTCGGTAGCCTGCCAGTTTGTCCAAGGTAGGAATGAGATAATAAGATTAATAAGATGTCATAATAAGATGTTGCGCGGCCACGAAAGTTTTGACAATTATGAATATTCACATGTTTTCACTTGGATGTAAGTTTTCAACTTAATCACTTAACTTCCCGTTAGTCGTTGATTTGCTCGAGCGGGCACCAGTAACGTCTCCATTCATCCCTGTTACATGCCAGTGTAGCTCAGTGGCATCTGTTCACTCTGGGAACATGAAGAGCCTCAAACCGATTGTTCATGATCTTGATGAAGAAGTCTGACCATCTGGTAGGTGGGCGGCCACGCGGTCTTTTGACATCCCGTGGGATCCAGTCGGTAACAGCTCTAGTCCAGCGGTCGTCTTTAAATCTCATTACGTGACCAGCCCATCTGATTTTTGGCACCTTGGCAAACGAGACAGCGTCTCTGATTCTTGATCGTCAATGGATGTTGGAACTCCGGATTTTTTCTCTCATTTGAGTGAAACGTGATATTCCAAGCATAGCTCTTTCAATTCCTCTTTGGGAGACCCGAATAGCATTCTCATCCTGTTTACATAGGGCCCAGGTCTCTGAGGCATATGTTAATGCAGGAAGAACAGTTTTCAACTAATTGGAATAAATACCAAGAACTGAAGCTCTGTTCCTCTCTCTCTGAGAAACTGTCAAGGATCTTCATTCTTACACCCCTACAAGCAATGATTGCAAGATTCTGTCACCCTACATTCCTCCTAGCAAGTGGTTTCATCATCCTTTGCTTATTAATTTGCAGCATCTTCTAATCTCTTTTTCTTACCTTTTATTTTATTTCTTAAAGAAACCAATCATTTGCCTGTAGAGTTTCTCACAGTCTAGAATTTTCTTATTGTTTTCTCAATGTGTGATCAAACATGTTTTTCTATCTCCTAATTGTCTGTAAATTAGTCTTTAGATCTAGAGTTTGATCAGATTAAAGTGGATGTTTTGGCAAGACCATTTCATAGATGCTGGTATGTAATTTCATCAGGAGGCACAAAAGTGTTGGATTATATCTCCTTTTATGGCAGTATAATTACTGAGATAAGTGAAATCATCAGTGTTATGAAATAGTGATATTCTAGCATGCCTTTGGCATTTATTAACTGGAAACTCTAGAAAGAGAAATCTTTCTTTGTTCACTATATTTGCTTCCTCTGATGTACAGTTCAAATTGGAAAGGTGAGATAAATGTCCATTCCTTCCATTCCATGCCAGTTTTTTTAAAAAAAGTATTGACTTGCTTAGAATACATTTAATGTTTTTTTCAATTCCTGGTGGAAGAGTCAATAAGTTAATTAAGGATCAGCTTGTTCACCACCGGCCAATGGGCATCCAGAGTCCTCTATCCTGATCCCAGTAGTCTGAGAGCTTGTTCTCTCCAATCTGACAAGAAATGGCATGTGATCACACGGGTTTGTGCCTCAGACCTGAACCAGCTCTTGCTCTAAAAGTCCTTTTAAAAACTCACTTTTTTTTTTTGCATCATGTTTTTAATTGTCAACAAAATGGAAGCTCACTTTTGGACTTCCAACAGGGCATAGAATCATATCAGAGTTGTGGAATCTTTCACATCTGGATGATAAGGATATCTTCATGTAGGCATTCTCTCATGACCACGAGAAAGAGCCAGTGAAAGACCCATTTGCCAATATTTCTTAGATTCTAATGATAATCCAAGTGTCTATTAGTCATAATGGAGTGAATTTAATTATTTTTTTGCCACTGATGACTTTATTTATTTATTTATTTATTTTTTAATTTAGAGGAATGCTGTGAATTTAATTATTATCACTCTTAGTAAACTATTACTATGCACACGGTACTTGCATTTCTTTCTTTAAAAATATCTCAACAGCAAAATCCCAATGATTAAGTTTTCCCATTAATTCTCCCCCTCTAGGAATGAAGAAATCACGGCATTGATGATCTTACTCAGCATTACTGAGTAAACTGTGCTGAAGTTCATGCTTTGTTGGGGATAATTATGAGCATGAACTCTTGGCAGTAGTTAAGGAAAGCAAAGCGCTAACTTTGCCCCTGGGCTGCTCCTTTGTTCTCACAGTGCTCTGACTTTACATGTGAGAAGCTTCCCTACCCCCGAGCAATGCTGGAGCCCATGGGTCTCAGTGGTCATTATTCCCTGGGAGACACACTCAGAACCCAGAGGGTCGTGACTGCTCACTTCAAATGCCATTTCAAGTTCAGGCTGTCACCCATGCTTCTGGCTGATGGGGCATAAACCTGAGGTCCCAAGGCTCTGCCTCAGCTTCTTTGAACATGCAACAGCAGCTCTCAGGGCTCAGGAAAGCACATTGATTCAAGGCTTAATTAAAGATTAAGATGATGAGTCTTAATTAATTAAGATTCAGATGAACAGCCAGATAGAGAATCGTGGTGCAAGGTCGGGGTCCCCAGCTCAGGGCCCAGTCTCTGTCGAGTCAGGGTGCACCATGGCTTAGTCCACATTGCATTTCTGTACAGCAGGGACTGTGTGGAGACGACCTCTGGTATGAACAAAGGCCAGAGAAGGAGAAAGGAGCTTGGGGAGGGGCTGGATGGGCCACTGGGCTGGGTGGATTCTCCTGAGATGGTGTCTCCTGAGAGAGCCAGGAGAGTTGGGTGCAGGGATGAAGGCATCTCTCAAGCCCAGCACAGCAGGGTCTGTGGCCTCTCTTAGCCAGGCACAGGACATGGTATAGCTACGTGCCAGGCTGTGTCTCAGAAGCCATTGTGTTCTTTTTATTGCCCCTTGGAAGTGTTACAGGATCCTAATAAGGCAGTTCATAAATCAGTCCCTGGGGAACTGACACTTCAACACAGGTACACTTTGGAGCCAGGAGAGACACGAACCAGTTGTTGGAAAATTGCTGTGACATTCTTCAAAGATTCCTCCCGGGATTGTAATACCCACCACAGGCGCCATACCAGATTCTGGCTCTGCCGTGTCTGTTCCCAAAGGTTGGTCTCAGATAGTTGGTGACTAATAATACCTCCCCAGGCCTTTACTAGATCAGGCTATTGTTCGCCTACCACTCCAGGAAAGACAGATACCTAAGTGTTAAGTGGTGGCCCCTTGGCGCCAAGTTTCCTGGGGTTACTGCCCAGTTTCAGGATTAATTTGAGACCTATCACTGTGGAGAGTGAACTGTCTCTCATTCAATCTTCATTCATAACTTCCTGCCACATCTGGCCAAATGCCAGGACACCCATCCTTTGTCTCTGAGCTGAAAGCAGAACAAGAGCAGGTGTTGACTGCAGTGGAAGGAAGGAATTAGGGATGCCTTATCTTCAGAGAGTCCATCCATTCCTTCTCTGACCAGAGTAAGGACCCTGGCATCCTATACATCTAGTTTGGAATTTCTCAGGAGGGAAATGATATAGTGAGGAGGGACACCCCCACCTGATTTCAGAACTTGCACCTGAGAAGCTGAATAATGACAAAGCCAGCCTTTTCTGAGCCTTTCTCGAGTGCCAGATCTTTCTTGAATGGCCATATTTCATTGAATCTTCCCTATAGCCTATGGCATGTTTGGGGTGGAAACTCTTCTAACTTATATATTTGAGAAGACAATGTTGAAGCTGTGGTGTGAAGGCCCCCTGCCCACCAGGCAACTCCCAGGGGCCAAGGACATGCTGCACACCTCAGAGACCCTGGCTGGGCTTTCAGTCCAACACATATGCATGAAATCCCCTGAAAACCAAAACGCCACAAGAGGTTGATGGTGTCAGAAGCAGCAGACTGTGCAGTGTGGTCCCAGCTTGAGGGAGCAATGGTCAACTCTTTAAGTTCAGAAGTATGGCAGTGTTGAAGTCACTTTTGGGTGGGGCCCTGGTCACGTCCACACTCCAAGGGCTATTCCTGGCTCCAACAGTGCTGTGAAAATCAAGTTGTTCCTCTAGAGGAGAAAGCGTGCATCACCAGCTGATGTTCAAGGAGCTCCATAGTGCTGACAACAGTCCTAGGACTTTAAAAAAAGAGCTGAGGTTACTTAGTGGCGGGGAGGAAGTGACTCTAGGACAGCGAGGAGGTTCTGGGCACTCTGGTGGTGGTAAAGGGTCATGACTTGTGTACCCCTCATGTGTGAATGTAAAGACTACTGTAGCCACGTGACTTCAATGATAGTACCAAATAATAACACAAATTAGAACAAAAGAAAAAGTTAGATTATTTTCAAATGTAAGGATTCAGCCATGTTGGCTGTGTGCAAGGCAAACGCCCTACCGCTGTGCTATCGCTCCAGCCCCTGAGTTCGATTCCTCCGCCCCTCTCGGAGAGCCCGGCAAGCTACCGAGAGTATCTCGCCTGCACGGCAGAGCCTGGCAAGCTCCCCGTGACGTATTCGATATGCCAAACACAGTAACAACAAAGTCTCCAATGGAGACATTACTGGGCCCGCTCGAGCAAATCGATGATCAACGGGAGGGCCTTTACCTTTACCTTTAAGGATTCAGCATTCCTGCCAACCAGGCAATGCCTGAACTTCCATTCACAGATGATGGTGCTTTAACTGTGGACCCTCAGCCTGCCTCAAGGATCATGGGGCTCATTTCTTACTGATACCTGGGGCACTGCTTTGCCTTCGGTCTCTAACATGCAGGGTCTGGCCAGAGGGCTCAAATTCACATCCAGCACTACCAAGAATCTTAACCTCAGAGTCTCAGTTTTCTCCTACAAACCAATAACTAGACCAACTGCACCGAGAGCAGCAAAACTTAAACCAGATGACTCACAGAAAAGGTGGGCTCAGTGCTGACAGTGGAATAAGCTCAAGAGATGTCACTGCTGTGATTTTCTGGCTTTTGGGTTTTGTCATCTCTATAACAATAAGGGCCCTGGATCTTGAATCCAAGCCTGGCTGTTGGCTTCCTGACAGATAGTCTGGGTGAAACAGCCCAGTCATAGTGGGGGCAGCTGGGCCTGCTTCTCACATTTGTCCCCAGCCCTCTAAGCCCTGTCAGAGAGCACGTTGTCTCCATTTCAAGGAACATGCTCTTAGTTCTCTCCAGGATTGGTGGCAAAGTTTGACACCTGCACCTCTCTCAAAGCAGAAGTTTTTAAAATTCTATGAGACCAGGCTTCAATAATACTCTATGAGACCAGACTTCAGTAACACTCAGGTATTAGAGTCAAACTTTGCTGCTCTGCCATTGTCGACTGTTTCCTTGAACAACCCACCATGTAACTTTTGGCCACTCTTGGTGCCTTTCTGAGCTTTGCTCCCATGGGATCAGGAAGTGCTTGCTATCTCTGTTTACCTCCAGTTTGGCCTTTTGCAACACCACTTTCTTCTTGGCAGGTAGGGCTGTAGGTTGGACAATGCTGGCCATGCCCAAGGACTTTCCCTGCATACACATTCTTCCTCTGGGTTCTATGTCACCCAATCAACATTTATTCAACTTCCTAATTCTATAGTACTATCCACACATATTTCCTCTTTTAATATTGACAACTATCCTGACAGTAGATATTGCTCACTGTTATATAAGTATTTGCAAAAACTTAAATTTTAGTAGGTTAAATAACTGGTCCTTACACACAAACCACAGACTGGGATAAAACATTTGCATACCATAATCTGATTTGAAATTTGTGTAGAGTATATAAAAAATCTTAAAGCTCATCAATAGGAAGATAGACACTAATAATAGTGCCAATTTGAAGATATTTTATCTCAAAAGATATGTAAATGACAAATCAATATTCACAATATGTTTAGAATCAATAACCTTTAGGGAAATGACAGGCAAAACCAAGATGAGATGCTATGCCTACCAACAGTAGGGCAACAATCTGAAAAGAAGATAATAAAAACTGTTGATGAAGGACGTGGAAAAACTGGAATCTGTGGTCATTGCTACTGAAAACATAGAAGATTCACTTTGGAAATAAGTTTTGCAGTTTCTTCAAAGTTTAATCAGACACTTGTCATATAACCCAACCAATCCAATTTTAGCAATATACCCAAGAAAAATAAAAACAGGTCCTCATATTTATATGTGATGTTTTATTGTACTGTCACTCATAGTAGGCCATACTGAAAAAAATACAAATAATGTCAGTGGTTAATTGAAGAACAAATGTGGTATGCCACTAAGTGGAAGTGAGCTCAGTCATCATACAGCACAAAAGTGGTACAGCTACTGGGAGTGTGGCTCAGGTAGAATACTTGTCTCATCTCAGATATGAGCCTTAAGTTCAATTCCTACCTACCAACAACCACTCGTCAAGTGCGAACCTGGTGGCTCTGCTGTTTGTGATTCCTAGTTCACAGCAAAGTGTGTGATCTCTGCTATACCACAAAGCAAACATATGTGAGCATTGCTGCCGAATGTGTGAGCATGAGTCTGCGCGTGTGACCCAGTCATCACAATAACAAAGAGAGAGAATTGGGAGGGAAGAGATGCATTTATATTGATAGATGCTACAAAATAAATGAAGTGAAAGCCATTATGGTATATAAAGGAAGTCAGTACCATAAACGAAATGATTCTACTTTGAAAATTTTAGAAAAAAACATAAAGAGAAATCTGTAGAAACAGCAGGTTATTGGTTTTGTGAAGCTGAGATGAGAATGAAGAACAACTGGGATTATAAAGGCTCTTTGGGGCAGAACAGATATGCTAAAACCTGATCAAGGTGCTATTTGCATAACTATACATTTACTAAGTTCTACACTGGGCTGCAGACTGACAATGAGTAGATCTACAGACTATCAACCACACCTCAGTAAATGAATAACAGTGTTGAGATGGATCTTCCTGCGTGGACGGCTTATCCACCCAGCAGGCAGACAACTCTGAGAAGAGTGTGTGCCTTTGCATCTTGGGGCTCCCTCGTGGGATTCCCAACAAGCATGTAGAGCTAAGCTGACAGCACTCCCGAGTACACTAGGATTATTCTATAGCAGGAGAACCGTGCGGGCCTGCTGTTTCTCGCACTGCTGCCCAGAGTGTTGAGACATGAGGGGTAGATATCCCATCAAAGGCAGGCCGCTGAAGGAACAATGTAGTGACAGGACTGGCTGACAACGAGAGACAAAGAGCTGTGCTGTTGAACACTGCCCAGAGCGGCCCAGCTCTTCCTGCTCAGCCCGACAGACTGTTAAAAGGACCACAAAAGGCTGCTGGGGAGATGACAAGAGCTTAAGAATTTGTTGAATGTGTTACCCTTGATAGCGCGAGTAAACCCGAGTGACCTTCCTGGGACACATGCTTAAGCTGAAGACTTAACTTGAGGCAGGGATGGGTAGAGCTGAATACTTCAAGACTCTGGGTGGGTTCTCTCCTGTCTGATCCACTCAATAGGTTAATGACTTGTTTGGAAGTTAATGATCCCCCCCCCCCCCCACACACACACACAATTTTAAAAGGTGCTATTAAGAAAATAGTTCAGAACTTGAAAATGGACTAAAGAGATGATTGTGTGTCCTTTCAGTGGCTTGCTGGGCTTTGCTACTATCCCCTAAAAGTCTGTACTTCAACTTTTTCTACTGATTAAGTCACTTGCAGGTAACTTGCATTAAACTTGTAAAGTAAGTAAAGTAAAGTAAAGGCCCTCCTGTTGATCATCGATTTGCTCGAGCGGGCCCAGTAACGTCTCCATTGGAGACTTTGTTGTTACTGTGTCTGGCATATTGAATACGTCACGGGGAGCTTGCCAGGCTCTGCCGTGTGGGCGAGATACTCTCGGTAGCTTGCCGGGCTCTCCGAGAGGGGCGGAGGAATCGAACTCAGGTAGGCCATGTTGGCTGCATGCAAGGCAAATGCCCTACCGCTGTGCTATTGCTCCAGCCCCTGAGTTCGATTCCTCCGCCCCTCTCGGAGAGCCCGGCAAGCTGCCGAGAGTATCTCGCCCGCACGGCAGAGCCTGGCAAGCTCCCCATGACGTATTCGATATGCCAGACATAGTAACAACAAAGTCTCCAATGGAGACGTTACTGGGTCTGCTCGAGCATTAAACTTGTAATAATACAAATGATTTCTGTGCACATAACTCTGAATGTTAGAGGTTCAGCAGATATCTGCATTTTTCAAATTCTCCAATGAAGCAGCCTTCACAGTTTCAATGTTCCATTGTTCATTAAAGTTCAAGTTTCTTCCATTAATTAATGAGTCATATAAATTATTGTACACACTCATTCACCCTCTTAACTGGTGATGCTTTTCCCTTTTTGAAGATGACACTTTAAAGGTTTGTGTAGGCACAGACCAGGTCTATTATTCTAGTAAGCACAATTTCTAAACCAAAAAAATTATTCTGGAATCTGATGATCTGATGAAGTAGCTCAAGCGGTTCCTCAGGTTTCTCAATCACCCCCCTCATGAGACACCTCCCCACCCCCCACCCCCCACCCCCACCTTCTCCATCAGTTGCACGACTGCCTCTCCTGGTTCAGGAAAAGCTCTCTAATCTTTAAACAGGGTTGGAAGCCTAGCCCTGGGACCTCCCAACACTCTCTGCTCTGTCTCATAACCCCAATTGGCCACTCCCTGAAAATGGTAAAATCCACACTATGGTGTAGGCAGAAGGTCCCAGCGTGGGTTTCTCAGGCAGTAGTGGGCAGAGAAAGTGCTACTGTAGTATGGACCTCAGCTAAGTTCCAGGGCTTGGAAAATCTCTCTTACTGGGTCGTAAGGCAGGTTGGTAGGAAAGGTAGGCAAGCTTGGGTGGGATGCCAGCTTGGAGGGCTCCTAAAGATTTTTTAAAAGTTTTCTGGAAAGGCTGTTTCCTCCTGCAGTCAAAATAATCTAATTATCCACATTTATCCACATGGCTGGAGCGATAGCACAGCGGTAGGGCGTCTGCCTTCCACGAAGCCAACATGGCCTACCCGAGTTCGATTCCTTCGCCCCTCTCGGAGAGCCCGGTAAGCTACTGAGAGTTTCTCGCCCGCACGGCAGAGCCTGGCAAGCTCCCCATGATGTATTCAATATGCCAAACACAGTAACAACAAGTCTCACGAAGGAGACATTACTGGGCCCACTCAAGCAAATCGATGAACAACAGGAGGACAGTGACAGTGACATCTCTTTTGTTTTGCACAGGAATGAGTTGTGGCAATATGAGATGGCAAGATGGACAATACTGCGTTGTACAGGTAAAAACTGTTGCAAGATATATCCTCGGTGAACTGTCATTACCTCAAGAACAAACAAGTCAAAGTCAGGAAGAGCTCTTCTAAGTGACGGATTTGCTTATTACCTGGATAGTGTTGATAGTTTCATAGCTGTGCCCTAGTACACATCCACCAGATTGTACACCCTAAATACAAATGGGTAATTGTATGTTTGATACAATTTAATGGGATTGCAATATCAACTGTTAACTGAAAAAGCTGTAAAATTTTAATACAAAAGGCTTTGAAATGAAAGATGAGTAGTATAAATTTAGCTAACGAGCCAAAAGTCCTTTGGAAAACTGAAAAAAAAAAAAAAAAGAAAGGGAAAATACCTTGTTAAAGCAATCCAACCCCCTACAAGCTGCAAATATTCTTCTACACAGGCACTAACTCTTATTTTCTCATTTTTTAAATCAAAACCAAGTCTTGGAGAATATCTTTTCATGTATCATTATTTTTGTTTGTTTTGATTTTTTGAGCCACACCCAGCGGTGCACAGGGCTTACTCCTGGTTCTGCACTTAGGGATGACTCCTGGTAGGGCTCATGGCAATTTTGGGGATGTGGAAGACCAAATCCGGGTCAGCCCTGTGCAAGACAAGAGCCCTGCCCGCAATTCTACCTGCCTGGCCTCTGCAATGCATATTTTACCCTAAGTAAACAAAAATAAAAACCACAGCTCTACCTGCCACAGAATGACAGCACAAATATTAGCCCTCTGGGACATTATTAAAGTTTTAAAGAATATTTCACTATTTCTTTTCATTATGTGCTACCACTGTCTACCGTGATGGTGCACCCCGCTCTTCTCTCTCCATAGCTTGAGATTTTCTGGCCATTAGGATGTGAAAAAACAAGTGCCAGGTCCAAGCTCGTGTTTGAAAAGCCTCAGCATCTGCTAACTTTCCCTTCTTGCAGGAGAACAACACTTCCCAGACAGGAGGCTGTGGACTCATCCAGCCTCTCAGGATAAGGACACACTGGCCGCACCCCAGCCACCCTGTTAAGGTCTTGCAATGTGAGAAGGAAATCAAGCTGAGATGTTGCTAACCAAAGATTTGGAGTTATTATTTTCCTGCAGTAAAACCTAGTAAAAAATGGGCAAGTGAAGTTATACTATAAAGAATGTTCTTCTTATATGTGTGTATTGTAAAAAGCATTAATAACACGGTACTTACCTTGCATACAGTTGATCGAGGTTTGATTCCAAGCACCGCATATGGTTCTCTGAGCCCCAACAGGAGTGATTCTGAGAACAGAACTAGGAGTTAATCCAGAGCACTGCTGGGATGGCCACACCTAACCCAAAACAAATGAACAGGCAAGTAACGACACACTAGTGAAAAGCTCCAGAAGCTTTGGTGCTGGTATTGACATGGAAGTACTGCTAGTATAATGCAATGATCTCAGCATCATTGTAAACTATGACATCTCAATTAAAAAATTGACCCCAATACATCTCTTACTCCATATCAGTGATATAGTTTTAGAAATGAATTGGGATTTGAAGTGCATTGTGAAAGCTAAAGGTTACTTGGTAGCAAAGGAAACTTCTGTTTCATGAGTAACATCATATGTTACTCATAGGAGCTGAGATGCTTGATGTAAATGTGAAATAGATTGTACTATAGTAACAAATGTCATATAAAAAGAAAAAAATAAGAATATTCCAGCAATTTAACTCAATTCCAAAAGAGATAAATTTAAAGATAAGCAAGAAGAAGGTAGTATAAAGTTTAAATCAAAATTAATTAGAAAAGTGGAGAAATGATAATAAATCCAAAGTTCAATTCTTTCAACAGTGCCAAGTACATTGGCAAAATTCTTAATGACAAAAATCAAATGAGAGAGAGAGAGAGAGAGAGAGAAACTCAACCCCAAAAATCCTATATTGAATATCAATAAGCAGAAGTAGATTCAGACAAAGACAAAGATATAGAGATATTATGAAAACTTTTAAGATAATTCAATTTTTATCTCTAGGATGAAACATTTAAAACTATTGATTAAATGATTTTGCAAAATGAAAACACTAGTGGTAAAGTTTGTATCAAAGAAGTTTAGACTCTAAATAGAACTAAGAATCCTGGAAAAGGCAGCATTGTGGAAGAAAAGAGTTAAAAACCTTCCATTAAGAACTGGGTCCCAAGAAATTTATTCATCGTCTTTTTTTCATATATTCAGTGAACACATAATTCCTGTGCTATTAAAACTACTAAAAAGAGGTAGATAAAGTTTCAAAATTCATTTTAATAAAGCGTATTAGAGTATTCTAATCAGAAAAGAGGCCAATAGAAACTAAATGTGGGTCAGGGGGATGGCTCAAAGGGCTGAGCACACACTGCATGCACAGGGTCCGACTTCCATTCTCGGCACCAAGAATGGTTCACCTGGCAGCACCGAACGGGGCAAAGATACTAAGCACTGGAGGTGGCCCCAAGAACAAGAATGAAAGCAGAACACACAAAAGAATCTCAGACCCAAGCAGCTCTCTGCAGAGATGCCTCCGGACTTTGCACCAGGCTGATTCCACTGGTGTGACTCTGACAGGTGAAATCTGTTGTCCCTCCACCTGCCTCCTAGGAATCCCAGCGGTCACCATCTTCCAGAACTCAATGAGAAGTAAAGGTAATTGGGATTAGTGACGGCAAGCTCCAGGCCTCATGGGATAGGGGATGAGTCAGCCCTTCCCATCTCCTAGGGGCCTATGGGACCCTGGATGTCACGCCCAAGAGCTGCCTCTGGTGACTGCTTAAGCTCATTAACCAAGCAACTCACTGCAGAGATTTCTGCAGATCATAATTATCTAAAATTTTATATTTCTAGGATCATGTGGCCACAACATCCTATGTTACTCATAGCAGGCAATACAAATAAATTATCTAGCATATGCCAGTTAGGTAGGTTTGAGTGGTGGTGGGAAATTCAAAATAATTATGGTGGGAAGGTGTGATGGTGGTGGAACTGGTGTCAAAATATTGAATGTGATTCATTATTGTGAACAACTTTATGAAAATTAAAAAATAAAAAAATTTAAAAAATGAAAACAGAAAATAAAATGTATATTCAAAGAGAAAAACATTTTTTTTGTAGAAGACAGTTGCCTATCTGTAAAAACAAAAACAGTCAGATATCCTGTAGACAAAAATCAGGTTCCCGTGACTAATCAGGTTCCCTTATGGCGGGGGGTGGGGGGGATGGGGGGGTGGGCAAGGGTCAGGTGGAGGTGGAGAGAGTGAGGGAAGAAGTGAGAAAGGGAGAAAGGTAGGAAAAGATATGTATACATATGCACAGTTAAAAATATTCTGACATAAATAAAACACAAGGAAAACATTGATTAATGCGATTTCTAGAAACTGCATAGCACAGATTACAAATGTTAAACTCATTCTATTTTTTCCTATGACTCAGAAATAAACTGAGACAAACATCATTCTTTTGGGGCTGGAGAGGTTGCTCTTAGGCCTTGAATGCAAGAGACCTTGACTTGGTTCCCGGAACCACATGACCTCTTGCAGGCAACGGAGATAAGCTGGTGGCCCCTGGGGCCAGACATAGCTAAGAGGAGACACTAGGGCCCTGAGCACAGCTGAGGAGGCCTTTTCCCAAATTATGGGCCACACTCAGCAATGCTCAGGGGTCACTGTGGCTCTGTGCTCAGGAATCACTCCTGGTGGTGCTTGGGGGACCATATGGGATGCCAGGGATCAAACCAAAATCTGCTGTGTGCAAGGCAAATGCCCTACCCACTGTGCTACCACTCTGGCCTCCCCAAATTTATTTCTTAGCAAGATAAAGACATCAATAAGTTATTGGGCTTCTTCATTCATTCAGTCAGTATTACTGAGAGCTTACTCTTTGCCAGGGACTATGGAAGTGCTGGGGACATACATGAAGGAATGTCAGCCCCTGTGGCAGTGGCACGCCCTAGAGCTGCCTCTGGCGACTATTTAAGCCGCCTCCTCAGACAGCCTTTTCTTTAAATGAAAGAATTTATGTGAACCCTGACCTCCAATCGATAAATATGAGTGAAAATGTTTGATTCAAAATTTTCAGTCTTTAAACAGCTGAAGTATTTCATAATAATTATACTCAGTTATCAAGAGAATGAGAAATCTGTACGGATACATCCTTGTGGATGGAGTTTAGGTTGGCAGAACCTTTCTGGAAGGCTCTTTGGCAACCTTGAGGAGGTTGAGTTAGGGCTGGAGATAGGATTTGACAATGAAGCTCAAGATTTGAATGTGCATGAACTGGGTTTGAACCCTGGCAGTGCAAAAGGAAAAAAAACAGATAAAACATTGGTTAGCAATCTCCCCTCTAAAAATTATACCAGGTAAGTAAACAGTGGTTAAAAAAATTTTTACTACATAGATATTTATCATAGAGCTACTGATAAGAGAAGAAATTCTGAACCATCTAAATTTAGTACACATACAAGTAACATAGTAAATTAAATTGCAGGAGACTAATGGTAGGAGAATAATGAAAATTCAGGTTCAGTACATGTGAATGGTTTCAACTTCGTGTGTGTGTCGGGGGGACGGGGTACTTCACTATTTCGGAGGCAGGAGAGCCCTTCCCTGCAATTCATGGTGGTGTTTGGGAGCCTCCAGGGTTAAATCCAGTGGTAACAGGGACCCTGTGGTACTTGGGATCTAACAGGGGTTGGCCACAGGCAAAGCATACACTTAAACATAGGTATTGCCTCTGGCTTCCAAAAGACTTCAATAAATATTGCTTTACGCTGGCCTTAGAGGCAGGCAGGGGGTTGGGGTTGGGGGTGATGGGAGGGAACCTGGGAACTATGGTGCTGGGAAATGCACACTGTGGATGAATGGACGTTGAAATACTGTATAACTGAAACCCGATCATGAACAGCTTTGTAATGGTAAAAATAAAAAATGGAAATTCAGAATAACCGTTAAACACAAAACTATAAACACGGCTTGCCCTTGGTTCAAACACCAAAATTTGGAGGAGTTATCATTCCTGTCTGCAGAATTTTTGTTTTATTTAGTGGTGGAATTTCAATGGCTAAACGTGTTTAAAACCTAAAATAAATAAATATTGCTTTTAAATGTGGACTGGTAAACTTTAATATTAATTTTAGTTGTATGCTTTTAAATGCTTTCTATTTTTGTTAGTATAAAAATAACTATCACTTTTCTAAGCCAAAGTATAAGTGATAGATGTCTTTTTGCTTTAGCTTTCTCTTTGTGTCAGCTTCTAGTTGTTCATTGCAGCAATACTTCCCAGCTTCTAAATCAATTCTCCTTAAACACAGGGAATTCTCTTGCGCTGGACTAGGAAAGCATAGGTGAGGTGGGTTGCTGTAAGTGGAGATTGGGTCCCACCCTTATTGAATTTGGTGATATTTTGTTCCCTGTGGATTCTCTGTGTTTATTTGGTTTCACGGTCAAATGGAAGATGACTCGAGTCATCTGGGATAGTGGGCTTGATGTGGCATGTTGATCTGACAGGGGTGAAATGTTTCTTGTATTGTTTCTTGAAATGTTTCTTACACTGTTTCTTGTAAAGCAAGAGTACCTCAATTTTTAAATATATATATATTAATTTCAAGTTCATCTGACAGGGGTGAAATGTTTCTTGTATTGTTTCTTGAAATGTTTCTTACACTGTTTCTTGTAAAGCAACAGAACCTCAATTTTTAAATATATATATTAATTTTAATGAGTCACCGTGTGATGGAGCATTATAAAGCTGTTCATAATTGGGTTTCAGTCACAATGTTCAAACACTCATCCCTCCACCAGTGTAATTTCCCATCACCAGTGTCCTCAGTTTCCCTTCCACCACCAAAAACCACCTCTACCCCTGCCTGCCTCTATGGCAGGCACCTCTATTCTCTCTCTCTCTCTCTCTCTCTCTCTCTCTCTCTCTCTCTCTCTGTTCTCTCGTTATCTTTCTCTCTAATTTTAGGCATTATGGTTTGCAATACAATTTTTTAAATATCTTAAATATTTTTCCTTAGATGTTTGAGCATCTGCTTAAGTTTCACATCACAGGTGTGTGCTCATCCTCATCCTGTTCCCAAACCTGTTTCCTGACACCCCCTCCCCTTGTGCACTCTCCAGACTCCACGAACTGGAGCTTCAGCTGGCCTTCTGGGGCCTCCCTGCCACCAGCCATGCCCCCAACCCCAGCAACTAGATCCGAACCATGTACCTGGGGGTGAGAGCTGTGTCAGCCATGCTTGGAGATCTTCCTTTACCATACACTGTGCCATGCACTCAACCAGCATTCTCTTTCAAGATCTGAGTAACCGAGAATTCTGAAGCTTCCTCTCTGCTACAGACTTTCCAAGTTGTAACTGGCCATGTGGCCATCCAACTCAAACCACATTTACCAAACTCTCTGGCAGCCACACAATGACGTTCAGGGTAAAAGAACATGAGTAGGAACTGGTGCAGTTTGCAGGCTTACAACAGAAAAGAGCATTTTGTTCTGTCTCCTCCTCCAGTTCCTTCTGTGGAGAGAAAAAGAACATGGGCTACAGCATCATTCCTGGTCAGGAGGTGAAAGTTTCCACTGCAGATGGGCAGTGAAGTAAATAGGTAGAAGCTGAATCCTTCACCATAAGAAGCTTGGAGCCATGGTGTCTTGGATGGCAATATTCCAGAGAGACGCAGGTTCTGTTCTTCTGTTCTAGAACCAGCTACGTTAGGTTTCCAGATCTTTACCAATCAACTAGTATGAATTTATTCTGACAGGTATAGCTATTAAGTCCATTTTATAGCAGAGGAAACTGAGACTCAGAAGACCAAGACACCACTAGTACCAACCATTTTCAATGGTGAACCTAAACAAATCTAGAGCTTTGGTTGGAGAAAATCACTAGAATAAAGATCTGAAGTCCAGGACTCTAGGCCCTTTGCTCATATTTGAAAATTTTCCTATAACAGAAAAATCAAAGTTTGCACAGCTATTTAGTCAGAATTTTGTCTTTAGTGTCCTAATTCTTAATTCCATACTCTTAAAATTTTGTTTTAGAAAATTTTTCAGGGGCTGGAGCAATAGAACAGCGGGTAGGGCGTTTGCCTTGCACACGGCCGACCTGGGTTCGATTCCCAGCATCCCATATGGTCCCCGAGCACCACCAGGAGTGATTCCTGAATGCAAATCCAGGAGCAACCCCTGAGCATTGCCGGGTGTGACCCAAAAAAGCAAAAAATAAATTCAAATATGAGCAAAGGTTGACACAAGTGGTGGGATTGATGCTATATATACCTAAAACTCAGCTATCAGTAACTTTTTAAATCATAGTTATTTAATAAAATGATTTATTTAATTTTTTTTAATTAAGAAAGAAAAATAAAAGTAAAAGGCTCTGTGGGAGACAGAGAGCCCAGCGGGGGTTCTTGTAAATGTCTTCTCTGTGTTTGCCAGAACTGAGTTCTGGCTCAGCCGAGGGTGGCGACAGCCCTGTTTATTTACCTTCTTGAGGGTCCTCCATCATTTTGTCCAGGTCAAGGCTACTCAGCTGTGGTAGAAAATGGATGACATGGGAGCACAGGGAGGGCTACATCTCCCAGACACCTCAGAAACCCACCAATGTAAGAGGGTCCCTGGAAAAGCCAGTCCAGTCTGGAAACACTGTCTCCCCATGGTACATGGGCACAAGGAGTCTCAGCATTGTTGAAGTAACCCAACATATTGCTGTGTGCAGTCAGGCCAATGAGAAGGGAAGTTCATTGCCTCTATTTCTTCAGAAATTGGTGTGTGTTGCATCAGATGAATGCATTTCAGGCTTACAAGATGCTCCCTGGAAAAAACGTTTCCACCATCCATCCCCACCCACCGCCTCCACCCCCCAGCCCTCTAAACACACACACATAAGTGACCAATATCTTAGTATTAATGCATCTGATGGCACTGGGCCTTGGTGACCCAAGGGACGGCAGTGGGCAAGCAGGGATTGAAAGCACATTTTAATTTACATATTTACTTTTTCACTGCTTGCAGAAATAAGCTATTGGCTTTTGATCTATCAGACCACACTGAATCATTTTAGCCTGGACTGAATCTTTGAATTGTCTTCCCAGGATCTCAAGGAACTTGATAAATTTATGTTGATTAATCGACATATTCCTCTATAGTCGTGGTATATCAGGTTTATAAGGGAACTTTGTTTATTCTATACAATGTGACAACTTTACACATTCTTAAGGGTAGACTTGGTGGTTCATTGTTATTCAAGGAAGACCCTGAGTTTATCCAATTCTTATTAGAGTTGAAGGGGTCTGGATCCCTACCATAAAACAGAATGTGAAATGCAAATATTTTCAGAAAGTAAACTCACATTATTGCTTATACGTGCTCAAACATGTAGGACACTAATAAAAACAGATTATCTTGGTTCAAATATACAGGTAGAGTCAGAGAGATGGTACTGAAGGGGAGGAGCTGGCCTTGTATATGGCCAGCCCCAGTTGGTTCCCAGGAAGCCATATCCTGAGCACAGAGCCCTGAGCAATGCAAGATTTGGCCCCCAAACCAAACCACACCAAAACCAATCACAAAGCTAATCTTTACAATAGATGTGGAAATAGGATCATAAATAGTTGCTCTTCCTTACTGTGAATATCAAGATGTATCTAGTAGGCTGTGTTTGCTGCCAAACTTTTCCAAACACTTTTAAGTGTTATTATACCATCATCATTGAATTATTGGACAATCTCGATTCCCCAAGTCAAGACACAGAGGGACAGGACCATTTTCTCTTGCGCATCTTCTTTCCAGGGCCATGCCTGTTGGAGCCTTGGGTTAAAGGGGTCCTAGCAGCTCACCAGCCCCTATATGAGAAAAAAAGGATAAAACCGTCTCTGGCTCTACCCATTGGTCGCAGGTCTCTGCACTGCTGTCTGAGTGGAAAGGTGACAGGAAACTGGAATAGGGGCACTGGCTTTGGAACCCTGTTGCCCTCTCAGGCACAACCTCAGTTTCTCTTTTCCCAAGTGTTAATGCCGTCCTTGGATCAGGGAAGTAAGACTGACTCTCAAATCCAGCTGGACCGAGGAATTCTTCTGAGTTCAGAACAGGAGCCCACTAGCTGGGAAATGATTCTGCAGACACGAAGTTTGTTTTAGAGCATTTTTCATCACACATCCATAAAAAAAACAAACACGAAGGTCTGAAGAATCAGAGAACAATCAGAGGTATTGGCTAAAGCAGCCTTTGATGCATTCCTTCCGGTTCTCAGTTACTGTCAGATAATAAGGTAGTAAAATCAGACAGTTTGCTAGTCACTGCATTTTCCTTTTGATGAATGAAATGGGCAATTTTCTCAACACAAGAACTCAGGTGTGAAAAAGCAGAAAAATAGGTTTAAAAAAAGAGCGAAGTTCTATTAAGTGGGTTCCTCTGAATTGCCTCTTGTGTATACCTTGCATTTCAGAGTATGGGACAGGAGGATAAACAGAATGCTGGGGCCAACTCCAGCTCCCTGGAATTCCCTCTAAGGAGCAGGGGCTGGGGAGGGTGGCCAAGAGTGGATGGTGTCTCCTGAGCTAGCGTGGGTGCTTGTGTCTCACACAGAATTGTGTGAGAACAATTCCAGCTCCCTGGAATTCCCTCTAAGGAGGAGGGGCTGGGGAGGGTGGCCAAGAGTGGATGGTGTCTCCTGAGCTAGCATGGGTGCTTGTGTCTCACACAGAATTGTCAGGTTCTGAATCATGGTGGGTTAGAAGGGAGGCTGAAACCCAGGACCCACCAGAAGCAACATGTTCCAGATGACTGATCCAGTTTGTGTCCACAACCACACACATCGCCTCTCGTTCCCATGGAATCAGCGCTTGGTTCCTCTATGCTCTGGGACACAGGATAAAGACAGGTCTTATTTGTGACTGGGTAAAGAAACTATGGCACATCTACACAATGGAATACTACGCAGCTGTTAGGAAAAATGAAGTAATGAAATTTGCCTATAAATGGATGGATATGGAGTGTTGGATATGGAGTGTATCATGCTGAGTGAAATGAGTCAGAAGGTTAGGGACAGATATATAATGAATGCATTCATTTGTGGTGTATAAAAACAAATAGTACGAGACTAATATCCAAGGCCAAGGAAAACTGGGATTAGGAGGACAGGTCAATGGTTGGAATCTACCACAAGTGTGTGGGGAGCAGAGGGTAGGCAAGCTAGAGAAGGGGACAATATGACAATAATAGCTGGAATTGATCATGCTCAATAAGAACTGAGTGTTAAAAATAGGTAAAAGGATATATATGATGACTTTCCAGTATCTGTATGGTAAACCACAATGTCCAAAAGGAAAGAGAGATAGAGATAGAGATGAGAGAGAGAGAGAGAGAGAGAGAGAGAGAGAGAGAGAGAGAGAGAGAGAGAGAGAGAAACAGAGGCAGAAAAGTGCCTGTCATAGAGGCAGGCTGTGGGAGATGGAGTAAGGGGTGTATGTGTGTGGGGAAATTGGGTACATTGGTATTGGTGCTGGCACATGTACACTGGTGAAATGATGGGTGTTGGAATAATGTATGACTGAAATCCAATCATGAACAGCTTTGTAATGATCTATCTTAAGGTGATTCAATAACAAAATTACAAACAGAAAACAGCTCGCTCTTGCTTGGAAGTTGGAAGTTGCTGCATCATACCAATTAAAGGTACAGGGCTGAGGAGATAGCCCAAAGGGCTGGACTGCATGCTTTGCCTGCCTGAGGCCTGGGTTTGATCCTCCATTATGCACCCACACACATACCCACACACTTTGCACTACAGGTTATAGCTGTGGAAGTTTTCATCACCATCAAGACCAAACATCTAGTCATGAGGTTGGGCATGGTGGGGCTGAGTATTTGCCAGGAGTGACCCCAGGCTCAAGGCACAGCTGAATCAGTCCTGATGTGATGCAGAAAGGAATAGCATGGGATTCTTCCCTTCACAGTCAGCTCTCCTTTCCCACTGCCACCTTAGTGGTGGAGAGCTTCCAGGTACGTGCCAGATGCAAAAGCAAGCACTATTGGGAAAATTTTTTCCCACCTGCATCCACAAATGAGAAAGATCTAAGCCCCGGGCCATGCCATACAATAGTTGCTGTCCCTGAATAGTTATTCACTTACAGTCAGTTAAAGTTGGGGCAGCGATGGAGCTCAGCGGGACCAAACATGTTACATAGGAAGAATAACCCGAGTTCTGTCCCCACCAGTACCAAGGAAAACTTGATTACAGTCTCATGAAGCGAACAGCCCAATCTCTCAGTTGTACTCATCATACTTTTCATGTGTGTCTGGAACCTGGGTTACGTGGTACTTTGGATCCAGAACAACCACTCTCATCACAGAAAGCTCAGCTGAAACACTCTAAAAGAATAAATAAATCAAGTCAGAATACAAAGGGAAACATAACTTGTGGTCTGGAAATAGAGAAAAATAGTAAAGATAATTCTATCAACAACTTTATGATATCTTGAAAATATTCCTTATTTTATAGCACACAGAAATTATTTTCCCATTAAAATCTCAATACATGTAGTAGCATTTGGTAATTGTTGGTCTAAATCAGCAACTTTCAATTTTCTGTCGTTTTAAGCACCTATGATTGACTCAAACGTATGCTAGATGTATCTGGTGTGGATTTTTTAGCTAATCTTAATTCAGTTTCTGATCTATATATTAAAGTTTTTCATCAAAACTGGGATTTTTACATTATTTTTCTGTTTTCTTTTTTTAGTGTTATTAATTTTATTCTTACGTAGATATTTGAAATTTCCTCAAAGCCCTGAATTTAAAAGATTTGGTTATTCTGTTTTTGTTACTGAGATTCTTATTTTAAAATGTTTGTTGGTTTAGTAATATTCAAAACTAAGCAGAAGATCTGGCCTCACTTTGACTAATTGTCAGATTTCTCAGATAGGACTGCCTCATATGTATTCAGAACATGGCCTTTTATAACCTATGTTTCCTTGACCTACATTGAGAATATTTGTTTGGGTTAGTCTTATTTTTATATTTTATTTTACCTTAAGCCATGTAAGTTTTCAGATATATATAATGTTTGTTTTGCTATTACATGTTTATGGTTGGGTGGTATATCATATTATATATATGTAAATCATTTTCTTCCTCTCCCCTCTGTTCTTCTGAGATTCCCTTTACACACAAATTGTGTCACTTGATGCTTTCCAATAGAATATATTTGCTTTTCTTTCTGTTCTGTAGACTGAATCATCTCAATATATGTAATTTCATTTTTATCGATGTTCATTGCTGGAGCAATAGCACAGCGGTAGGGCATTTGCCTTGCACGCAGCCAACTTGGCCTACCCGAGTTCAATTCCTCCGCCCCTCTCGGAGAGCCCGGCAAGCTACTGAGAGTATCTCGCCCGCATGGCAGAGCCTGGCAAGCAACCCATGACATACTCAATATGCCAAACACAGTAACAACAAAGTCTCCAATGGAGACGTTACTGGTCCCGCTCGAGCAAATTGATGAACAACGGGAGGGCCTTTACCTTTTTACCTTTATCAACGTTCATTGGTGAGACGTTGTTCTTATTATTCCCCCAGTAAGCTCTATAGACATACTTTCTTTTAATTCTCTCAACGTATTTAAAATAGCTGGTTTGAAATATTTTTTAGTAAGTTCAACATCTGGGCTTCTTTAGGGTGGTTTTTGTTGATTGCTTTTTCCCTCTGTGGAAGGCATATTTTCCTCTTTCCTTGCATATCTCATACTGTTTTGTTGCTGTTAAAAACTGGACATTTAAAATAATGTCATGTGGCAGCCCTGGAAATCAGATTCTCTTCACTTCCCACAGTTTGTTGCTGTCACTGGTTTTTGTTACTGATTTTGTTTAATGACGTTTCTGAACAAAATCTCTAACGTCTGAATTCTTTATCTTGTGTGGTCAGTGAAATCTCTGTTCAGTTAGTTTAAGTCTAAGTTAATCGGCTAAGATTTCCTTAATTACCTACTTTTAAAGTAAGGAATTCCCTTCAGAACCAGGCTCCCCAGTCTTTGCCAGGAGGTTGTTTGCATGCTTGGGCACCCCTTTACCAGCAACCGACAGATAGAATGTCCCAACTTCCATTTCCTACATATGCAAAGTTTCAAGACCCGTCAGAAGCATGAACATAGGCCCTTCTTAGCTATTTTCTACATGACTCTGGATCTGTAAATCACCTTATTAGGTTTGTGTGACAGAATCTTGACCCCAAAGAAATTTAGAGCTGAATTCAAAATGAAAATGCAGCAACCTGAGCTGGGCAGCTTCAACTCTGTCCTTAAGAAAATGAACAGCAGCAAACTTAATCAGAAATTTTTATTTAGATTTGCAGAGACCTTGGAGGGGGCCTCCAGGGACTTGGTCCACAGGGGAATTCACTCACTGAGCATTCAGGAACCACCAGCATTTAACCAGCCCTTTCTAATATCTTTCCTTGTTCTCTTTCTATAAAAACTGCTTCTTGAGAGAAAGTCTCCATGTTAGTGGCTGCACTGAGACCTAAACCCAGGACCTCATCCACGCTAGGTGAGCACTCTACCACTGAGCCTATTCCTGCTCTGAAAGCCCCTGTGGCCTTTGAGATATGGTGGCTCTTGGGAAATGAGAGTGCCAGCCTTCTCCCTGTGCTTGTTTCAGTTCAAGTTCTGACATCTCTAGGTATCATTTTTCTCTGGATTGCTCAGCCTTTGAAGTAGCAGTAGAACTGGGAATTCACAGCCACATGACTGTTTAGATTTCTCTCTGTATCTGTCTCTCTTTCTCATTCTTCTTTCTTTTTAGGGGAGCACACCTGGAAGTGCCTAGGGCTTACACCCAGATCACTCCTGGTCAGGCTTGATGGACCATATGTGGTACTCAGGATGGAATTGAACCTGGGCCAGCTGAGTACAAGGCAAGTGCCTTACCAGCTGCACTACTATGTTAGTCCCTAAATTCTTCTCTTGAATATGTTCAAGTTATTTAGAGCCCTTATTAAGTTATTCAGATCATCCCATCTCTCAGACTTTCTTCTGAAGCTTTTTGTTAATCTGTAGTTTGCCCCAACCGTAATCCTGCCTCTGGTAACTATCAAGTTAAATGATTGTCATCTTTTCAACAGATGTTTTATGGAGAAAAGCTTTTGTGATGGTTAAAAAGAATGGAAATCTTTTTTGAAAAATGCTAGGTAAACATCTATTCAATCAAATAAAAGCATCCTTGCAAGGGGATCTTCGAGGCCACCCGACTGGTGGAATGAGGACAGCCCTTCGGGAAGGATTCTGGAAGCACTCCATCAGCCCTGCTGGCAGACAGACTTCTACCTTTCACTGTGATGATGGATCGTTTATTTCCAAGGCTATTGTCAAGCAGGAGAGATGGGAGAAAAACAAGCTAAAATGTCAAAAAAAAAAAGATATTTTTACCTGGGTTTAGCTGCTTTCTTTGCTCTAAATTGCCCCCTCCTCACAAACTACTTCCCCCTTGCTATAAGTCTGGTTAATGTCCAGAGCTCTGGTCCTGACCATTTCCTTCCTTCCTTCCTTCCTTCCTTCCTTCCTTCCTTCCTTCCTTCCTCCCTCCCCTCCCTTCCTTCCTTCCTTCCTTCCTGACTCCTTTCTTCCTTTTTCTTTTGCAGTTTTAGTCTCACTTCTATAGATGAAATTGAATTTTTCCTTTCGTTTTCACTGGCATCACCTGGGTTGAAGCTTTGAAAGAATAGCAACCCCTTCCCTTTTCCTTCGGGCACTGAAAGTTGCTGATTTTCAAGGCTACAAGTTAAGACACTGCAGAGCTCATTGATCTTGCTGAGACTTGGTCACTTCTCTTGAATAAAAGCTTTCTGATGTGCTGCAAGTCTCAGTTTTATTTCTGGAATTCTGGAAAAGTTGGTTCTGACAATTTTTTGTCTGTTTTCTTTTAGGCAACTTCTTTGCTGAAGAATTACAAAAGGTTCTAACTTGACATCACCCAAAATGCCAATATATATATATATATGTGTATATATATATATATATTCCTAATTTTTTGATAAAAGAAATATTAAAAAAATAAAGTTACATTATTGCCGGGCTCTCTGAGAGGGGCAGAGGAATCGAACCTGGGTCAGCCCGGTTGTCCCATGCAAGGCAAATGCCCTACCCGCTATGCTATCACTCCAGCCCCAGCAAGCTACTGAGAGTATCTTGCCCATACAGTAAAGCTTGTCAAGCTACCCATGATGTGTTCAATATGCCAAACACAGTAACAACGAATGTCACAATGGAGACATTACTGGGCCCACTCAAGCAAATTGATGAACAACAGGAGGACAGTGCTACATTATTACCAGTACAGGTACCCCAACCATAGTAAACTTAATGAAAGATACCAATGACAGCACAATACTGTGCCACTCCATGGGCACTCAGGACAGCCATTATTTTTCCTGATTGTTTGAATTTCATAAAAGCTGCATACTTGGCATCAATGTACATTTCTCTGGAATAAATACTGAAGACATTGAAATGAATCAAGGGTTTGTCTCTCTGGCTGGAGTCACCACCTCAAAAACCAACACGCCCTCTCCAGGTCTCCTCCTAGTGGCCAAATTGCCCTGAAATCACAGATTTGGTGGAAAAGAGAGAAGATAATGGTATTCATCCTTCTTTCTTTGTCTGTTTTGTTAGGTCCTCCTGCATCTGTCACCCAAGGAACTAACATAAAAACCCAGGCTCTCCTTTCCCTCACATCAGCCTGGGAAATCTGCCCCAAATCAGCCTGGGAAATCTGTCCTTCCTCCAAAGAGTGAGCTAGGCCAGTTACTGGTGATGTGCTCGGTGTTTATTATCCTACCTGAACTCTGCTTTGAGTGTTAGGCTGGTATATGCAAAATGTATGACCTTACATTTTTTAAATGGCAATAAAGCTTTGTTTCCTTTTTAGTAGTCTTTGACATTTTTCAAATAAGTCCTCACGTAAAGAATTTACCACTTCGGGGCTGGAGCAATAGCACAGTGGGTAGGGCATTTGCCTTGAACACGGCCCACCCAGGTTCAATACCCAGCATCCCATATTGTCCCCTGAGCACCGCCAGGGGTAACTCCTGAGTGTAGAGCCAGGAGTAACCTCTGTGCATCACTGGGTGTGACCCAAAAAGCAAAAAAAAAAAAAAAAAGAATTTACCACTTCACTACTAGGCACTTGTGTAAATAAATCCAACATTTGAGGTCTTCTGAAGGCATGTCATATTCACTCCTTGAATAAAGATCAAGGAAAATAAAGATCAAGGAAAATAAAGATCAGCTGAAGTAAGATCACATGTAGCTATTTTTGCAAAACAAATAAGAATGGTTTAGATACTCAATGCCTGTGAATTATGTTTTCCTGTCCTTTTATTTAAAAGGACTAAGGAATGACTGATTTTTGTGGTACCTATGAATACTCTTCCAAAGGATAAATGCAGATAATCTTGAATATTGCCTTCTTCATTTATTCCTAAAAGGTCAGATTACCCCGCACCATTCTCTATCCATACTATACTGAACTTGAAAATTACTGGAAAGATAATTGTGAGTGTTATGGATAGAATAGTGAGAGGAATAGAAACAAGGGGGTTTCCCTCATAGAATAATGGGATCTCCAGACTCAGCACTACTTAGGAAGGGAATTTTTTTTCCTTTGGAGAGACTTCGATTTTAAGACTTAGACATTTTTGTTTTAATACCACAGTGAGATACAGAGGTACAAAGTTGTTGTTTGTGTTTGACTTTCAGTCATGTAATATTCCAACATCTGTCCTTTCACCAATGTACCTTTCCCACCACCAATATCCCCAGTTTTCCTCCCCCAGCACATTCCCCAGACTGCCTCTATGGCAGGCATGGAGGTAGACTTTAAAAAAAAAGGTAATAGAGAGCTACAGTTTGGTATATTGGTGGCTATTAGAATATAAACCAACATAAACTCCAATTTTCCTCCATTTTTATCAAAATCAAAGGGAAAGGCAGATCAGTTTTACTGTGGATGTTAAATTTTAAGAAAAACCAAATAGGGATTTAAAATCAAAGGACCCAGAGCTGAGCTAAAGGTAACAATCACCATTGTCCATGCTCCCTCCCTTAGTTCTTCTCTGCCATTGCTTAGAGCACTCTAAGGGTGAATTGAAGGCTCTGTTCTGGCACTGCCATCTATTGGGCAAGGCAGGCAATATTCTTTACAAATCCTTTTATTGTGGTGATAACATATAGCATGATATTGTCCCACTTAGCAGACTTTTGAATGCATAGCACAATGTTTCCTCTATCCACATGCTATATAGCAGCTCTCTCGAACTCATTTCTTCCATTAAACTGAAACTCTATGTCCACTGAACAGCATTTCCTCAATGGCCTTCTCTTACCCCTTGGAAGCACCCATTGTAGTCTTTGAGTTGGACTATTTCAGATTTCTAAAAAAAAAAAAAACTGGAGTCATGTGGCGTTTATCCTTCTCAGAGTAACTTACTTCACTTGGCAGACTATTTATAGGTTCGTTCATGTGGTGCATATTGCAGAATTTCCTTCCTTTGCAAGACTGAATAAGTCTGTTGTGTTTACTGTATATATATATATATATATATATATATATATATATATATGGAGGGCATGGGGAAACAGAAGTTTAATCTTGCTTCCTAAAATAGAATTTTTATAGAATAATTAAGATTACTGAATTGTAAAGATATATATTAAATTAAACATAAGTCTTGGCAATGATTGCAAATGACTTATTCAAATCAGCAGGCCCAGTAATGTCTCCATTGTGACACTCGTTACTGTGTTTGGCATATCAAATACGTCACGGGTAGCTTGCCAGGCTTTGCTGTGCGGGCAAGATACTCTTGGTAGCTTGCCAGGCTCTCTGAGAGGGGCAGAGGAATTGAACTCGGGTCGGCCATGTTGGCTGCATGCAAGGCAAATGCCCTACCCGCTGTGCTATTGCTCCAGTCCAAACAATGCAAATATACATAGACATATGGACTGCATTGTATTCCCCTCCACCCAAAGTCATAGATTTAAGTCCTACTCCAGAATCATGAGTGTGACTGTATTTGGAGACAAAGCTTCTAAGAGGACAGAGTCAAAAGAAAGTCTCATAGGTTTTTGTGTCTTCATTTGCTAAATGAAAATGGCTTATTTCCTTTAGCAAAATGTCCTCAATTCTACCAATATTTGTAGCCACAAATATTAATATTTCCTTTTTTATGGCTGGATAATAGTCCAGAGAATAGGTGTGAATATGTGCATGAGAGAGAGAGAGAGAGAGAGAGAGACAGAGACAGAGACAGAGACAGAGAGAGAGACACTCTATGTGACTGTGTTTACAACTACCTCATGAATTATATCTGTTCATGGACACCTAGGTTGTTGGCATTTTTTTGGCTGTTAGAACATAAAAGTGCATGTATCTTTTTGAATTAGTGTTTTTGTTTCCTGTGAATATGTTCCCAGAAGTGGAATTACTAGACTATTGTAGTTTTATCTCTAATTTTGGGATTTCAATAAAAATCTGGTAGACACTAGGACAAACTTCAATAATTCATGATTTGATACTATTTTTCAAGTTTTGATACTATTTTTCAAGTGTCTGTGTCAACCTCCATTCCCAGTCACAGTGTACACGGGCTCACTTTCTCCACATTCTCATCATTACTCAGTATCTCCTACCTTTTGTCCATGACCGTTCTCGTAGCCAGTTCTGACACTGTGGTTCATCAACATTTCCTGAGGTAGTAACATGTGCCAAATACCAAACTAGGTTTTTCATGTATTTCTCACCAATACTTTATAGTGCAGTAGTATAAGACTGATAGGTAAGCAAAACAATGTACTAAAAGCTGGATTTTATAGATCAAGTCTGCTTACCTGCACCCTACTTACAGTAACTTACAAAAAAGTAATTACAGATTTCCTTAAACACAGAGAAAATTCACACAAATGAATTATTGAAGTTTGTCCTAGTGTCTACCAGATTTTTATTGAAAGTGTTTTGAGTCCTCCTTTTCTATGTACTGCCTGCCATTTTCATGACAATACTTGTACTGTAAGGTCAATACACATCTTAAACCCACTTAACAGGTTGACATACGTTCATAGGGAAGTAGCATGATTGTATTAGTTTGTATAGGGAACAGGCTTGAACTAGCCCTTTTTTTATTTTCTTTTAGATATTAATCATTTACAAGACTTTTCCAAACCAAACATATATCCTAAAATTTTATGTAAAAGCTTGAGGAAAGACCATTTTCAGTATTTCTCCCAAATTTCATTCAATTCTATTGGGTAGGCTCGTACTATGCCTGCTAGGTCAGTGCATGTTTATTTTGTCTGTCTCTGTCCTGTTCCATGCCTCCTTTTCTGTCATCTTTAGTCTTTAGGGTCTGGAGATGACAGATCACCTCAGAATGAATGGACAGATAATAGGATAGAGGATATACCTCTTATCACTCCACAAACTGGGACCAGCAGTTTGATGGCTACAAGTTTAGAAATTAGACAGCTTCAGGTTCAAATTTGGTTAGAGAACCTGAGTAAATCGTGTCATGATTTCTCTTAGCCTCACTGGTTCCATTTACAAGATGAGAATAATTGATAGAACATGCTTCCCAGGCTCGTTCTAAAGGTCCAGTGGGATAGAGTTATCCACAGGGTCAGAGCTCAGCTGTCCTCAGTGAATGGTCAGAGTCGCCCTGATTGCTATTCCAGGAAATGATGGTGTGATTCACATTTCTGGGCACAGAAATTTCTGGGTTAGACACAGTTGTATGTCTGGCATTTGACTGTTCTTCAGCTTGTACCATGTTCCTTCATACATGGGAACCATGCCCTGGCTCTTCCAAATCCCAGTCTGTTTTGGATACTTTGAGAAGTAAGAAGGATTCTGACGACTGTAGCACAAAGTAGCAATTCTCTGCCTTCCTCTATCCTGAAAACACTGTGGATAAGAAAATGACTTGAGTTTAATTTGAAATCCCACCCTCTTCATTCACCATGGAAAGGTAAAAGCCTGGAGAGTTAGCAACATAAATTTAGAGACCCATGTCACCGGGTCCTGGAGTTTGGGGAATAGAGGAAGTGGCGTTTGTGGCAAGAGTTCCCCCCCCCTCTCCTTTCTCACACAAGCATTAGGCAATCTTAAACTAGCCAGGATGGCTGTTCTCTGTTTCTCCTCAATTGGATGCTTATTCAGAAATCGGAGCAAGTGGAAAAACACAAAGCCCTTCAAATTTGTTCAGCATTTTACCATTAAATTAGGATGGAGCGTCCGAGGGGGTGGGGTGATTTCATAATACAGTAAGTGGAACCTTTTAGCTTCAGTAAGTGAGTCTGACTCAGGAATGTAGGAGATTGTATCTCCCCCAAAATCAATATTAAGATGCACAATTGCTCCCCTGGTATCGAAAGAATTGGTTGATCTACATGCTAAATGACAAGCCTCTTGATAGCAGGGATTAGGCGACCTGCAGTTCCAGCCAGGCTGCTGGGGACTGTCCTTTCGGTCCCTAAGGCAAAGATCATTTAATTAGAACAACAGAGACCATTTGAGGAAGCAGCCCCTAGGTTGGGGGTGTCAGGAGGTGACCAGGCCAACCTTGTTGGGTTTTGAGCTGGCGGGAGGGGCCCAGGCCAAACAAAAGCTTCGAAGTGGGGAGTTGCTTGGCTGCGGAAAGCGACCCAAGGGAGGGGGTGCCCGCTGAAGGGCACGCAGAGGTCACCTCGGAACATGACTTAATCTCCACTTTGGCTCCACAAACACTGCCCCGCTGGCTCCCAGACTGCAGCCAGACTGACGGAGGAGTGAGCGAGGCTCCAGACATCAGACAGGGCCGGCTGCCAGTCACAGGAGAGGAAGGGGCCTGGGAAACCACGGGGCCCAGCGGCGGCTCCTGCTCCTCCTGGACCCGCTTTCCCCAGGACTTTCCTCAGCCCAGCGGTCACCCACCTGCCCGCGGCCCAAGAGCAGGAAAGCGCCGTTTGCGGCACTTTTCAGAGCCGAGCTTCTTCCACTTCCAACAACAAATGGTTGTTGTCTCTTTGGACATTGGGTCCTCATGCTTTGGTGGGAAATAGTCCCTGTGAAAAATTGAAACGGTGATATTAGCAACTGGGCTGTTTTCTGTTTTGCATAAAAACTTTGTGTTGTTGAAGTGTTGTTTGATTGACATCATACGGGTCTCAGCTATATGTCATTGCCATTTAGCATCTGTGTGTGCTAGATTAGGGTCCCCACTACACACCCCCATACAATTGACCCCTTTTCCACATAGCTCCTCCTCCCCATTTCACTTCCTCTCAGGTGATTCCCATTTTGTTCTATAATCTTTGAGTTGAGGTTTTTCAGCCCTCTTTAGGTTTTTTTTCTTTTCACCTCTTTCTCTTTCCTTCCTCTCTATCCTTCCCTCCCTCCCTCCCTCCCTCCCTCCCTCCTTCCTTCCTTCTTTCCTCCCTCCTTCCCTTCCTTCCTTCCTTCCTTCCTTCCTTCCTTCCTTCCTCCTCCCTCCTTCCCTCCCTTCCTCCTCCCTCTCTCCCTCCCTGCCTCCTCCCTCTCTCCCTCCCTGCCTCTTCCCTCCCTCCCTCCCTCCCTCCTTCCCTTTCTTCCTCCTTCCCTCCTTCCTCTTCCTTCCTTCCATCCTTCCTTCCTTCCTCCCTCCCTCCCTTCCTTCCTCCCTCCCTCCTTCCCTCCCTTCCTCCTCCCTCCCTCCCTCCCTCCTTTCCTCCCTCCCTCTTTCCTTCCTTCCTTCCTTCCTTCCTTCCTTCCTTCCTTCCTTCCTTCCTTCTTTTCTTTTTCTCTTTCCTTCCCCACACTTGGTGGTGTTTAGGGATCACTCCTAGTGGGGCTGTGGGTGGGGGTGGGGTTGTGGGGTATGGAACCATAAGTGATGCCTGGGATCAAACCTAAGTCTGATGCATGCAAGGAAAGAGCCTGACCCACTGTGCTATCTCTTGGCCTCAGCTCTGTTTTATTATGGTTTATTTATATGTTCTTATTGATAAAATAGTACTGTAGCACTGTAGCACTGTCCTCCTGTTGTTCATTGATTTGCTCAAACGGACACCAGTAACGTCTCACAACAAATTGTGAGACTTGTTACTGTTTTTGGCATATCGAACACGTCACAGGTAGCTTGCCAGGCTTTGCCATGCGGGAGAGATACTCTTGGTAGCTTGCCAGGCTCTCCGAGAGGGGTGGAGGAATGGAACCCTGGTCGGCTGTGTGTAAGGCAAACGCCCTACTCACTGTGCTATTGCTCCAACCTGCTGATAAAATAAGAATTTCTAATTAATTTGCAAAATTTTATCTTACGCTTTTGTTAGATTTTGAAAACAGAGCTCTGTGAAACTGTTTGTTGTTCAAACAAGTGTTTGAAAAAACACTTTTCAACAAGTGTTTTCAAAGTTTACCCTAACAGGCTCCTTTTTGTTTTGGGGGGGGCGGGGGGGGGGGAACAGCAGTAGGTGGAATCTGCCCCAATAAGCTTTGCTAGTTTCTTTATCTTCCTTATCTTTCTTTTTTCCAAGATATTTGGATCAAAGGCTCTTTGGAAAGAATTTGCTGGGTATCGTGAGACCTTTGCTGGGTCAGTTGTGCTGTTTTTTTTTTTTAATTTTTTTTAGTGAAATACCATGAGGTACAGTTGTAGACTTACAAATTTTTGTGCTTGGGTTTCAGATATACAATGATCGAGTACCCATCCCTCCACCAGTGCCCATTCTCCACCACCACTAATCCCACTATCCCTCCCACCCCCTATCCCGCCATCCCACTCTGCCTCTGTGGCAGGGCACTCCCTTTTGTTTAAGAACAGAGGTGCCCTTCTGGAAAAGGAGCACTGGAGCCCTGTCCTATTTTCTAAAGCTGAGAGTTCTGGGGCTTTCCTGCAGCCCTGGCTGTGGGTGGTGGTATGCTGGTATGATGTGAAGTTCCCATCATTTAAAAAGAAAGTGCCAGGGCAGGAGAGGGAATTCAGAGGTTAAGGCCCGTGGTTGCACATGGCCCAGCTGGGTTCAATTCTTGGCTTTGAGTGCAGAGCCAGGAGTAACTCTGATGTGGTCCCCCAAGCCTCTCCAGAGGTGATCTCTGAGCACAGAGCTAAGAGTAAGCCCTGAACACCATTCAGTGTGGTCCAATAAATAAATAAATAAATAAATAAATAAAATGAAGGTAAAGGTAAAGGTAAAGGCCCTCCCGTTGATCATCGATTTGCTCGAGCGGGCCCAGTAACATCTCCATTGGAGACTTTGTTGTTATTGTGTCTGGCATATCGAATACTCTCAGTAGCTTGCCAGGCTCTCCGAGAGGGGCGGAGGAATCGAACTCGGGTCGGCCGCGTGTAAGGCGAACGCCCTACCCGCTGTGCTATCGCTCCAGCACCAAATGAAAAAAACTCAAAAGAAGTTTTCAGTTGCTGGAAGACTGACTGCAAATCTTCCCAGGGCAGTAGAGATGCTGGTTGTTTGTTGTGATTTCAGAGAATGTCCTCAAAGCATAAGTGGGGCTAATGGAAACGGCAGAAAGCTTCTGCTAATAATGACATTCAAAGCGAAGGAAGGGACTGGATGATGAAAAACTTAGAGCTTTGATTATCTACCAACAGTTTCTATCGGCAAATAGACACTAATAATCCTAACTGAAAAGAAGTGATAAAAATACCTGAGAGTCTTGCTAGTAGTAAAGGATTCTGAATTTGTGTTCTTCCTGCCCTTTAACATAAACTCCTGAGTTTCTTAGAAATGGCCATTGTATGAGTAATAGACTATTTGAGCGTTATTTTTGTTCTTTCTTATATCAGTAATAATTGTGGTTTTGTTTTTTTTTTTTTTTTTTTTTTTTTTTTTTTTTTTTTTTTTAGTTTTGGGTCACAGCCAGTGATGCTCAGGAGTTACTCCTGGCTCTGCACTCAGGAATTACTCCTGGCATTACTTGGGGGACCATATGGGATGTTGGGGATTGAAACCAGGTCAGGCGAATGCAAGGAAATCACTTTACCCACTGTATTATCACTACAGCCCCTACAATTTTTTGGTAAGAAAAAACATGTAGGTTCTTGCTAAATTACAAACATTTTTGAAATCTTTATGGGTATTATCTATATCTAACTTCCTTCCGAAGTTTTGAAGACTGAATCATCTGAATCATAGAATAAATGACAATTAACATCTGTTTAGCTTGAGTTAGAACAGTATTTGGAAGGCTTAGCAATTGCTTTTCTTGACTTATTGATGTGCCAAAATTTATATTAAACTAATTTGTTTTGACATGCATTTGAGTTTTTGTGTTTAGAAAATCTGAACCTACCTCTGAATGTGTTTAGATAATTATGCTGAGTGAATGAGAAGGAAAGGGGCAAAGAAGGGCACCGAAGACTCACTTCTTATCCATCTATAATAAAATGCACATACATAATTTTAAAATTAAATTTACATATACACCTGAAATTTACAAAATATAACATTACTTCAATATCAAATATTTAACTACATCAAATTCATTCTCCACACTGATTCTCAATGACAATTAATGAGAATTTATTGGGGTCCCAATATTTTGGGGGTTACTAAGAAACCCAGGTGCTTCAGGATCTGAGCTATAGTACAGTGGGTAGGGCATTTGCCTTGCACACCAACTGACCAGATTCGATCCTTGGTACTACATATGGGCCCCCAACCAAAGCAGTAGTGACCCCTGAGCACAGAACCAGGAGTGAGCAGTGAGCACTGCCAGGTGTGCCACCACCACCCACTCCCAACACCGGCAAATGCTAATTCCTAAAACTAACCTATGTTTGCATTTTAATGGTTTGTTCTTCTATTTAAAAACATTTTAAATACTTCTTGATATATATGATACACACACACACACACACACACACACACACACACACACACACACGGGCTGGAGAGATAGCACTGTAGGTAGGGCATTTGCCTAGCATGAAGCCAACGTGGCCGACCCAAGTTTGATTCCTCCGCCCCTCTCGGAGAACCCGGCAAGATACCAAGAACATCTCACTCGCACGGCAAAGCCTGACAAGCTACCCGTGACATATTCGATATACCAAACACAGTAGCAACAAGTCTCACAATGTTACTGGGTCTGCTCGAGCAAATCAATGAACAATGGGAGGACAATGGCAGTGACAATGACTAAGAAACCCAGCACAAAGGAACTAAACTTAAACAGAGCTAGACAGCAATTAAATCCTAACTTGGATGGTCCATCTCAGCTCTGATGGAGTCTATTTGGGCTGCCAGTCATTAGGAAGACTGTGGCAAACTATGTGTTTTGACTCGATGGATGGAAAGAATCATGGAAGAAACTCATTTTTAAGAAAAGGAAAATAACAGTGTAGCAATGAAAAGGTTGAGTTAGATCCTTATTCCAATCTTTGTTTAAGAGAATGGAAAATAGAACTAGATGGCAGGATATCATGGACCTTCATGTCTTAGCCAGTGACTGTTGGCACTGCTTTACTCTGATTCAATAAAGGCATCACTCATCCCTTATGATACTCTATGTCCTTTCCTATACAGCTCTCCAGGCAGCCACTGACAATTGATTTGCTTTGGCCTTCAAGAAGAAATAGTTTTCTATTTCCACTCAAGGCAGAGTCTTTATATGTGATCTATGTGCAATGGGGAACCACTGGAAAAAGAGTATATGTATGAAGGAATCAGGAGTCCCCAGTTTACTGGTGATTATTTCCTTCAGCTTTTCCAACCAAATTACATTTTATCTTTGTTTTTTATTTTTGTTGGTGGAAGGGGGGATCCCAAGCAGTGTCCACAGGGCCTGCAGTCATTCCTAGAAGTTCTTGACCAACTAAGCTTCATATTTAAATGCCAGGACCCTGTGGTACTCAGGAAGCCCAAACTAGCTATGTTGAGGGGGGCCCTCCAGGACTATGCTCAAAAATACTCAGGGGCCCATGGTGATGGGTATGTACCTGGAACTTTAACCCCTATATTTATTCCTGATCCCCACATATGTGTTGAGCTGGAGCTAGGCCTGGCGAGAGGAATCCTGGACCAGAAGTCTCAAGACTTCTTCCTCAGTATGTGTCTCATTTTACTCATTGGTGAAACAAAAAGGATGTCTGTAAAAATCTAAATGGATGATGGAGAAGATTTCTACTGATGTGGGCTTTTTCAGAATCCTACAAATGTGAACAGGAGGTTAGCCAGGCTAAGCCTTTCTGGGAACCCTTCTGGGGAGAAGCAGGAAGTGGTACAGGTCAGGCCAGCAATAGGAGAGAGAAGGAAGCTGACATTTTGGCTAACTCAGAGCCTAAATTAATAGCCGATAGATAACTGAGAGTTGGTATCATTGGACACTGTTTGTGTTAGATGATCCATATGGTATGGAGCATGGTGTAGGCGCCTTGAGGTCTCTCAGCAGGAAGTTGATGAAAAGGCTCATCTGGCAACAGCTTTCTCAAAGGATTAAGACCAACAGAGGAAAATGTCTATCATTGTTTGCCTCTCTCTGGATCTCCATGGCCATGTCTTCAGCTACATGTGGCCAATTTGGCAGCTATCCCCACCCAAGGAACTTCACAACAAAGCTGTCCTTCTTGTTCATGAGTTTCTCTATCGTCTGCCAGATTTTCTGTCTCTGAGGAATGCATTTTGAAAACATGAAATGAGGCAAGATGAGATCACATGCTTCATGAAAAAAGGTGTGTGTGTGTGTGTGTGTGTGTGTGTGTGTGTGTAATTGTATGCTTTTTATTCACAGAGCAGACCCGAGATTTTTTCCACCATTGGTCATCTCAGTATCAAGAGATCAGCTCCTGGGAGTCAGCCTGCCTGTGGCACTAGTTAAACTTTATGAATGCAGATAAGGCCAAGAGGCTTGGAGCCACGGTCTTTCAATGGCTAGCTAGGCATTTTTCAAACCTGAGTTGGTTTATTGATTTACTTAAGTTCAGATAGGACATGACAAGTCTCTGTCCTTACCCTTGAGATGTGCATTTTCTCAAGCAGCACACACTCCTATTTAGCGGCTAAGCACTCAAATGCCCATCCACAGAATTCAATACAGTAGGAATGCTGAGTGTATTCCAAATTGCTGTTATATCTTTTTAAACAGCTAATTGAAGATGCTAAACAAAATCCACATTCTTTGTCTGGTCTAATTTTCAAAATACATCTTAGAACCAAGTTTCTGGAGACAAAATATGAAAAACAATGTACTTTTTGCTAAAATTTTGCATTTCTAATTAGATGTTTCCCTGTAGTCTGTGGTCAGAGATGAGGAGCTGGATTTAAAGCAAACAAATTGTTTTTGTCCCTCTCTAGGGTGGGGCTTTAGTGACTCTTTCATTCATCTTTCATCCATTTATATCATCCATCACCACCTATCCATGTACTATTTAATATCCATTTATCCACTTATACATCAATCTATCTATCCATCCATCTGTTCATCTACCTATCATCCATTCCTCATTTAACCACCCACCTATATACTTAAAATCTGTCTATCCATCCACCCTCCTACCCACCCACCCACCCACTCATCATCCATATTTTTGTCCATCCATATTTTTTCCATCCACCAATCCATCCATCTATTTCCTTTTATTCACCTTATAGTTTATTCGTCCATCTACATGCTTATTCAATTCATTGCCCAAGGAAATTTCTCTGTGTCCAGCACTAAATTTGCCATGGTAAACAAGACAGAGCCAGCATCTCTCTGCAAGTCCACATCTTCAGGGGATTCTTAACTGGAGAAGGGTGGAGGCTTTCTTGAAGGTGTCAGGCTAGAGTTACAGCTGGTTTTCTGTCAGAAAGAGGGGCTCTGGGTGGGTGTGCACTGCACAGAGTTTCTGAGTTTTTCAAATTGAAAGAAACAATTTATTTGATTATGGAATCTTTTTAGTTTAGGTCCAGTATTTTTATACCTATGTTGTGAAAGAAAAAAATGAATGCAGCGGACACTTCCTGATGCATCTGTGTTTGTGTATTGGATGGACACATTGCTGGGTGCTGTCCCGTAAGATGTTCACTTTAATGTTCTGGTTTCTCTTTTCCTTTGTTGTAGATGATAATATTCATTCTTCCATGTCATGAGGATTCTGAGGGTTCTGAGGATTATACAAAAGAAAGACTACTTATTCAAGCAGCATTATCTTCTCTGGGACCCAGCACTTGGGCTGCTCTCTCCCAAAACTGTATGTTTTGTATTTACTAGGAAAGACAGCCCTTCTAGTCTCTCCTTCATGATGTGTTTAGGAATAATATTACATTTGACAAAGTACAATTCAAAGCAGTTTTTGGTTTTATCTGGCATCAGTGCTAATTGCTTAGCATAGGACCCATCTTACTATGAGGTCTCAGAAAACTGGGGTTCTTGTTCTTCTTAAGCCTTAGAGGAGCTAGGACAGTGCTCTCTCTCTCTCTCTCTCTCCCTTTTGTGGGTATTGTCAGTCACAAAAGATTTAGTTTTTGTTCATTTTAAATTTCTTCCACATAATAATAAGCAATCAAGGTAGGGTTTTAAGCAAAGCAAAGCTTATCTTTCACATAGTAACTTATAGACAGGACCCAATTACTCAGTAAGGAACACTAATTATTCTCTCTCTCTCTCTCTCTCTCTCTCTCTCTCTCTCTTGCTCTCTCACTGAGTGTGCACTTTGTAATGTCTGGATTCCCCTTAAAATCTTAACACACACAGCTCTGAATTGTGCCTTACCCAATAAAAAGATTATTATTTCAGGGTGTCAGAATGCTGAGATTTCTCTTGCCTGGTGGACCACTGGCTTGAGACTAAAGGAGACAGTGTGTGTGTGTGTGTGTGTGTGTGTGTGTGTGTGTGTGTTTGTGTGTGTGTGTGTGAGAGAGAGAGAGAGAGAGAGAGAGAGAGAGAGAGAGAGAGAGAGTCATAGAATCATTCCTGTTGCTTCTCAGGCCCTGGCTTTTTTCCTCTGCAGGTGGGCAGACTTTTCTGAGCTGATGTTCCACCCCAGAGTGAGAGGCCGCCACCACTGGGAAGCCTGCCCATTTGGAAATCAGCAGGATCAGAACAGTCTTTCTCTGTTCTCCTTCATCCATTTCTTTTCTTTATTTTTCCAACCCCTGCTTTTCACCTAGGTCTCAAAATCACCATCAGTAGATATAGTTTCCCTTTATGTCGTTTACACAGCACCATTATATTTGTTTTCTGTGGCGACTGAAACAAATTATCATAAGTTAGGAGCTTAAAACAGCACACATTTAGTCACTGTCATTGTCACTGTCCTCCCGTTGTTCATCAATTTTCTGGAGGGGGCCCAGTAACATCTTCATTGTGAGACTTGTTACTGTGTTTGTCATATCTAATACATCATGGATAGCTTGCCAGGCTTTGTTGTGCGGGTGAGATACTCTAGGTAGCTTTCTGGGCTCTCTGAGAGGGGCAGAGGAATCGAACCTGGGTCGGCTGGGTGTGCTGCGTGCAAAGCAAATGCCCTACCCGCTGTGCTATCACTCTGGACATGGCTTAGTTGGTCTCCAGACTCTCACAAGCCTGGAGTCAGTGGAGCTGTGCTCTCATCTGAGGGCTTGACTGGAGAGGAGAACACCTCTGAGCTCCTCCAGGTTACCAAGAGAATTCACATCCTTACATCTATCATGCTGAAGGACCTACGTGTTGCTGTTGGCTCCCAGACACATCCTGCAATTCCATCACGTGTCCACACTTTTTCAAGCCTCATGAGTGTCTCTCGCCAGTGGACTTGCAAGAAGGACTGTCATTTTATTTTGTTTTGGGGCCACACCCAGCAATGCTCAGGGCTTATTCCTGGCTCTGTGATCAGGAAGCACTTCTGAGGGCTCAGGGGACCATGTGGTATGCTGAGGATCAAACCCAGGTTGGCAGTGTGCCAGGCAAACACTTGACCTATTGTACTATGACTCCGGCCCTGCAGGACCGTCTTTTCTAATAGAGCAGTCATGGGAGGGGTCATCATCACCCTTGCCATGTTCTACTAGTAAGAAGCAAGTCGAAAACTCTGTCCACACTCTAGGGGAGGGGATTTTATGGTTGTGAATGGCAGAGGATGGAAAGTCTGCACACTGTGGCCTCTACAGTTTGCATCTCTCAACAGATACCTCAGTGGCAATGAAGAGTTGCTAACTCTGACTCTGTAGTACCTGCCTCAGCCTCACTGCTTCCTGATGGCCTCATATATTCCCGGCCATTCCTCTGAACACTTGATCTTTTGCCTGATCACTCTTAACTGGCCCCCACAGACAGTCTTCAGAAACAACCATCTTCACTGAATTATCCTGCACACAGGATCTCTGATGCTGCCTTCAAGTCTCTTTCCTCCTCTGGTATGCAATCACTTCAAGTCCTACAAGTTTTAGCTTCTAATTGTCTCTCCAGTAAATCTGTTCTCCCTTTAACCCTCACCACTGAGACTCTCTTTATCTTTTATTAGAACTGTTATGGTCACACAGTCAACTTCTCTGCTTACACTTTACGTCCTCGGGTCCATTTTCACATTTGGTCTGTATGCCCCCCCCCCCCCCCACCATGACCCAAGGCCACCACCACTTCAATTTTACTCTCTTTCTTCCCCAAAACTCAAATAATAATGGCTTTTTCTTCCTTGCTGTGCTCTGAAACACCTCTGTAAATGTCTACATCTCTTTCATTTTTTATTAATGCTCTTTCTCCACTAATCCCTCCCAATTTGTGTAGAAAATATCTGCCCATCTTTCAGAATCAAGATCCTGGAAAAGTATTTTTATTTTTTTGGCGGGCCTTAACCCACAGTGTTCAGGCCTTAGTCTTTGCTCTGTGCTCAGGAATCACTCCTAGTGGGTCTCCAGGGACTACATGTAGTGCTTGAAATCAAACTGAGGTTGGTTGCATGGAAGGAAGCACCTTACCTTCTGTACCACTTTTCTGGCCCCAGAAACAATTTTTTGCCTATAAACAGACTGATTTCTCCCAGAATGCACTGTTTTTGTTCACTTTTGCTTATTTTTGTTTAGTTTTCCTCTGTTACACATGTGCATGACTAAAAAATACACGTATTTTTTACTGACTTACTGTTCTCTGTGGAAAACAGTATGACATCTACCATTCTTCAAATTCATGGCATCCAGTAGAGCAATCTAACACAATTGTGATGAATGTATATTATTGAACCAAATTATTATTTTTAAAATTATTTGGGTGACAGTGAGAATTTGTCAAATTCTGCATAATATAGTGACTTCTGAAATTGGTTTTAGAGTCTTAAGTATGTTTCTCCAAACTGACTGGAGTGACTCCAGGCAATCCTCTGCCAACCAAGTTCAATGTCTGGGGCTGAGGTTGTGGTGCTGCTTGGGTCCTGTGGTGCCAATTATTACCTGGCCCACCCTGGCAGTGCTTGGGCACTCCAAGGCTGTACCTGCCAATGCTGTCAGAACCCTGTGGCTCTGGGGCTCAAATGTGGGTTGGCTATATGGAAGGAATCTACTGTAACCTCTGTAGTATCTCTCCAAGACCTCTTTAGAATGTTAGAATTTTTTAAAATAGTTTTTAAAAACCATTTTCTCCTCTAATCTTTTTTCAACTAGTTTTTTTAATTATTATGAATTTTCTAGCATAAAGTTCAACAGGAATGAAGAAACCTAGCCACATGTTTTTCAATCAGGCACTTGTCTAGGTTTTCTTCCCTAATGCTATCTCAATTCTGTGACCAGTGAGAGCATTCCACAATAAAAAGCACACTCTTCAAACAAGCAGCCTGAACTAGAAAGCAAAGATCTCCAAGTTCTGACTTCCCCACACCCCCTTTTCCAAACACCTGGACTCTGATTGAAAGAATGCCTCATTTCCTCTTCTATAACCCATCAACACCCGCTTCTCTACAGAAACATGCAGTAAACATGGGGGTTATGTGTTCATGGGGACTACTGCTTCCTGGCAAGGGCCTGGAATGCTGCAGACGACCATAGAGGGTCCCTGGAGGTACTGTGTTTGTCCTCAGAGTTCAGTCTGAGGTCCTAGAACCTGCCTTGTCACTCTGAAGCGACTGCCATTGTTTACAACTTGTATTACTGTGACCTTGAGCAATATATCCAGATCCCACAGTTCTTTCATTATGTTTCTAATAACTACTCTCATCTATGATGAGTGTAAATGAAATGATGTGTGTCATTCACACCTTAACACTATATGCACTCACCAAACATTAGCTACTATTAATAACCCAGGACATAAGTTTCACTTAATTCTTTTAGAAGGACATCATGTGAGGTTTCTTATATTTTTCTGGATTTTTTTCTCCTCAATGCAAAGATAAGTATTTTCACAAAAGGAATCAAGATGAATACAATAATTGCTAACTCCAATCTATTTCCCCTACTCTCCCCCCACCCCCAGGGGAAAAAGTTGCTAATATGTTTTTTTTTCTTGAGAGGTAACTCATGCTGATTTTCTTTTTTTAAAAGATCACTTTTGTAGATTTCTAAGGGGTTATCCAAGTGGAACCTCCTCTTTTACACATGATTATTTGATGCAGATGAATATCTTCAAACATAGGCTGGATCTTTTATCTGCTATAGGAGACTTTTCACTTCATTGCACTGTTTTTCACTGGCCAGAGTCAGGAAGGTTCCAATTGGCTGATTTGGATTTCTCCTTCCATAGGGTCCCTTTTAGGGACATTGTGGGAAGAGGTCAGGGTTGTGATGTGTGTATGCTCCGAGATGAGGTGTGCGGGTGAAGCCACACTGACAGTGTGCTGTGTGGCAGGAGTGGGGAATGGAGGAAGATGAAAGGAAAACCATCGGGAACAAGTTGCTTGGAGATAGAGCCAGTGAACAGCACTGATAGTTCTGTGATTGAGTGTGCCAGGCCTTTTCTGAAGCTTCCACTCTCTTCCCAGCCCTGCAGGAAAGATCTGGGGGAGGCACCCGATGATTATGGAGGGCTTTATCAACCAACCTCAAGGTAGGTGCTGGGGAGAGAGCACTCATGGACTTTATCTCTGTCCTCAACACTAATATGAAGGGTCAGAAATAGGTTCAAACTCAGGTCTCCCAGACAGCAGAGTCTGTTCTTCTATAATGGATCTCTTGTGTCTGAACGCAATGATCACTCACTGTTCAGTGTGGGGGCAGCCAAGCGTGGGAACAAACAGACTTGGTGCTTCTTTCTGCAAATCTTGGGACTGTCACTCTCAAAGGCCACCAAGATAATGTCCTGAGTACTTAGTAGCTGTTAGAGGGGTTTTAAAAATCTGTTAGACAACTTTTCCAAGGAAATGCCTATCAGCTGAAATGATTTGAGATAAGGCAAGAAGATGTCAAAATAGACCACCAAAGATTCAGGAAGCCTGAGGAAATCTGGAAGAATTCTGACAGGTAGAACAGGAGAAAAAAGACAGACATTCAGATCTAGGAAGCTGCAGGCAATAACAGCACCTGTCAGAGGAGAGGAACGGTTCATGAGTGTGGAATTCAGTTGCTTTGTAAAACGGGAAGGAGTGAGCTGCCATTCTCTACCTTTATATAGCTGAGAAAGGACACAGAGAGGACAGGAGAACTCCATCCTTCATGGAGTGTCCTAGTTGATCAAATGACTGAGCCTTATTATGTGTGAAAGAGAGTTATAATTGCCCCCACCCTCAGTAAACTGCAAATAGGTCATCAGATAGTACCTCCTAGTATTTCAGCACAGAAGAGAAAATCTTGAAGTCAAGATTAGTATTTCCTGGAAAATTTCTCACCCTTGTATTTTGAAAAAAACCTTTTCATCAATTTTAGCAACTAGCTACACTTAAAAGATATTTAATCTAAAAAAATCTTTAATTTAGCTGGAAATGTTGAGTTGTTCATGTTTTCTGTTTACAGTGGAGTCTAATTTTAGTAATATCAAAATATCAATGATGAATGCTGTGTGTCCATCATAGCTGAGAAATGAATAGCTTGTACAAGTGTTGATATTCCTGCTCTTGAACTCATGATTGAGTTACTTTGCTACTTTATTTGGGGGCTCTTAACAAAATGAAAGGGTGTTAAAAAGAATCTATCAATGAGTCAGAGGAAGAAGCTATATCAGCAAACATTATATTGAAGTACTAACTATCCACAAATCAGCTGACAACTATAAGTTCAACTTGATAACATTGCTAAAAGATGTGTCAACAGAAACACTATGCTGTAATCAACGTTACTCAACTAATGAAAATCACTCAATATATCTCTACTAAAACATTTGAAAAGAGTCTTGAAGTTTGAAGACTCAAAATGTCTTCTTCTGATTACATAAATAAGCGCTGAGACTGAGCATAAATTGTTGCTTTAAACTTTAAGCAAATTTTCAATTTAATTGACTGTAAATTGAGAATAACTTTGTGGCCAATCTCACATCACTATGTTCTTACTGAAACCCAGCATGTCTTGGGTATTCAATAAATGTGTTAAGCTAAATTAAGTTTATTTCAATTTAATCTTGATTTTCTGTGTGTGCAAATGTATCACATTGGCCTGAAGATACAGTCAGAAGTTAATTACATCTAAACTTTGTGCAAATGTCTTAAGAAGCCACATTTAATTCCCAATTAATAGCTCAGGATAAGGGAAACAAATCTCTGAGAAGAGACGCAGAGAATCCTGTTGCCTCTTATTGATCAATAGATTGTGACTTAGACCAAATTGTCCCCAGTGTATTGTTCTAGTGGATGGTGAGGAAAGAACTGATGGGGAAACATAAAATGTTTGACCTCAAACACCTTTTTTTTTTTAATGTAATGGTGTCGATAGCCCTTTTTGTTAAGCCTTGGCCCTGCATCTTCCCTTTATACTTTTTTTAAAGGCCAGGAATAGCCAAGTGATGATGACTATTCATCAAAACCTCAGATTTTGCTGGCATTACATGCACAGATTGCATTGTGAGCACTTTCATCTTATTCCAAATAACATACATTAAAAGGTTTGCTGTCAAGTTTCCAAAGGGAAGTTGGAGTTGGCCGAAGCTCGTCTGTTCTAATTTGATTGATTAGCAACCCAAATTCAAAATGGCATATCCCTAAAATTGCAACCCCCCAAGAAAAGCCCCCAAAACTCCACTCCTTCTCAAATTAGTTATGACCAAGGAAACAGCTACCTTAGAAAAACTTACATAAAGTTACTAATCATTCATCATATTAATTGAATTATTATGTTTAGCTCAACATTGAAGCACTCACACCTGCATCTCATTAGTTCCTCATACCTACCCTCTTGTGTTTGTAGAGAATTGGTTGTTCTATGCCTGTATCATAAGTTTAATGGCTTAAAAGAACATCCTTACATCTTTTGTTTGTTTTGCTTAGGTTACTTGAGATTTTAATTGAATCAAAGCAGAAATTTTCATTGACTCGTGGCTGAAAAATTCATAGGTACAGGTATGGATATGTCTCAGAGGCAGAAAGGCAAAAGCAGAAATCGTACATCCTTCCTGTTATGTTACATAAAGCAGTGACTGGTGGAAAAAATGGTAAGGAATTTCAGAAAAGGTTCGAGGAAGACAGCATGTTAAATGCAGAATTAAATGTTGAACAAAGATCCACACTTACCTGACAAGAAGGATCTGGGCTCCAGAGGGAAGAAAAAGTCTGAAGGAAAGGGGAATGCAGACAGAGTCGGGAAGCACATGCAAGATGGAGGATGCAGCAGAGAGGCTTTCTGAGGGCAGGGTGTGGGCCTGCCACTCTCCTTAGTCTCTGTTCTGGGAAACTGATGACAATACTCACTTTGGGGACCTGTTTTAGAGTGAGGTAGGATGTTTGTAAAACCCCTAACATTTAATAAATACTTAAAACTGTGTTGTATTTCCTAGGAGCAGTAGTAGTAAACAAATACAAGAATTCAGGGGTCACACAGAGAATCTAGATTTTCTTCTGATGGCCTGGATCCCAGATTTGTAGATTCTTTTCCTTTCATGACTGCTGGCAGTAATAGAGGGTCCTGTTGGGGAAGTCCATTTCAACGATCCACATGGAAAATATGTTTACTCACAATTTCCTGGTAGATTCACATGGGAGTTTGAAGGGAGAAGTTTCTTGACTTGAACAAAAATACAGTGCTGGAGCAGGGAGGAAACACGCACAAATCTACCCTGGGAAAGATGCTATTGAGGTCTCTCCTCCTCCATGAACTTCGCCCAGGACTTTGGGTTTCATAAGAGAGGAGTGGGGGGAGCAGACTGTCCAGGCCATAGAGATTTGTTGGGATGGATTGGCAAGGCCAAGAGGGATGATCTAACCAGCCAGAATCATTCTATGAAAAAATGATTCCATGGAAGAAAAAGAAGGCCTGGTGGTGAAATTTGGGGCTTGGTTGACAGTTGACTTTTTCAACTTTAGAAATAGATACTAGAAGGACACTTGAGAAAACTTCTTTTCTTTTGTAAAACTGTCTCTGTGCCATTAGGTTAAATCTGGGTGAGTTTTTCGTTGAGTCTACTGACTGGTTCTAGAAGGAAGTCCTTCTGTCTCTGGCAGGTGATATCAAAGAGCATGCCTCTGGTTGTTGTGGGTGAGCTATTTTCTGGGCAAGACTTTGTCAAACTGTGGGGCTGGAGCAATAGCACAGTGGATAGTGTATTTGCCTTGCATGCGGCCAACCCAGGCATCCCATATGGTCCCCTGAGCACCGGCAGGAGTAATTCCTAAGTGCATGAGCTAGGAGTAAGCAGTAACCCCCGAGTATCGTCGGGTGTGACCCAAAAAAGCAAAAAAAAAAAAAAAAGACTTTGTCAAACTGTATGAACCAGGTATCATGAAACTACAGACCCACCCACTACAGTTGCCTTCCAGACTTTCATTTCTCTAAATTTGTATATATATATATATCAATAATTGAAGATGGGGCCTCATCTGTGCAAGGCAGATAACACTCTCACCCTGTCTTGAATTCTTTTACTCAGTGATATGTGGTTTCCAAGTTTGTGTGCCCAGAATTAGTTCAGGACATTGCCCGTGGCTCAGAGTCAGCTCTGAGTCGGAATTTTGCTCCATTCCCTGCTGGGAAGGTGTGAGTGCTGCCTTAGAGAATGAACCAGACCTTCTGGCCTGTCACTGTTCCAGGCTATCTGGATTGATATGTGACCTTCAGAGATGTTCCTGCTCTGTGGTTCTGTCATTGTCACTGTCCTCCCATTGTTCATCGATTTGCTGGAGTGGGCCCAGTAACATTGTGAGACTTGTTACTGTGTTTGGCATATCGAATATGTCACAGGGAGCTTGCCAGGCTTTGTCGTGTGGGCGAGATACTCTCGGTAGCTTGCTGGGCTCTCCGAGAGGGGTGGAGTAATCGAAGTCAGGTCGGCCATGTTGGCTGTGTGCAAGGCAAACGCCCTACCTGCTGTGCTATTGCTGTGGTTCAATTCTCTGAACTCTAGCACCCCTGGGAATGACCTCTGAGTAACATCAGGTGTGGCCCCAGAAAACAAAAGCAATGTACGTATGTTGTCCTGGAAGTGTTAAAGGATTAATAGTCCTTCAGACCAATGCCAAAAGATGTATTGTCCCTTCATGACTTGGTAAAAGGAATTTGTTTTTTACTTTTTCTTGTTTGTTTGTATCAATCCATCCCATGTCTCAAAGAAAATAACAAGCACATCATGCTCTCTTTCACTCTCCTGTTTCATTATCTGATTTTTCCCCTCTGAAGAAAAAGAGGAAGAATATGGCCAAAGGCAAAACTATGATGTGCTCACGCTCTCTCCCTCCCTCTCCCCTCCCTCCTTCCTTCCCTCCTTCCATGCCTCCATCTCTCTCTCTCTCTCTCTCTCTCTCTCTCTCTCTCTCTCTCTCTCTCTCTTTCTCTCTCTGTGCATCCCCCTGGTCCTGAACAAGATGCCGCTAACTTGGGCTCCTGAGCACAGCTGAGGGAGAGCATAGAGTACATGCAGGTGCTGAACCTCAGAGCACCACTGTGAAGAGGCCTGTAGAAGTCTCCCAAATCAACAGTGTTTTGACTGCTGAGAAATCTCACAAGACATTAAGCTCATGGGGATTTGAACTGGGGATCTCATGCTCAGGAAGTGGAAACACATTTCAGGAAGTTCTGCCCTCTTGCAATCACTCAACACAAAGCTTACCAGGAGGAGAAACTGAGGCTTTCAGGTCCAAATTCTGTCCATTTGGCTGGAGCTTTGTTGATTTGACCTGCAATCAACACTTTCTTTAAGGCAAGGACCAGTTTTCATGCCTTTATAGACTTTGTTGTGACAAGGACACAGCTCTCTGCCATATGTATCTGCTGTGCAAAAATTCTTAAAATTAGTGATGATGAAAAGGTAAATAATGAAGCCCCAGAGCTCAGACCTGGATGTCCACTCTCTTCTGTCTGGGTCTCTCATTTGTAAAAGTGCCTCTGGTTTCTGACTGTAGGAGTATCTGAATTTGGTACAGAGATAAAAATCAGGGTCATAAAAGAGGGGATAGGGGCTGGGAGATAGTATAGAGGGTGGGGCAATTGTCTTGCATGCCCTGGCATGGGTTCAATTCCTAGCATCACATATGGTTCCCTGAGCACTATAGGTAATAATTCCTGAACACAGAGCCAGGAGTAAGCTCTGAGCATCCACAGATGTGGCACCACCACTCCCCCACCCAAAAAAGGAGTGCAGGTGGAAGGCATATTTATTGAGCACTTATTGAAACCATAGTGTTGACAATCACAGAAGCTAGGTCACAGCATCAAGGAGGGGACCAGGGGACCTTTTATCTGAGCTGAAAGCACTAGAAGTCCATCCAAAGGTTATCCCAAATGGAGTCACGGATGTGGAAAGAGGAGTAATTTCCTGTTTTCAAGTCAATTTTCCCTATTCCTGAGACAGATGCCTACATGCAATCTATAAGAAGTCTGTTTACAAGAGAGGGCAAGAGACCAGGTCATCACTAGGACTAGAAAAGGATCAAGGATTAGAAAATACTAAATTGGGCGTCAAAATGTGTAGGAGTTTTGCCAAATTAAGGAGGGTAGAAAGTGTTCTGGGAAGAAAGACTTCAATATGCAAAGACAAAAGAGGTTAATAGTATTAATTGTTGAGACTAACACCCAAGGACAGTATAGATAAGGGTTAGGAGGATTGCTCCACAGATGGACACCTGCCTCATGAGCTGGGGGAGAAGGCTGTTGGGAAAGAGAAGGAATCACTAAGAATGGTTGGAGGGATTGCTCGGGAGGGAGCTATGTGCTAAAAGTAGACAAAGGACCAAACATGATGGCATCTTAGTATCTGTATTGTAAGCCACAATGCCTGGAAGTAGAGAGAGTGAAGGAAGCCTGCCATAAAGGCAGTGGGTGGGGTGGTGTGGGATTTTCAGGAGGGATGCTGGGGACATTGGAAAATGGACACTAGTAGAGGGATGGTTGTTCAATCATTGTATGACTGAAACAATCATGAAAACTTTGTAACTGTATCTCATGGTGGTTAAAAAAATAAAAGAGGCTATTTATGGTGCCAAGGAGGTAAATTTGGGAGGACAGGCAGAAAGTTCAGCACCTAAGAGGCTGGTGAAATTCTAGGGTCATGGTTGCATTCAGGCAATGGCCTGAAGGAGAAGCAACAGGATAAGCTCAGGCTTTGGGAGAAAGAACTTTTCTCATATCCTAGCTAAGAAGTCAGAGAAGAGACAGTGTAATTCAGATGCTTAAAGTTCAGGAAATGTGAGGGGAAGCAAGGGAAAAAAGGTCCAGGTGGAAAGCATGGAGCTTCATAACGTGACCTGAGCTGAGTCTAGGGTCAACTGTGGGTCTGAAGGCAATGAACCCCAGGGAAAAAGGAGTGTGGTTTAGCCACACAAATTATTATGCAAAGACAGACAAGGCAGGGTCCTGAAAGGAAAGGTGACAAGTAGTTTCTCTCCAAATCAGAGATTCTAAGAATTCTGTAGCTACACATTTCAAATGCTTATTAGCCCAAATATGGAAACAACTCAAGTATTCAAGAACAGATAACTGGATAAAGAAGCTGTGGTCCATAAGTAGCAATGGAATATTACTCAGCCATAAGAGAAGAGGAAATAATGCAACTTGCTGCTACATGGATGAATCTGCAGAGTATCATGCTGAATGATGTCAGTCAGAAGAAGAAGGTCAGACATAAGATGATTTCTTTCATACTTGGGATATAAAGAAACAGAGTAAGGAAATAAATGTCCCAAAACAACAAAATCTGAGAACTGGTCTACAGAACTGAGCTTGCCACACTGGGAGGTTTGGGAAAAGGTATGATAGGCTGTGGGGGTGGAGGTGGGGGTGGTATTGGAAAGTTATATATTTGAAACCCTACCATTAACTGTATTGTAAATCATGATGCCTAAAATTGAAAAATAGGATGAAATGTTTTCTAGATATATCTAGATGAATCTTGAAAGGATGAAACTAGAAAAAGTAAGTCAGATGGGAAAATACTGTGTGATTTCATTCATCTGAGGAGAAAAATGATATGGGGAAAAATGAAGAAAAATAAAAAAAAAAGAAACAAGCAAACAAAGCAAAGCAACAGCAAGTCCACGGGCTCTGACAACAGAACGAAGACTTCCAAAGTGAAGGGGACTAGGTGAGTGGAACTGGTATAAGGGATGGTTAAGTCTGGAAAGGCAACCTGCTTCAATCTATATAGATGTCAAGAAGAAACACAGTATACCTGAAATTTACCCGGTGTTGCAAATAAATGGTACCTCAAGTTTAAAAAATGCAGCAAATAAATACTTACTTGAAAGCTCAGCCAGGTCTTAGCCTTGCTGTAGGGAAGTGAATTATGGATTTTAGCCCTTTTATCCAGCACTAAGAGGCATCAGTCAAGTCACTCTGCATGCGTTAGAAGCACACGTACAGCCCAGAGAATGGAGGCGCACAGGCCGAAGTGACAAGTCCAGGACCACATAGTTGGCAATCACATTCCCTGGGCTCTTCTCCAACACCCACACCTTTCCTCCCTTACCAAGAAGAAGCTGTTGTTACCTTTGTGTCATTATTGATTTTCTTATTGCAGTTTCTTTCCCATAGAGACATTCTAAGGGGGCTATTTTAGAACCAATTTCTTTGACTACCTCAAAACATTTAACAAGTTTCCTAATCTGCCCAAATTCAGCTTCTTCCTCTTCAATACATAGCATGGACCTACTTACAAGGGGACAGTATTGCCAAACTTGAGAACACACAATTGCTTTGTACACTGTCAACTACTCTGTATGTGCAAGAGAACAGATAAAAACATTTCACTGAGTGCTGTCCCATAAGCCAGCACTAAACCCAGGGCCCGTGTTTCTCATTGCATATGATTCAATGTTTCCCTTTCAAGAATCATCTATGATGCTTGTGTGTGTCTGACCTAGCTCTAGGTCACATAAGTGCTAGGAAAATGAAGGATATATATTATATATCTATATAGATCTATATAGATATACATCTATATAGATAGATAGATATACGTGTGTGTGTGTGTGTGTGTGTGTGTGTGTGTGTGTGTGTGTGTGTGTGTAAAGTATGAGCCATGTGGAGGAATAAGTTACAGTAATGGATCAGAAGGTGATGTGAGGGTGGTCCAGGAATGGAGAAGCCCATGGGAGCTGAGAGTTGTAGGAAATAAGGGCATAAACCAAGGAAGGGCAAGTTCTAGGTAGCATGAGAAAAAACATAGTGCGCACAAAACATAGCACAGAGCAAGGTTTTGATAAGAAGAAACTCACCAAACTGGAGCATCTATCCCAACACAGATTGATGTATTTTCAAATAAAAAATATTCATGAGGCAGAACACAGATGAATCTTTCTTACTCTTTTCCCCCCTCCAGATGACTGTCCCCATAGCTGTACTTGGATCTGGGCTGTACTTGCGTTCTTATCCTTGGGCGGTCTTGCTCTTCCAAAACATACCTGAGTTTTCAGACATGATGAGAACATCTTTGAAACACCAGAGGCCTTGTTTAGTCCTGGCCTGCAACCCTTGGCAAAGAGAGTAATGTTATCAACCGAACTTCTCCTCCTGAAGATGGTACATGTATTTAATTTTTCACCCAGGCTATCCATTGGTTCTATGTGGCCATTCTTTTGTGAGTCCCAAATTGAATTTGTATGGATCACTCATGCAAAAAGCCTTTTAGAGAGAGTGCTGGGCAGGCTTGTGGGGGTGGGAGGGAGGTTTGGCCTGTGATGACTCTGACTTTGAATAGATTCTCTCATTCTTTCACTCTGTCTATGAGCACTAGAGGTGAAATGAAAGTAGATTCTCTCTGTAGTGGTGACTGCAAGAAGCAGGATAAATAGTCAAGGACTTAAATGAAATCAGAGACTCAAAAGGACATAGCCTTTTGCTTTGGTGATCAAAGGACCAGATAATGAATGCGTATCAGAAACCTCTACACCTCACCCCTCCACCTCTCTCCCCAAACACACACTCCGGAAAATAATTTTGTTTGTCCCCTCTTACTGCACTGCTGTTAGCATTAATGGTTTGCGAAAGTGTTTGGTAAACATGAATGTTTGGGAAAATCATTACATTGCAACTACTGTGGACTTTGGACGGTGAAGGGCAACTGGGCAGAAGGGTGAGGCCTTGAGCTGAATATCCCACAAGGATGATGTGCCCCCAGGCAGTGTGAAAGAATAGACCTTCCCTTGGAGCAATATTAGTAACCACTCTCTAGCCCGGGAAGGTGGAAGTTCTGATTCATTAGATTGCTCCCCAAAGGGAAATTCTGGTCCCCCAGGCCCCAGGAAATTCTGGTGCTCCAGCATTTCTCTTTTGGCATTTTGCCATTGCTTGTCAAATATTAAGGGCTTCCTTGGGTCTCTTCATATATTTTTTGCTGTAATGTATCATGGGTTCTGGGGAAAGTCTCACTGGTGGACGCTGGTAGGGAATATTCTAGAAGCAGCTGGAGTTCAGCTTCCGGCAAGTGTGTATTCTTTCTTACAGAGCATAATGCAAAGAGAACAGATAATGTTGTCTGTTGGATTTCAGTCCTGAATCCTCTGTGTGGACCTCAGTGTCACAGAGTGTTGAATGGAGAGATGACAGCTAACCCTTGGTGTGGTCATGGGGACAGAAGACCAGTCAGTTCTGCACATGACAGCTGTCACTCACTCACTAGTGCTGCAGCTTCTCTGCTGCTGGGACTGACTCTTTCAGCACTTTACTCCCTACTTTAAAGAAGTTATCAGGTAAGGAGGCGGCTTCTAAATTCACCTTCCTTCTCCGGAGAGATCAATAACTTAGGATCTAAAGGACATGGATGCCAGAAATGCTCCCAGTGAAGGGAGGTCAGGGAAGATTGCCAAAGTTAGACAAAACATAAAGCAAAGTAAAACAAAACAAGTAATAACCAGTAATAACCTGTCATTAATGCAGATTTATCCAGGAAATCTGTGCTTTGACTTAGTGGCCCTAATCCTAGGGGCTCACATTTGGCTTGTTGCTGTATGCACGTAGCAGGATTTTCTTATTATCCACCCTATATGACAATAATAAAGACCAATGCTGGAAGAACATCATAGTACTGTATGACTGGGTGCCACAATGCATTATCATTCTGCAGATGCGGGCCTTCGGGCATTGTACTCACATCTCTCTCAGTCTCATCCTCCTTACACTCCTGCTCTGCCACTAAATGAAATAGAGGAGTGAATGTGATGGGAGGACTCTTCATTCTATGGGCTGATGTATTCACACACGTGGTGGGCGTTTTCCTGGCGTGAGCCCACCCTGCATCTCTCTGTGGAGGACACCGATGCCTGAGACACAAGTGGGAGACCTGAAAGCTAGAGTTCAAGGAAATACCTAATTCAGCCAACAGTCCCACAAGCAGGTTAGTTAGTCTGAACTGAGAAAAGCCAATTTTTATGGCATAATGCTAGTTGTCCTCATGAGTAGGACAGCATGTCACACATAGTAGGGATCTTCAATAAATATTTGTTGAATGAGTAAATGAATATAAGTAAGGAATGGTTCACACCTCTCTGTGGACCTCCGAGTTCTTGCAAAATAATTTTTTCTTATTTGGCTTTGTCAGGAGTTTCTGATATCAGAACTCAGTATAAGACGCTTTCCTACAACTCTCCACCACCCTGCTGTGGTTTTCTGGACTGCCCACTCCCTAGATTGTTTTCTTTGTGGCCTAGATTGTTCTCTTCTGAAGGTTAATCAGCCCTCAGAAGGTGCCAAACCATATGCTCTTACATGAATCCAAACCTGTATCAGATCAGCCCATTGCTGCCTTAACCACCCTCTAGATACTTACTAGATAGATACAGGTGGCTCTAATACAATGACATGGGGTCCTCTGAAAAGTATAAAACAAATACTTTGAAGAAATCTCATTCTTCCTTCTCATTTTCAGATTACTTTTCCAGGCGAAATGAGTCTTCCAGATTCTAGCATTTGGTGGTGGGATGGGAAGTGGTGATCCTAATAAAGGGACATAGTTCCCTTTACTCTCCCTTGGGGTCCCTTGAAATGTAACTACCATCTCCTGCTTCAAATTTCCTGTGTTTTTTAAAACACATTTTCTGATTTCCATGTCACACTCCAGGGAATGAGCCCATTGCACAATTTCTTGATCTTGGGGTATGTCTTCATTTCTGCAAAGCCCCAGGTTTGCTCAGAGGACTGCCTTTTACCATCCATATCATTTAAAAGTTTATCTTTATTTTTTGGAATAGTAAGTCTGAAAATTGTTTCACAGAATTTCCCCCTGCTTAGATATCTGCAGTCTTAGTCTCCTGGGCAGACTTTGCAAGGAATTCCATACACCTGTTGAAATCCCTTTTTGTAAAATTTGTTTTCTTAACTTGAACACACTCCTTTCCTTAGTGGGCATGCTGATTCCAAGTCACCTACTGTCTTTAAATTCTTTTTGTCCAATCCCCTGCTCCCTTTATGCAAAATCTTAAACAAAAAATAGCACAAGGGCCAGTGCAATAGTACAGTAAGTTGGGCAATTTGCCTTGCACATGGCCGACCTGGGTTTGATCACTGACATCCCATATGGTCCCCCAAGCAGTGCCAGGAGTGATTCCTGGGTGCAGAACCAGAAGTAACCTCTGAGCAACACTGGGTATGACAAAAAAAAGCAAAAGAAAGAAAGGAAGAAAGGAAGAAGGAAGGAAGGAAGGAAGGAAGGAAGGAAGGAAGGAAGGAAGGAAGACAGTATAAGTCTTTCATTGATTTGTAAGTGGCCTCACTCTTGCCACCTTTTCAAGAACTAGAGGCGAGAGAGAGAGAGAGAGAGAGAGAGAGAGAGAGAGAGAGAGAGAGAGAGAGCAGGGATAGGACACTCGCTTTGCATGCAGCTGACTTGAGTTTAATCCCTGGTACCACATATGGCCTCCTGAGCTCTGCCTAGAGAGATCCCTAAGCATAGAGCTGGGTGTGGCCCCCAAACCAAAATGGAAATGAAAGAATTAAATTTAGAAATAACTCTGCTTTTTTGCTCATAATAAACCTCTCATGTATGAGGTTCAAGCAAGTTCACAGCATCCCTTCCCAGATTGTTCTTGTTCCTAAAAGTCACATGTGACTCAAGAAACAATATCCCCAAATGTTAGGTTTTTGAGTTTCAATAAGAAAGCCATGTTTTATATAGATTGCCTTTTTTCCAAGAGAAATGTGGACATGAGCAGCAGCCCAGGCTGCTCTAGTTTGAAGCAGAATTGTGATTTCCTAAGTTAGCATCAATGTCCACCGTTGGCAGTACTATGAGATACCTGCCTGGTCTTCCCCTCCTCTTCCTGTCACCCATTCCAAACTCACCACCACAACTTCCTGTGAGTGAGATGCTCTTAATGCCTCACAGTAGACAACAGACTCACACAGCAACCTGTTCTTCACTGCCCAACACTTGTTTCTTGGAATTTTTCATTTACCTCAAACTTCTTGCATCTTATGTTCAGGGAGTGAGGAGACTCTGCAGATGCAAATCTTGTTCCGAAAGTCACGGTAGATTTCACACACAGCAATAGGCGAGAAGTCTATAAGGCCTGTCTTCTGCGAGCTGCGGATCAGCAGAGCACCTCCCTCCAGATCCCTGGAGACTCTGACCCCACTGTTCTTCTACACACCACGTTTCCTCTATTTGGAGTCACAGCAGCTAATCGCCAGTCAACACATGTAAGGCCGAAGTGGATTCAGACAGGCCCAATATTTTTCACTCAGACCAACAGTTTCTTGAGGATTTTAGTTCGTTGAGCTTTCCCAAATCAAACTAAACTTTGAGAGGATAGCTAGACCAACTGTGCACAATTTCTTTTTTGATAATTTTTTCAAAATGATCACTATTATCCATTTCTTTTACATTTTCTATTGTTCAGCTGGAGGAAAACACAGTGACGGCAGTGCCTTTTTGCTGCTCCATGTTTGAGCCCCTCCTCCAATCCACCCTGAATTCTTTCCCTCTGAGTCAACCATATCACATTACAAGATAGATACTTAGTATCACTATTCCTTTTGAGACAGAATAATAGGAAGCAACAAACAGTATCAGGGTGTGGTTAACAGTGTGAGGATGTCTTTTGCTCCATTGGTCTATGCACAACTTTCTCAGAGCTAGCATGTGTCTTTGTTTATATTCATACCTAATTTATTCTAATTATGCTATGAATTGGTAGGTTATGACCAGTTACCTCTTTTGTCCGAATACAGGGTGCAGAGGGATGTGATAGCCTATCTAACATAGGATATCTTACAGAGTATCTGATAGATACTCAATGTCACAGACTCAAAAATGGTCCTTTTTTTGCTGGGTGTGGCACCAAGTGAGCACAGGTGGAGATCACATACCACCCCACACTATGCCTCCCTAAGGAAGGGAACTGCAGTCACAGAGGTCTGCGTGATGAGCTGCATGTGTGTCCTGGACAGGTCAAGCACAACCCACCACAAAGATTTGAGCAAAATCGTCTAAGCTCTTTAGCCAGGTGTCCCTTTCCATCAAGTGAGAGTGATGCTGCTCTCTGAGGTCATGCGCAGCTTGGGCCATGGCTTCCTGATCAATGTGAAACAGTCGTTGGGTAGGTGGGTTCCAAGACAACATATCATTTCCCTGGAACTGATTCCCATCTATACCTAACATCCTGGCTCATTATTAATATCACCTCCTTTGACTCTCAAAGACATCCCAGTTGAGCAATAGTTATAATAAACCAAGATACAGCATATAAACTAGAACTTTTTGTCTAATACTGATAAAACTACTGGGGTTGCCTTCTGAGTGGTATACTTCCATTTACTTGTGTTCAGAGGTTCTTTTTGTGAAAAATGAAAGATCCTGTGATTACTCCTACTCTGAAATCTGCTGGGTCAGCTGCCTAAGAGGGAAATCTTAATCAATAAATGCATGATAGCATTCATTGAGCCTCTCCAAAAGATTTATTTGCCTAGGCAATACAAAATGCTAGCTTGATGGAACAACAGCATGCTTTGTATACAGCAGGTCTGAGTTTGATTCCCAGCCTGAGCACTGCCAGAACAGAACCCAAACACAGAGCAAGAATAGCACTGAGTACCTGTGAGTGTGACCCAGAAATCAAGAAAGAACCTCTTTCCATTGAAGTTCACAATGCTTTATAGACATTTAATTTGTATTCCCACTGCTGACAGAGTCTCCATGAATTAAATCTCATTTTCTGCCACTCAAAGTGAAAAGTTTCTTCTGTACAGAGGGAAGTTTGAAGCTAGAGAGCAGAGAATTTGTTTTGTGGAGAAGGAATCCCAGATGAAGATAAGTTTCTTTTATACCCAAGGAGAGGATCAGGGCTTACCAGGTTCAAGATCTGAGGACTATGCACATTGCTGGAGAAACTCTGCACTTGAACTTGGGAATCTCTCTGCAGTGTTATGCTATTTTGATTTCCTCTAGATGACTAGGTGGTAGCACATGAATGAGACAATGCTCTCCTTGGAGCATTATCTAAGCACTACAGTTCATGGAAATTATAGTCCCAGATGGCAGTCCTTAGGCTTCTGATTAGCCATGAAACACGAGTACAAAGTACCAATAACTGGGTGAGTGGCCAGCAGTGACACCGCTGCATTGCTGTCTGCTCCCACCAGCAGGAGCTCAGTAATGTATGTGAAACTGGGTTGCTTGCTCAGTGAAAACGTCCCTCTTTCAAGTCTCTGTCACAATGTCTGAGTCTAGCAATGATAGATAGATAGACCCAATGATAGACCCAGTGATGCAGAACTCACCCCATCACAAAGCAGCCAGTTCAATTTTGAATTTCTCTCACTGTCAGATGAGGCAGTGCCAAGGTCTAGGGCCTGGGTTCCAAGGCCTGGGAGCTTCATCTGGAGCACCAGCTGCATTTTTCCAAGATGGCAGGAAGAGGTCAGAACTTGGCTAGTCCTGCACCCACAGGCCAGGGGCTGGGGTGGAGGGCAGCAGTGGAATGTGCTTCTGTTCTGAGCAGCCTCAGAGGAAAATGGACAGGGTTTATGACCAATAGAAGGACAAGAGAACTAGAACAATTAAACTGCTATGAGAGTTACAACCCACCAGGGAAATTCCTTCATAACCATTTCCTTATTTTTCCTCCACCTTCTTCCATTTGAATGTATTCTTTTCTGCTCAATTGACTGTGTCTTGTCACCTTCAAGGTGACATTCTCAAACCTTCCTTGGGACTGGACTCAACTCTGACTCATGGACCATTTTCTACTTCTGGCCTAGAAATATCCACCACCCTCCCAGATGGTCCCAGACTCCCAGGCTTTTTGGAAAGCTCTTGAGTAAACATCCAACTGCCACTGGTGTGCTGATTTACAAGTTGTAAGCAACCCTAACGGAGGAGAAAGGCTGGCAGGAATCTCTATGGAATTGCATAGGAGGAATCAAGATTCAGTAGGACATTCCAAAGCCATTAACAAGCTGAGGTGACAGATTCATGGTTAAAGGGTGAAAAGAGAACTATGGGGAAAGTCATCCATTAAGAGAAGGAGAGAAAGCAAGTGTGAAGTGTGATAACCACAGGCTCAGGGAGTCAGCCCCCAATCAGGTTCTCCCTCATTGCCTTTTTTTAGTGTGGTTCTCTCTGACAGCCCCCATCCAGTTTTCTCTCATAACCTCCCATCAAGTCTCTCAGAGTCCCCTTCATTAGATTCTCATAGACAACCCCCCCCCACATACCCATTAATTTCTCTCTGATATTCTCCCCATCAGGTTCCCTCTCACAGTTTTGCCCTCCCATCAGATTCTCTTTCATACTCTCCTCCATCACATTATTTATAATAAAACCCCAATCAGGTTATTTCTCATAGTCTCCTCCATCAGGTTTCCTCTGATACCCTCCTCCATCAGGTTCTCTTTTCTAGCTCCACCTTTGCTCCCACCAGATTCCTTCTTATAGCCTATTCCATCTGGTTCTCTCTCCTAATACCCCAATCAGGTTCTTTTTTTTCATAGTATCCTCCATCATATTTTCTCTCATAGCCCCCTTCCTTGTGTTCTGTATGATAGCCTCCTCCCACAGGTACTCCCTTATGAAGTTCTCTTTCAAAGCATCTGAGCCAAACAAGCTTTGGGTCCATGGCTTCTACTCACTGAAAACATCTGGGCTTGACAGCTAAGAAACTCAGAAATTCTTCATCTGACCATCATATGAAACAAACACCATGGAACCATAATAGAATTTTTGTATTTCATCCTCTGAACTGCAAATTATTTCTGCCTTGACTTTTTCTTAGGCCACCTGTACTCTGGTGCATAGGGTATGGCTGTATATTATTTTCTCTGAATCTTCCTCCAGCACTTAGATGAATTAGATGGTTTCATAATTCTATAAAGCCATCATTAAAACCGGACAAAAAATTTTGAAATTCTCAACCCAGTATTATTTTAATGGTTGAAGTTTAAAGTGACCTTTTTGAGAAGGATCCTTTAGGTGAAAAAAAGGACCTGAAAATCTGTTCTGAAAATCACAGGAAAATCAGTTTTCAGAAACTGTTGCCAATACAGAACCAAGGAAGCGGGCAAGGGGCTCTGGAGAGCACCACAAAACTCCCACAGAATTTGGTGTTCACTGGAAAGGGAAGAATTCTCAACACTCACCATGCCACAAACATTACAGCTTCCTCCATTATGATTTTATTTCCACAGCCACATCTTCCCTACTGAAAAAACTGGAACACCGATAACACAATTTATATTTTGCACAGGTTGTTATATCATGTCCTGTCATGATATCATGTATCTTCAAGGACATGGTGTCACACTTCAGAACTAGTTTTTCCTAATGAACATTTCAGCAGCTACTCCCGTGGAGTAATAACCCCTTAAGGGCAGTGTGTGTGAGAGGTAACAGATGGGAATCTATCTGTGGTCCAAGAAGCCGACTTCTCTTTGGAGTCAATCACATTGAAAACACTCTATTGTTGGGTCAGAGCAATAGTAAAGAGGACAGGGTGCTAGCCTTGTATACAGTCAACCTGCGTTCAAACCCTGATACTCCATATGGTCCCTGAGAACATCAGGAGTGATCCCTGAGCACAGAGCCAGGAGTAAGCCCTGAGCACTGCTGGGTGTGACCCTCAAAGCAAAATAATACATAGATAAAATAAAAGCACTCTATTGTGTCTCCCTAATAAGACTCAGGGGTCTCCAGGGTCATATCCAGCTTCAGTCAAAGGTCAGTGAAGTACAGGGATGAAACTCAGGTCCTTATGTATGTGCTCACCCCTTTCAGGCATGTCCCTGCCATGAAAACACACCTTCAAGTCTTATTCTGGCTCAGAACCTCAACTCATGCATCTGGGAAATGGTATGAAAATACATGTTTGTGGAAAAAAATAATAAAAAAATTTTGGGGTTTTGTCCCCTCACTTTATTTAAACATCATGGTTCACAAAGTTGTTCATGACACATTTGTTACAGGCATTCTATATTTCAATATCAATCCCACCACAACCTTCTCTCAGACATTGTTCCCATTTTTCCAACTACCCCTCAAGTCTACCCTCATAGCAGGCTCACAGTGTTATTGTATAGTGCTTCTTACCACTAAATGGCTAGTGGTATTATAAAAAAAATACTAACATAAAAAATTGTTGCATCTCACCGCAAAAAAATCTCAGAAATTTCTTAATATTTCAGAGATATTATGCCCTTGTCTGAGGTTTTATTAAGCTGTTGTTGCTAGTTGAACCTTCTATGTTGCTAGTTGAACCTTCTATGTTAATGTTTTTGTTATTTGAACTTATTTGACTTTTATACTACATTCTCATTGAATCTGATGAGCTCCTTCTAGGATGTTATTATTGTTGAGTTTGGGGATTTACAGCTGTGCACTCCAGAAAATCCAGAATATTTAACTGGGCAGTGAACTTACATGGTGGTGGTGGTGGAGTGTGGGTGTGGCTGCCAGGGCTTCTGAAGTATGGGGATGGGGCAGTGGTGGGAGGTCACCAACTCTGAGTTTTTTATTCAAAAAAACCCCAGTGTACCTGAAATTTTTGGCAGTTTGGCATCTCTGTGGACTCAGATGTGAGATGGTGGAATCCAGCAGCAGGCATGGTGGCAACTGTTGGGCTTTAAGTGCAGCTGCCAAAACTTCTTCAGGGCAGGAACTTGGCACCCCACTCCTGAGATTACCCCAGAGCTCTCAGTTGGGGACAGGTGTTTCTGAAAATTTTTTGTGGCTAGTTGATTTCTTTGGAGTTTAATTATGAATCTCTGGAGTGGAGCAGGGCTGGTAAATGAGTTTATGTGCAGAAGTAGTGGAAGTGAATGTGGCTGCCAGGGTTTCCAGAATAATAGGAGGGTCAAGGGTGAGACTCACTAGGAAAGGTCTCCCACTCTGATTGGAATTAAGAAAAGAATTTTTAAATCTGGCGCAAGTGTCAACAAACATTTTCTGTAAAGGCACAGTTTTAAGAACTTTTCTATTTACTTGTTCAACTCTGCACACAAAGCAACTCTAAATGATACATAAAGAAATGGGCAAGGTGAAAAGAGAGAGAGAGTGACAGAGAGAGAAAGTGAGGGAGAGAAAGTGAGAAAGAGAGAGAAGTGCCGCAGGCTGTGTGGGGTGTGCAGGAGGGAAACTGAGGCCATGGTGGAGGGAAATGTACAAGGGCAAAGGAATAGTGTATGACTGTATGACTGTAACTCAATCCCAAACAACTTTGAAAGGGTGTATCTCATGGTGATTCAATATAAATAAATAAATAATGGTCAAGGAAGTGTTTCAATAAAACTTTATAGACCCTGAAATTCAAATTTGAGAGGAGGGGCCTTTGGGACCACATCTGGTGGTGCTAAGGGCTTCCTCCTGGATCTGTGCTCAGGGATCACTCCTGGTAGGGCTCAGGGGTCCCTTTATGGTGCTGGGAATCAAACCTAAGTTGGCTACATGCACGGTAAGTGCCCTGCCGCTATATTATTGCTCCAGTCCCAGAAATTCAACTTTTATATAATTTCATGTGTTAGCAATCTTCTTTGGACTTTTTAAAACTTCTCCTAAAGGCGAAAATTTGTCATGATACAGAAACAGAATGTGGACCAGATTGGTGTCCTGCTGACCCCTGGTCAAAGGAAAGGAAGTCTTATAGATTGCCAGTAACATTAACCATTTTTAAAGCATGGTTCTTATGCCATATGAATCATTCAGACTGTTGCTTCTCCTGCATTTCACTAAGAAAGTATATAATTAGGTGGGGTTTCCTCTCTCTTACCACACTTACCTTCTACAGGGAGGCCAAGGGCAGGTGTGCATGTTTGCACAGATTTGAACAGATGCAAGTGCTACATAAGTCTCTGGTAAGGAGCGAGACATGGTTGAGAGAGGGGATGCTTTCTAAAGTTATCAGAAGCAACTGAGTTCCCTTCCTCCTCCCTCACCTCCATTTAATGAGCACAAAGCCCGGCTTAGTGCTCTTATCAAACCATTTTGGTGGAGGCTGCATCATTTCACCAATTTCAACAAACTGTCTCAGGGAGGAGAAAGATCAGACTGTGTATGTTTATTCTCTGTGGAGTTATGGCTGTGTTCTCTTCAAGAGAAAGAGATATGGAGTAGAAGTTTACTTTGTCTGGCCCCTGAAGGGTTTCTTATGGGTAGAAGTCAGCCCTCTGTGCTCAGGTGAATGAAAGAGAAATGCGTGTCCTGGACCCTGTCCTTCCTGCTGGAGATGAAATTCTTGGAAGGGTGGGCAGGGGTGAGGGAGCCTTGCAGTGTAGTTGGGCTTGGGGGTGCAGAAGGGGTGGCTTGGTGGAGCTAGGACGCTCTTTCCTTCTTCCTCTAGCTCAGGGGAGATAGACCCCAGACAGTGGGGCCCCCTGTCCGAGGCTTGCACTATGCAAACCCTTCCCTCACAAGGTTCCTTCAGCCACCAACAGTACAGAGGTGGCCCTGGTGCCTGAAATCTCTCTAACCCCCACAGACCGGCATCATCTATCCAGAGACCTCCACAAGATGTGGTGGTGTGACTGACCCAGTTCGAGGCCACCCTGATGCGCTACACGCGGGCAGGACTGCTTATTCCTATTTACTCTCCTTTGAGGGTGGTTACCAGAAGGTGTAGGTTGATTTGTCAGTGGGGATCTAACCTGGATAGAAACAGGAATTGGAGAAAGACAGAGACATGGCTCAATGGCTCGGCAGCCTCATGAGGCCTCTGGTGCGTGCCACAGGCAAGGGTGGGACTACTGCAGCCATGTGAGCAGAGCGTGCCCTCGCCCCCACCACTGCCGCCTTGGGTGCCCAGGAGTCTGGGGACTGGTCGAAGCATCCTCAGACTCTTGTTAGTGAGAGGTTTGGGGTGGGGATGACGCTAAGAACACAGCCTTGCTCTCATTCTCTGCAAACCCTTGGACACCGGTTCTACTACATCAACAGCTTTTTTTTTTCTTCTGTGTCCATCACATGAATTTCACTAAGTGCTTCACCATTTATGGTGTAGTGAGAAGGAAATGTCAACCTGATGACAAAGAGGAAACTAGCTATCCAGTCACCTAAATCTAAGGCTCTGCTTCCAAATAGTCCACACCCATTGGCTTAAAAATTGAGGAGATGGGGCCGGAGCAATAGCACAGTGGGTAGGGTGTTTGCCTTTCACACGGCCAACCTGGGCTTGATCCCCGGCATCCCATATGGTCCCCCCAAGCACCGCCTGGCGTCATTCCTGAGTGCAGAGCCAGGAATAACCCCTGAGCATCACTGGGTGTGACCCAAAAAGAAAAAAAAATTGAGGAGAGGGGCCAGAGAAAATACGGCCGACTTGCATGTGGCTGACTCAGTTTTGATCCCGGGACCCATCCCTGACCTTACAAAGCCATTCTTCGAACACCTCCAGGGGTGATCCCTGAGCTCTAAGCCAGAAGGAATCCCTGCGTACCAACCAGTGTGGTCCAAAAACAAGCAAACAAACAAGCAAAGGTGGGAGAACTTCCCCAGACTGTGGATTTATAAAGGGTTCTCATCAAATTCGCAACCATTACAGAAACTCTGTGGACAAATGAAAGCGGAGAAAGGAAAATATGCTCCAAGATCCAAAGCTAGTAAGTAGTAGGCAGTGTTTGAACGGGCTCTATTAGGCTCCAAAATAAACATTCGTGTACTAAACAGCACAAACCAAATTTCTGTTCTCCTCTTGCTGATTAAATGTTTTTTCTTTCATCTCAAGGGCTGTGAACTGATTTAGTAATGGAAATTTCCTTTGCAAACCAGACGTACTCTGCTAGTACAGGAATCTGGTGTAGGAGGGCATCTTGGTAGCACAGAAGCATGGTAAGAGGTGGGATCTAGGGACCATCCTCTGGGTTTGGGCCTGGGCTTCTTTTGGCTGGCCTGAATTGGCCACATTGCTTTATGGGTCCATTACTTTTGAGTTCACAGGCAAAACCTGAGTGCCTGTGAAATACATTATCACCAGGAAAAGCCAGATGGACACTTTCAATGGGGGTTGGAGACGAAGGGAGGGGAAAAGATGGTCCCAGGGTCCCAGTCTCGGTGTTAATGTACAAGTCAGCTGCCACAGGGAGCTGCAGAGGGGCTTCAGCTGCACGGGATCAGAGGCAGTGCGCGGAGAGCAACCCGTGGCTGGAGCTGGAGAATGCGGTGGTTGGGAGGTAGGGTGGGAGCAGGAGGGGGCATGTGGCTGGGGGGATCCCCAGGGAATGGTTCAGGCCCAGAATTCCAGTTTATCTTGGGCAGAAAAGGCGTTCCCCTCTAATGGGCCGGCCAAGAATGTTGATGTCACAGAGAAAGAGGACAGAGTTTGATTGTGCTCAGAGGGACGCCCTTATCAATTAGGTAATGTCTGCTCATGATTGAGGAACTGTGCTCCGTGGCACTCCAGCTGCTGACCCGTGAGCAAGTATCTGCAAAGGGCACTGGCACCTTGTGGGAAAGGCTTTATCAGACCGGGTCCCACTGGTCCTGCTCTGGAGGATTGGTGGAACCAATAATATCCAGGGTGTCTGAGACAGAACAACATGCAACTACATGCACAGAATCAAGCGTCCAAAGATAGGTCTGATTGAGGCCATGAAAGTGCTTTGCTAAAGTGATTCTTAAAACAAATTTTCTCCCCAATTTCCCCTTTCCCTTCAGCCTTCCTTCCTTCCTTCCTTCCTTCCTTCCTTCCTTCCTCCCTCCCTCCCTCCCTCCCTCCCTCCCTCTCTTCCTTCCTCCTTCCCCCCTCCCTTCCTTTCTTCCTTCCCTCCTCCCAACCTCCCTTTTTCCCTCCTTCCCTTCTCTTCCTTCCTTCCTTCCTTCCTTCCTTCCCTCCTCCCTCCCTCTTCCCTCCTTCCTCCCTTCCTCTCTTCTTCCCTCTCTCCCTTTTCCTTTCCTCCTTCCCTCCCTCCTCTCTCCTTCCCTCCCCAATCCCTCCCTCCCTCCCTCCCTCCCTTCTTCCTTCCTTCTTTCCATCCCTCCTTCCTTCTTCCTTCCTTCCTTCCGTCCTTTTTTAAATCTTCTCGCCTCCTTCCTCCCACCTTCCTTCCTTTATTCCCTCCAACCTTCACTTCCTCCTAATCTCCCTCCTTTCTTCCTTTCTTCTCTTTCACTCTCCCTCACCCATTTCCTCCCTTTCTTTCTTCCTTCTATTTCCTGCCCCTTCTCTCCCTGCCTGCCCATGGTTCTTTCTTCCTTCAAATACAAACATTTATGTGTATCTACAATATATAATAGTCAGCTAAGCGCTAGGGGTGCACAGTGGCAATAACAGTGCCCTGTACTCAAGGGAATTTAAGTTAGAGACCCAAAATAAATGTGTAAACTGACAAAGATTAAAATGTGTAAATGAACAGTGCAAGAAGTATATAGCTCTACCTTAGCCAAGGTCTATATAGTTTTAAGGAATTGGTTATGTCTCTATGTCAAATAAAATTTTACATTTTAAGATAGAAACAACCAAGAAAACAATCCTCAATCTCACAAAAATTATATAAATTCTGAAATATAAGCATATGTAATATGTACAAGTCTAGACATATCTTGTATTTTATAAGAATGATGTATTATAATTTATATAGAATTATGTTCATTTTGTTGAACATATTCTCATTTTTCAGGATACCACATTATTTTAAATTGGTTATATTAAATTCCATAAAGTTATTCATAATTACCTCTACCAATCTCTACCTAATGCCAAAATTAGGTTGTTCTCAATTAGAAATATGATTTTTTAAAACCTAGGAATACGCATTTAACCAATATTTGCATATTTGTCATATCATTTTTTAAATGACTTATTAGAGGTGGAGTTATAGATGTATGTTTTGTTCACATTTTTCTGTTGGCAAGAATCTTTATTAAGTGAGTATTAAAAATTGAACTTCTCTATCTGTAACACTATCTACAAGTGAAAAAGACAAAAAGACTTGTACCTACCATGTTCCTAAATTTCTCTTGAATTATAAAGTTGAGCAGAATAAGTCTATTAGCTTTCAGATGAGATCTGGGCTTCTCTACTTTATTCCCTAGAGTCACAGATAGTTCCCCTACCCCATTCTAATCTCAGTTATCTGTAAGCTCTGGTTCTCCCATAAATACTAATTTTGTTTTTTTATTTTAAATGCATTGTTCTTATAGCTTAGGTAGTAGGGGTGTAATGAGTCCAAGATTTTGATATTGATGTACAAAGTTACTGCCCAACCCACCACCACATCTGTGTCACCTCCAGACCAGAGTGTCTCCTCCCAATCATGCTTCTGCTATTTGTTGCTTACCAGTTATGGTTTGGGTGCATGTTGCTTCCTCTCTTAGCATTCCCCATGTACTTGAGAACTTCCACCTATGTTCTGTGCTACTTCCCAGAAACGCTATTCATTCCCCTCACCCCTTCCACCTTAACCTGCACTCTCAGGTCTGATTATAGTCCTCCCATTGCTTATCAATTTGCTTGAGCGGGTCCAGTTAGGTCTCCACTTTGAGACTTGTTGTTACTGTGTTTGGCATACACCACCCTGAATGCGCCTGATCTCGTCTGATTATAGTATCCAAGGTTTATTATCAATTGATATTGTCCACATTTCTTATTTATTTTCCTATATTACCCGCGCACACGCCCATCTTCTCCAACCGCGCACACACACCAGCCCATCCGAGCCCTGACCACAGACAGGACGCCCCGACGCTGGGACGCCCCGTCTGCCCAGCGGGACCCTCCCCTGATGGGGGGAGGCGTGGGGCTCCTGGACCCAACATGCCCAGACACAGCCTTCCTCTGTGTCTAAGGCTCTGGGAGGAGCAGTCACCATCTCCTGTATTGGAAGCAGCAATGACATTGGCTATTACACAAGAGGCATCTCCTGGTACCAACAGCACCCAGGCACAGTCCCCAAACTCTTGGTTTATGGTACAACTTTTTGGCCCGCAGATATCCCGCTTCTCTGGCTTAAAGTCTGAGAACACAGTGATCCTGACCATCTCTGGGATCAAGTCTGAAGAGGAGGCTGATTATAACTGTATCTCATATACAAGCAGTAGCACTTTCCACGTAGCTGCTGTACACAGGGAAGTGAGACAAAAACCAGTTCTCAATCTCCTCAGACTGCCACACTTCTGAATCCAAGTTTGGCTGCTTTTGTCTTACTTAAAAAAAATCTAGTTAATGAAAAGTTTAAATAACATAGAAATCTTCAAGGGTTTTTATTTTACCAAATATACAGTTTTCCATGGGCGGGAGTCATAGAATAGCAGGTAGGGCATTTGCCTTGCAAGAGGCCCACACAGCCCACACAAGTTTGATTCCTCCCCCTGTCAGAGAGCCCAGCAAGCTACTGAGAGTGTCTTGCCTGAAGGGCAAAGCCTGGCAAGCTACCCATGATGTATTCAATATGCCAAACACAGTAACAACAAGTCTCACGATGGAGAGGTTACTGGACCTGCTTGAGCAAGTCGATGAACAACGGGAAGACAGTGCTACGGTGCTACACAGATGAGTGAGATGAATTTGTCTTTCTTATCTGACTCATTTCAACTCATCATGATACCCTCCAAACCTATCCAAGGTGCTGTGAATTGCATGACTTTATTTTTCCTATAGCATAGTATTCCATATGTATATGTACCACAACTTCCTTATTCATTCATCTGTTGTTGGGCATTTAGATTGCTTGTATAATCAGAATATTGTCCTATGAACTGCAATGAACGCAGGTTAAAAATAGCACAGTGATAGAGTGTTTGCCTTGCAAACGGCCAACATGGCCCACCCGAGTTCAATTCCTTCGCCCCTCTCAGAGAACCCAGCAAGCTACCGAGAGTATCTCGCCCGCACGGCAAAGCCTGGCAAGCTACCCGTGACGTATTCAATATGCCAAACACAGTAACAATTGTCACAATGGAGACGTTACTGGGCCTGCTCGAGCAAATTGATGAACAACGTGAGGACAGTGACAGTGACAGATTTTTGTGTTTGGGGGAAGATATCTAGAAGTGAAATAGCTGCATCAAGTAGCTCCATAATTTTTGAGAAAATAACTTCATATTTTTGAAAGATCCATATTTTCTATTGCTCCTTTTTTTGTAGAAATTTCCATAATGTTTTTCATAGAGGCTGGACCAGATAATATTCACAATAAAGTTTCCTTTTTCACCACATACCTGTCGACATTTGTTGAATGGGACTACATAAAATTGAAACACTTCTGCTTAGCAAAAGAAACTCAGGTTAATGTAAGGTAAAGGTAAAGGTAAAGGCCCTCCCGTTGATCGTCGATTTGCTCAAGCGGGCCCAGTAACATCTCCATTGGAGACTTTGTTGTTACTGTGTCTGGCATATCGAATACTCTCGGTAGCTTGCCGGGCTCTCCGAGAGGGGCGGAGGAATCGAACTCGGGTCGGCCATGTTGGCCGCTTGTAAGGCGAACGCCCTACCCGCTGTGCTATCGCTCCAGACACCCAACTTACTGGAAGAAGATATTCACATAATACCCTCAGCTAAAAGACTGACATGCAAATCTATAAAACCCTCACAAAGCTCAGCAACAAAAGAACCAACAGCCCCATCAAAAATGGGGAGAAGAGATGAATAGACACTTCCACAAAGACGACAGATGGATGGTCAATAAGCATATGAAAAAGTGATCATTTTTACTTAGTGTATGGGAAATACAAATCAAAAGGACAAAGAGGTATCATCTCACACCAGTGAGAATAGGACATATCCAAAAGAGTTCATTTTTTAAGACTTTTTGATACACAGCCCAAGCACCTTTCAAAAAGTTTGCATCAAAAGTTGTTGTTTTTATAATGTCTTCTCATCCTGCAGTTTAAAAAAACACATTTTCAAATGGGCATATCTTTTACAACTATAAAATTCTACACATTTCAAATTTATGTGTTCACTTTTGGAAAAATTGGAGCAAACTTAAGACCTCTCACATTCAAGATATATTGAGACATATTCTGTGCATTTCACTTTTGTACTTACTGTCTTATTGATCTTTCTTCTATTCATTATTATATTTTATGTGGTTGTCACTAATATTTTGTAACATACTCAGTATTTGAAATATTTCCCAATATATCATTTACTTTACAGGGAATTTTCCCAGATATATTGGATGATTTATTTGTTTTGAGAATTTATTTCCTGTTTGTTGTTTTTCTGTGATGCTGGACATTGATTATAGGGCCCCTCATATACAAAATATATCTGAGATACATTCTGAGCACCATGGAAATTTTTTATATGATAAAATTGATCCATTCATTATTTCCTTTATGACTGCTACTTTTGATATCATATTTATAAATATTTCTCTGCTATAAATACATAGATGCATATACTTTGTTTCCAGATTCAGTTCCAGAGTTTGAGTTTTATATTACAAACAAAGCAAACTTGTGCTTTTCAGATGGCTAAACAATTATAAGACATTAATTACCCAATCTCTGCTTAAAATTTGAAAATATATGCCATTGTTTTGTTTCCTGTCTTTAGCAATTGTATCTGTTACTTTTTATAAAATTAGAGTTGCTAGATATTTTCCTATTTTTCCTCCAAAAACTCTTTAAATTTATTTGTTAATTCTACTATTTTTATGTTTAAAAACTATTTATCTTTTCCTACCAGAATACAAAAATTATGTGTCTTGATAGAGGTGCTATTTGCATTATGCAGTCACAATATGCCTATCACACATGCCATAAATTTTCAAAACTTTATATCAAACATATTTTGATAAACTTTAAAATAATACTATACCTCTAGTGTGGCCCTGGTGATCCCTAAACACCATGGTTCCCATTTTTAAAAATAATGGTTATGAGCCAGAGATGTGGTTTGGTGGTTAGAGTGTCACATGCCTCACATGTGTGAGACCCTGGGTTCAATCCCCAGCACTAAAGAAGAAACAAAAAAATGCTTAAGAATGAAATTCTATGGGGGTATGGTGCCACCAGCAGATCAGTCTGTACCTGTGAGGCAAGTGCACCAGCAGCCTGATGACGCCTTCAGACCTCCCACATACCTCAAAATTGCTGCTGTGCTTTTGGCCAGACCCCAAAAACTTGGGGCAAAGTTTACCCAAAAAGTAAACGGCCAAAATTTAGGTATGTGGGAGACACACCCACAGACCATCTTGGGCTCAGTTATATATTTGGAGGCATGGCGGCATGGCCACTCTGGTCCCTGATCGAACTGCTTAATGGCCATGATCCCAGAGACTCAGAAATATATCTTGAAACCCTATGGCTTTTGGCAGAAATGCATCCAGACCCCACAGTAGGTTACTGTCACCAGGCCGCCCCAGGGGGGAAAGGGTGCTGTCCCTCTTCCTGCTCCCCCTTGGCAGCTCGGTGACCACCATCCACCAGAGGCCATTGGACAGTCAGGCTTGGGCCCACAGTGACAAGACGTGTGGGGCCTCATGGGATGGGGGTAGAGCTGGCCCTTTCCTCCCCATCCCAACGAGACCATGAGTTGCCGCCCATGAATAGCCTCTCTGGCTCCTGATCAAGCTGTTTAATGGCCATGATCCCAGAGACTCAGAAACAAATCTTGAAACCCAGCTGCTTTTGGCAGAAATGCATCCGTCCCTGCAGTAGGTTACCAGCACTGGGCCAACACAGGTGGGAATAGGTTTCATGCCTTGGCCTGTTCCCCCTGGTGGCCTGGTGGCCGCCATCCTCCAGAGGCCACTGGACTGTCTGGGCCCACAGTGAAGAGACACATGGGTCCTTAGAGGATGGGAGTGGAGCCGGCCCTTTCCTCCCCATCCCAATGAGACCCCGAGTCACCGCCCATGAACGGCCTTTCTGGCTCCTGAACAAGCTGCTTAACGGCCATGATCCCAGAGACTCAGGAACAAATCTCAGAACCCAGCAGGTTTTGGCAAAAATCCCTCCAGGTTTAAGTGTTAAAATTTCAGAATTTCAAAATCACGCAGCCACTACTGCAGCCACACGTCATCATATGTTATTCTTAACCAGCAATAAAAAACAACCTGTCTACTGTTGCCTTTTCAGCAGATCTGAGTTGTTGGGGTAAAATCCCAAATAATAATGGTGGGTCTGGTGTCAAAATATTGAATGTGATCAAAGTAGAGAGAGAGTAATGTGGAAATCATCTGCCCCACAGGTAGGGGGAGGGTGTGGAATGGGAGTATACTGGGGTCTTTGATAGTGGAGAATGGGCACTGGTGAAGGTATGGTTGTCCCATTGTATAACCAAAACTTAAACCTGAAAGCTTTGTAACTGCTCTCATGGTGGTTCAATAAATAGAATTATAAAAAATGGGGGGAAAAAAGTAAGGTGGAGTTCATGCCCAATTGAATCAGCTAATCAGTGGCTGAATAAATAGCAGTACTCCTACATATAAATAAATGAATAAATAAATAAATAAATAAATAAAATGAAATTCTAGTTCAACTTCTATTTCTTTTAAGTATTTAAATTTATCTCTAAGTATTGGCATTTTTTATTTTCAGAGTTTTTATAGTAGTGCTAATGTCATCTAGTCTATCCTTTGGCCCACCCTTTTCCTCTTATTTTGTTATTTTTAATTATTAATTTATGGAGGTATTATTAGCTTGCAAAAATGTGTCTATATGTATTTGGGGTGCAACATCACCATGCCAAATCTAACACCACAGGATAACCACCTTCCTCCTCAGCCCTTAAGACCCTTCCCTTCCCTGCAACACTTGGGTGAGCTCAGTTGTGTGGTGAGAGACCAAGGCTCATTTTCCCTGGACATTGTGTATTCCCCACATGATTTCTGTACAAGCAGCCTATATGTGAGACCATCCGCAGTTAAAGGAAATAGACATCCAGTGTTAAATTCTCCTGAGTTGTTAACCCCTGGACATGCCTTCTGTGGACCTAACAGATGTCTCAGCCACATTGTCCCTGCCCGTCCTTGCCTCATCTTAGGTGTCACCATGCAAGCATGGTACAGCAGATCTTCAAACTTCACCCAAGGGCATATAGTAGACTTTGTTTTTTTTTTACATTAAAAAGTTCTAAAGATTTTTTTTTATTATTATGAAACACCATGAGGTACAGTTGTAGACTTACATATTTTTATGTTTGGATTTCAGTTATACAATGATCAAGTACCCATCACTCCACCAGTGCCCATTCTCCACCATCAATGAACCAGTAATCCTCCCATCCCCCCAAAACCCCCCTACCCCGCCCCACCTCTATGGCAGGGCATTCCCTTTTGCTCTCTCTTTCCTTTAGGGTGTTTTGGTTTGGAATAGAGGTATTGAGTGGCCATCATGTTCAGTGTATAGTTCACTTTCAGCACGCATCTCGCATCCCGAGCGAATCTTCCAAACATCCTTTACTTGGTGTTCCCTTCTCTATCTGAGCTTCCTTTTCCCTCTGGCATGTGCTGCCAGCTTCCAAGAAATGGAGCAGACCTCCTGGTATTTATCTCAACTATTCTTGGGTGTTTGTCTCCCATTCTGTTACTTTATATTTCCCAGATGAGTGCAGTCTTTCTATGTCTGTCCCTCTCTTTCTGGCTTATTTCACTTAGCATGATACTTTTCATGTAGAACCACTTGTTTGCAAATTTCATGACTTCATCCTTTCTAACTGTTGCATAGTATTCCATTGTGTAGATGTACCAAAGTTTCTTTAACCAGTCATCTGTTCTCAGGCACTCAGGTTTTTTCCAGATTTTGGCTCTTTGTAAACAGTGCTTCAATGAACATACAAGTGCAGATGTCATTTTGACTATACATTTTTGCCTCTCTGGGGTATATTCCTAGGAGTGGTATTGCTGGGTCAAATGGGAGCTCAATTTCTGTTTTTTTGAGAATCATCCATACTGTTTTCCAAAAGGGCTGAACCAGTCGGCATTCCCACCAGCAGTGAAGGAGAGTCCCTTTCTCGCCACATCCATGCCAACACCGGTTGCTTTTGTTCTTTGGATGTGGGTCAGTCTCTGTGGTGTGAGATGATATTTCATTGTTATTTTTATCTGCATCTCCTTGATTATTAGTGGTGTGGAGCATTTTCTCATGTGCCTTTTAGCCATTCGTGTTTCTTCTTTGAGAAAGTTTCTGTTTGTTTCATCACCTCATTTTTTGATGGGGTTGGATGTTTTCTTCTTGTGGAGTTCAACCAGTGCTTTGTATATCCTTGATATCAACCCCTTATTGGATGGGCATTGGGTGAATATCCTTTCCCATTCTGTAGACTGTCTTTGTATTTTGGTCACTGTATCTTTTGCGGTGCAGAAGCTTTTTAGTTTAATATAGTCCCATTTGTTTATCTCTGTTTCCACTTGGTTGGTCAGTGGCATGTCATTTTTGAAGAAACCATTAGCCTCAGTATCTTAGGGGTTTTGCCAACCTTGATTTCAAGATACCTTATGGATTCTGGTTTGATGTTGAGTATCTCGCCCTCACGGCAGAGTCTGGCAAGCTCCCTGTGATGTATTCAATATGCCAAACACAGTAACAACGAAGTCTCACACTGGAGATGTTACTGGGCCCGCTCGAGAAAATCGATGAACAACGGGAGAACAGTGACAGTGACAGTTGAGGTCTTTTAATCCATTTTGATCTGACTTTTGTGCATGGTGTTAAGTCGAGGTCTAAGCCCATTTTTTTGCATGTGGTTGTCCAGTTAGGCGAGCACCATTTGTTAAAGAGGCTTTCCTTGCTCCACTTCACATTTCTTGCTCCCTTATCAAAGATTAGATGAATAGTAGTCTTTGACTTGGATCTCTTTCAAGTCTGTCCTGGAAGTCATTCCTTTGGAGTTGCAGAGGGCAGAGAAACAAACCAGATGGAAGAGAAGCCGAAGTATTGTTTCCTCCTCCATCAAACCTGCGGGTCCCACAGTTACACACAACTGCTGTCTGGTGTTTGACTACCAGAGTCTACACTTTCAAAATTTTATCTTAAAGTGCTTCAGAGGTAGGGCGTTTGCCTTGCACGCAGCCAACATGGCCGACCCGAGTTCGATTACTCCGCCCCTCTCGGAGAGCCCGGCAAGCTACCGAGAGTATCTCGCCCGCACGGCAGAGCCTGGCAAGCTCCCTGTGACGTGTTCAATATACCAAACACAGTAATAACAAAGTCTCCAATGGAGACGTTACTGGGCTCGCTCGAGCAAATTGATGAACAACGGGAGGGTCTTTACCTTTTTTACCTTTATCTTAAAGTGCTTATGGGATTATCACTTGTTTAAATGGATTTTTTCACTCTATTTGAGAAGCTGAATCTACTTTCATTTATTATTACGTTTATTTCCCCTTCCTTACACTTTTGTTATTTCATATATTTATTCATTTCTTTTTAGATGAACTAGATTACTTTTTTTAACATACCCAGTGGTACTCGGGGTTCATTCCTAGCTCTGTGTTCAGGGCCAAACCATATGCAGAGCTAGGATTATGAACTATTATTTGGCTGCAGTCACATAAAAGGCAGATGACTTAACCTTTGAACTCTCTCTCCAGATGAAGTAAAATGGTTTTATTTCAAGAAATCACTTAGAGAATCATGAGAGGAGAGAGAGATACATGTTCAGAGAGAACATGGCCTTTAACAGAGGGGGAAAAATCCCAGAGTATACAGCTCAGGTTAAGATGATGGTGAGTATTCAGGACAGAGAACCTGCCATACTATAAGAGAAAGGTAGAGTACATCTCAGATTATGATGCCAGCAAATTTCCAATGTTGAGAATGTGCCAGGTTTATATATTTTGATTTTTTCCTTTTTTTCCAACGAAAACTATGCAGTTTTTATTTCATCACCTTTAGTATGATTTTCATCTCAAGTTCCAATGGCTAACATCATTCAGTTTTCCAGAAGCATTACTCATTTTCAAAAAGGTGCAGGCAATAGAATCTCATGTAGTAACCCAACAGATAACCTGGGAGCTCCACCCCTGACTCTGTGCTTCACCTACCTGTAACGACTAGCAGCTGTGATTGGAAAGTAGCTCTGGGGCTCCTCAAACTTCACGGTCCCTTGCATCACATCCACAGTCCTGAACGCTCAGGTTGAACAACTCTGAGAATATACCCGGTCATGGTCACGGTCCTCCCATTGTTCATCGATTTGCTCAAGCGGGCCCAGTAACGTCTCCATTGGAGACTTTGGTTGTTACTGTGTTTGGCATATCGAATACATCACGGGGAGCTTGCCAGGCTCTGCCGTGCGGGCGAGATACTCTCGGTAGCTTGCCGGGCTCTCCGAGAGGGGCGGAGGAATAAAACTCTGGTCGGTCATATTGGCTGCGTGCGAGGCAAACGCCCTACCACTGTGTTATCGCTCCAGCCCCTTCTAAATACTGCTTGGGTGGTTCTCAGGGTACTAAAGGGTGTTAGGAGGATCCTCCCAGGATGGGAGATGCATGCTGTAAGTAGACTATAGACCAAACATGATTGCCACTCAATGCCTCTTTTGCAAACCACAGCATACAAAAGGAGAGAGAGAACAAAAGGGAATTCCCTGCCACATAGGCAGAGTGTGTTGGGGGGAATGGGGGGTGGGAGGGATACTGGGACTGGTGGTGGTGGAGAATGGGCACTGGTGGAGGGATGGGTATTTGATCATTGTATAACTGAAACCCAAGCACAAAAATTTGTAAGTCTACAACTGTACCTCATGGTGTTTTCCTAATAAAAATTTTAAAAAAATAAAGTATTTGCCTAGTAAGTCCAAAATATAAATAATAAATAAATAAATAAATACTGCTTGGGATGTTCTGCTACTACCTCCCCCCCCAAAAAAGAAGTAAATAAAAATAAGCCTTCTTTTTCAGTTAGAAATTAAAAAAGTGAATTGAGGCTCACAGATTTCAGTTCAATTTCCCACATTTCTCAGGCTTTTACTAAGAGACATCATTTCATTCAGGTTATACAGTACTCTGAATCACAAGAATAAGAAAAAGTCACAAATCCAAGAGTATGTTACCTGCAAGCTTCTTGCTGCCATCACCACTCTCCCCCAGCCATCTGGATTTCTGGAGATTGTCATTTCCTCTCCTCTTCCTTCTTCCTGACATACTATTTTCTAAGCGTTGATGGAGGAAGAGGCATTGATTGCTAATGCACCATTGAACTGCTTCACAGGTCAACAGCCTAATGGGAGGAAATCACAGAGAAGGTGAGTTTGCACTTTTTGGAAGCCCTAGAGCAAAAATAACCTTTTCTACTTGTTGAGAGCAGGCACTGTGCCTTGCCACTGGGAATGGGGGAGACAGCTCTCTACATCAGTCAAGCAAGCCCTGGAGGGGCTTTGTTGGAGACTTACAGCAGCCGGGGACTAAAGGGGCTTTGGATCACACAGCACATATAGCTCTTTTCACTGTGCATGTGCATTTTGCATCTTGGTTATCTCTCTATTAGACTATGAGTTTCACAAGAGCAGAATCTATCTGTCGTGCTCAGTGTTCATCTCCAGTTCCTAGCTCAATTTCCAATAGGCTCTGGGTAAACATTAGTTGAGTGGGTGGGGAAAATGAGTGCATGACACATCTTAAGGTGTAGGGAAATGGCCAAGGATGAGAGAAGGGAAGAAGTGTATAGAAGACAAGTACTCTCTCACTTTATATACAAAAGATGAAAGAAGATGTAGGAAAGCTCTTCAATGACCTTCAAATCCACACAATAGCAAATGGGAGACTATAGAGTAACCCCCCAAATCCCACTGGAGAGATACAACTGGAAATTGTGGGAAGAATATTTGTGATCTTAAAATCCAAAGAGGGACATAAAATAGTTGTCTGGCATAGTGATTTCCACTATCTCGGGAACTGAAATGCACTATTGTGATTTCCTAACACATCCTGCCTCCAAGTACTACATTGCATGCTTATTTTTTTAGGTCAAGATTCCCTGTCAACCTGAAGCTCCATTTAATATGATCATCATAACTATTATTAGGAAATGACTCTTTGATCCCTTGCATCCTGATAGTTGTTAGTAAGCTGTCATTCTGCTGTGCACTTTTGTATTTGTCTTTCATATTGTTGTATAAGACCACAAAATAGAACTTTGCATTTGTTTCATGTTTGCTTAGTAAATGTCTATTTCTAATATGTCTGAGATTCTCACTTACAGTGTCTATTTTTCTCTTTTTAATTATTAATTTATTGAGATAACAGTCTAACTCAATATGTCTTATAAATAACCCTTCGGTGTTGTCATATCAATTACCCTTCTATGTTGTCCATAGAACCTTTCCCTCCCACTCCCCTACATCTTGGTGCTCAGGCATCAGTTGGATGATACTAAACCAAATAAAGTTTGCTCACATCCTTAGAACGTTGAGCAGAACCAGGCTATCTCTGACTCTATATGATTTTTACTTATGCCCATGTGTGCGTGAGTCTGCATGCCTGGGTGTGGCAGTGCTTTTGGCTTATGTGCACCTCTTAGAAATTTCCTGGTATTGAAACTGAGCATCATAATGATCAAATTTCGAATGCCATTGTAGGAGATCGGGGGTTCTCTGGGTTCTTGTTTGGCTGAACAAACAAGCAAGTGAACACTAGACAGATTAGTAGGAAAATACATACCATGTAACAACAAACATGTGAATAGTTTATATACGATATGCCAAACACAGTAACAAGTCTCACGATGGAGATGTTACTGGGCCCGCTCGAGCAAATCGATGAACAACGGGAGGACCGTGACCGTGACCGTGACTGCCCATGCTAAAGAAAATAAAACACACCAAGATTATATACCCAGATCAAGACTTCTTCACGTCCCGTGAGAAAGCAATGAGGGCTAGTCCCTGACAGGGGTGAATGCTTCGACAGGACCCAGCTTGAAGCAATCACAGAATTGAGGCAGGTCTGAACAAGAATGGAACCATGGGGTCAGGAGGTAGATCAGAGGACTGAATTGCACACCTGTCATGAACGAGATCTAATTCTGTTGATGGAACCACATGGATCTGGAGCACCATCTGCTTCACCTTGGAAACCTCCAGCCCAGCTTGACCCGGAAGCCATGTTTCATGGGTCCTGAGCACTACTCTCCAGGCCTACACTGCCTGACCAATAATCATCAGTTGAGGCCTCCAGCAACCCTGGAGCACAGATTGGGTGTCCCACCCCCTGCTCCCTCCACCAGGAAAAGAAAACAGGAACAAGAGCAAGGTTGTGGCAACCTGGACATCCACTGGAGAAACAATGGACAGGCAGAAGGCAGGACGAGGCACAAGGGGCCACATAACCTGCACTTAAGTCCCCATGCCTCTTCATGGCCAACCTTCCTTCCCCTGGGAGTGTAGACAGGTGCTTCTGGAAGATTCTGTTGGTAACTTCGATGGAAAGATGAACTCCCGAAATAGGGCTTAAGTTACTAAGAGAAAAACAATGAAAAATTTCTACTCTTATGTTTTATGGAAAATCATTCTGAAGCTTAAAAGATTTCTAGATTTCCTTTATATAAACCTGAGCATTTTTCTCAACAGTTCAGCACAATATCCCTTAAACCAGTCAACTGTAATAAGCATAAATTTACCCCACCCCCAGATCCAGCTGCCTGTACACAAGGGTCTTTGTTCAGAAGTGACCAGGTGCCAGCCAGACAGGGGACAGGGCAGCTGAGGCAGCTATCTCAGTGGCCACTCCTGAGGTACTCTTGCTCTCTCTCAGTCTGAACAGCAAGTGAAAATGCACATTCTGCATGTACAGGTTTATTTCTATGAGCAGTATCAGCTAAGAGAAAGAGCTATAACACATTAAATATTTACACTTATAAGAGACAAGACAGCAAGCAGTCCTCAACCATGATAAGAAAACAGATTTAAAATATTTAAATGAACATGCCTAGGCTCTTCTGGTTTTTTTCTTTGACTTGGCATTGAAGACTTTCTTTATTGTGTTTTCTTTCCAGGTTCTTTAGAGTTTGAAAATGTCTGACAAAGCTGCATCACCACTACATCTGATAAGAACTGCCACTAGCTAGGTAGGAATCATTCAGCGAATCTTGTCCCGGGGCCTCCATGAAGAGGGCTTTCTCAAAGTCTTTTAAGTCTCCCCTTATGGTTCTCTCTGGTTGAGGTCAGTGGAATGATGAGACCAGGAGAGGAAAATGCGTATCATTCAACATGTAATAGTTCAAGATTGATTTTCCCTGACCACTAAATACCATCTCAAAGTCACTCTACAAAAACTCAAAGTTGACCAACCACTAGACACTTTTTGGCACAGTTTATACAAATAAAAAACCAGTGTAGGGAGCACCAAATAAAGGGTATTGAGAGGATCATCCCAGGATGGGAGAAGCATGCTGAAAATAGACTATAGACCGAACATGATTGCCACTCAAAGCCTCTTTTGCAAACCACAGCACCCAAAAGGAGAGAGAGGGAATTTTTTAAAAAATTTTTATTAGTGAGACGCCATGAGGTACAATATTCTAGGAATGGGCTGACTTGCTTTCGTGTCTGTGGAGGGACTCCAATCTATGATTGGGAAGAGCAGGGCCATACTCAGAGATGCTGGGGGATGTGAAGGCAAGGTTCAGAATCACCCCCAATTCAATCTTGCACTAGTTCAACCTGCAACATCATTGCATTAGAAAGTACAACTGCATTGGTGTTTGATTTTAGTCTTAGGTGTTGAAAGCTGCACTCTTCCCTTTTAGGTGTTGGAAGAACTAATGACCCCAAACAATGGAATTTCAACTTGAATAAGTTTCATTAACATCAGCAAAGAGAAATGAGGAAAAACAAAGGCAGAAAAGTAATGAAGCCCTTCTTGGAATCATAAAGAATACACAAAAAGCTTTGACCATGAGAAGTTTGGCTATAGGAGAGTAAAGACTATCTCACTTGGCAGGTGTGAGAGATCCAAGAGATCTGCAGGGACGAGCAGGCCTAGTCCATGTAGGCTGCCTGTGACCTTGAGGTCCACAGGCCGGCCAGCCTGTGTCCTGGGAAGCTCCTGGCGTCCTTGCTCCTGGCGTATCAGAGCCTGGCTCTGAAGGCCTCGACTCAGAGTATGAGAGTTTGCACGTTTCTGGTGTGTATTTATATCAAGGTGGCTGCGTTGCCAAGGAGCGCTGAGAGAAAGCAGAGCGCAGATAACTTCTAATCCACCTTTCTGTGATAATGTGGCGCAAAGTGAAGAGAGCCAGGCTCCAGCCGTGCTCTGGCATTGCCCAGGGAGAGGCGGGCTCCGGGGTATTGTTAGCAGCCTGCAGGCACTGGGCTGATCGTTTCCATTGGAAAATGCCTGTGACCACCCCCAAGTGTGACTGAGACTCCAGCGGCACAGGGAGAAGAATGGGAAGAGAGAGATGAACAAAGGCAACCACGGGACTGGAGTGGCTGCTGGGGAGATCCGGCCTGCCGAGGGACGGGGATCTTGGAACCTTAGCGCTGGTGAGAACTGAGAGGTACTGGGAAGATAGAGCTGAAGTCTCTTTCCTAAGACCTTGGGGAGCCTACAACCCCCGCCCTGGGCCCCTGCCCTGCACCCCACATGCAGTGGTCTCTTTAACAGCAGTGAGGTGCTTTCCCTGATCCATAAAACTGGAGTACATGTGTGGCATGTGCGAGGGCCATAGTTTGATCCCCATCACCAGCCCTGGAGGTCCCTAGCAACACTGAATCTCCAGGCTCAAACATCGAAACCGTCAGGCTTGGACTGCAGGGTATGACCAGGAGTGACCCTAGAGACCCTGAGCAACTATGGGCAACACCCCACCCTCACCCCACCCCCTGAAAAGAACTGGCGCCAGGGCCCTGTGTCCTGAGATGTCTCTCATGATGGGGTCATCAGCTCCTGCATCATAGGTAGGGAGTAGATCTCCCTGAAGGGGAGAGGGGAAAGAGGAGAGGAAATTGGGGAGCAGCGGCTCTGGGCTCCAGGCTCCATATTCAGAGGGAAGAGCAGACACTGCAGTGTCTCACATCAGACTTAGCTAAGCTTGCATGAACTCGGGTGACCTTCTAAGATCCCGCCTCTCTAAAATGGGCATCAGTACCCATTTTCACAGATTCTCATAGAAGAAAACAGGCACAGGACCAGGATGTGACTTATATGTGTAAAATCCTGGGTTTGATCCCCAGCACCAGAAAAAAAAATTAATTAATTAAATAAAAGGAAAAGAAAAGTACATAAAAATCCTTTGAAGAATTAGAACCAAGACTGTTTAGGTTCCTGGTAACTCCTTTATCCCAAGTGTCAGACACTGACAGATGGTGGTTTTGAGTCATCTCTGTCCTTATCTTTTTTTTTGCTTCCCTCAGACTATTTCTCCTCAGTCACAACCTGAGTTAAGGAAGAGAAACATGGGTTGGAGATTTATTGAATGGCCACAGGTACATATTCAGGGCACAGGCATAGTGCCCCCAACAATATCTCTGGGTCCCACTGAGACCCAGACCTGCCGCCCTCTTTGGAAGGGTGAGGAGAGTGAGTTGGGATCTGGCCTCTGGATGAACTTCTGATGTTCCTCTCACTTCATGGCACAAAGATCCCATAGGAAAGGTGTCTGTTCACATAGAATTTTAATCTAAAAGTTCATTGCTTTCTTGAAACCAGAACAGATGCCAAGTGTCAGTAGCCATGCTGTCAGAGCAGCCATCCCTGGTCTTGTCTTTGCCTTCGCCTGTGTGAAGCGTGTCTTCCACTTCAGAGCTTGACTAACTTTCCTCATATTCCAACCCAATCATCCCCCACCTTCTCATGAGCCCATTTCAACTAACGCCTTGTTTGAGTCATGTCCACTGTGTTCCCACAAAGAATTTCAACTCCCAATATCTTGTTCTGAAGTCAAATGAAGTCAGGGTTGGTTTTACACACAAGGGCAGCACACAGAGGACAAAAACACTTGGTGCCTGGTTGTTAACCAGCTAGAAACAGGTGTCTAGGGGATACTAGGAAGGACATGCAAGTCCTAACTCCTGCTAAGAATCATCTGTTTAAAGAACTAACAGTGAAACCACACAGGTGAGTTGGGAGCCAGAACCTGGTGAAGGTAACTGAGGCCAGAGGCCCTGGAGTTCCGTGTGCGTATGGGTTAGCTTGTGGCATTCAAAGCACTACTGGTAAAGTGGTGGTCCAAGCTCTGGCCCTCCCCCAGGAGGGCTTCTGGAGCAGGACACAGCTGACTTGTCAGTAAAAACCTAGTAGAGACCTGCAGTACGAGGGCCTGAGTCTCTTCTCTCAACATTTCTAGAATCCAGTGTCCTTCGCAGTAGAACACTAGGGTACGTTCTAGGAGCAAGCTTTTTTGATCTCCCCCAACCACAGGCTCTAGAAAGAGCTTTGCCTCCATCTCACTCATCTGGATGTCCTTGACTTTTAGCCTCACACCCCAGCCAAAGTTGCTCAGAGGCAGCTGCTACTGAAGCGTTTATCAAACATGGTTTGCACATCCCACCACATCTCTAAGTCACCTCAACAGCGGCTATGTGGGAGCATCCGAGGTACTGGCAGAGCCCAGCCCCAGTCAGAGGTCAGTGTCACCTGCCCAGTGCACGACCAGAGCTTTGTCAGGGCCTCTCTGGGAACCACTGCTTGATTGCTTGGTGCTTCTGAGTTGCCTTGGTTTAAAAAATACAGTATGCCACATGATTTGCATGTAATTGACTCTTCTCTTAATCAACTTAAAAAATTGTTTCGGGGATCCCCCAGCAGTGAGAGTATACTCTGATGACTCTCAGTTGAGATGGGGCTGCTGTGCTACCCAGCGTAGGGTCCCTCAGCAGGGCAGGGGTGATGCTGGAGGGGAACTCCAGGGCCACACTCAGCACTGTGTGGTGGGTGCTTCGGTTGGGGAAAGGTCAACTATGAGAAAGGCACATGCCTTAACCCCGAGCTCTTGCTGCAACTGTTGGAGAAAAGGGAAGGGTGGGAAACAACTCAGAAGCAGGCCCAGGAGAGGCCCGAATGGGAAGTGTGGCTCACAACTGCTGTTTGCCTTTCCTCCAGACCCATTCTTGACTGCCTCCAGTCCACAGAGTGACACTTGGTCACCCAACACTGTCGCCTGCTGGGAAAAACTCAAGGCTTCTGGTTCGATCTGGAAAATCTCTCTTGAGCTCCCATGTCCTTCTCCCATCCCCCTTCTCCTAGCTCCCAGCCTTTGTTGAAGTTGACAGCTCATCCCTGGGCCATCATTCACCCTGCCCATGGCAAACTTTGGAGAAAATAAAAAACCCTGCTCCCCTAATCTCATTAGAAGGGCTGCAAATTGAATTGAGCCCCTCTTAGGGTCCCCTCAGCTGGCTGTCATTAGGCGCAGAGGCTGGGTCTTGGCTGGGACCCAAAGACCAGCTAACTGAATTTCAGCTGCCGTGGTCTTGACAGGCCACGGGAGGTAATTGAAGAGCCGTGGGCCTCCTGGTAACATTTCAGGCTGGGATTACACTGGGGAGCCAAGGCCCCCATCTGCATTGGTGTCGAGGTACTAAAAAGAAATATGCTGGGTTTCCCAGGTCAGGTTATTGATAAAGATTATTCCCGAAGGAAGGGGGCACAGGGGAGATGGCATCTGGCTGTGATGCCAAGTGGGTGCTGAAGGTGTGGAGATGGGAAGGAAGCCACAGTCACGCAGTTTAAGAATAATTCACAGGAAGCATAGCCTAATGAAAGGGAGTTTGGGAGACTGACAGATGAACCCACAGAATGGTTTGGGAGGGTACTACCTGGGTTGAAATGGCTACATTTGGGGCATTATTCACATGTTGCTGTAATTCTCAAATGTTTCACTTCCTGGGTTGTTTCAGTTTTATTTTTTCATGTCAACTTTAAAATCCTAGCAGAGGGGGGTTTTGCTACAGTTTTAAAAATCATATTTTATGAAAAAGAAATGTAAGAACTATATTCACATAAATAAGCATTTAACAGAGGATCAGGTAGAGAGTTCCTGAGACAGCCTTTGTCCCCAGATCCCTTGTAAATATTCCAGTGCATTCCAGTGCAACTCAAAATTTAGAGAGACCCTGTCATAAAGAAGGGTAAACTGACACTAATGAATTCCTACCACATAGAGACATGGCCCACAGCCTGCTGTGTTAATCATCCAACTCAGCCTTCAGCACAATTGTGCTTCACAGGCTCTACCATGCTCTGTATCCCCACTTGACTGATGAGAAGACTGAGTCTTGAAAAGACTTTCATATCTTGCTCAAGATCATGGGGGCTAAATAGTGATAGGGCTGGAATTTGGGATGGCTTGGTCCACAGCTCTGGAAACCATTTGGTATTCCTATCCCATCTTTATTATATTCCTAGAGAAAAGCCATAGTATAGGTGAGGTTGAAAACATAGGCTGCAGGCCAAGCAGGCTCGATTCCACTGCATACCAGAAGTGTGACTTTGAGCTTTTCTAACTCCTAGAAAATGGAGTAGAAATATACCTGGTTTCATTCGAGGAGCACGAATGCACCTCCAGAGAACACTGCTCAGTACCTGGCCTGTGGTAAGCACTCACAGATGAGAGTGAGTTAAAATTATTGTTATAGTAGCAACTAAAGATTTTTCACTTACTTGACTCATTAATGGTCTACACTTGAAAGTTGGTACTCCAAATATTGGGCTGAAACCTCATGAGATCTTTGTTTTCCTGAAACTATTCTCCAGAGTTAGTCAGAACACCTCCCATTTACATTTATAGAAGTTTATCACAAGCATAATTTTTTTGTGAAGACTTGATCTGTGTCAATTATAGTCATGACTGTTTCTTCCATTCTGTATTCTCTATTGTTAGGTGACAGTTCTAGTATTTCCAGGCTCATTATTGTCAAGTATTTACTGTGTGAGTGACCTTCTATCTGCTCCCCCTCATGCAATGTCCATTTCTACTCCTTTATTGGCAGGTGTCACTTCCTTTTTTATTTCAGATGAGTAAAGAGCATTGCTTGATGTTTTCCATATTCCATCGTACCTGTAGCATTAAATGTAGAGGCTTATGGTAAATATAAATAACATGCACTATTAAAATATGCCTTTGGAAAGACCTGTGTAGGTGACTAACAACCTCCCTGTCTGCCACTATACATCCCAAAGGTGCAAGGGTTTCATGTTCAATGACCCTTCCTCAAGTCCTGAAGTCCAAGGTTGGTAGACCTTTTCTTACTGATGTTTCCATAATGACTACTGGGTCTATGAAGGATGACTTATGTCTCATACTCTACAGACTGAGAGGCAGCTTCAGAACACTTGAAAGGGTTTTCTAGCACTGTACACTTACTAACTGTAAGGCTGGGTCTGACCCCAAGAGCCTCGATTCAGTCCATCTCTGGGTACTTCCTTTCATAGAACTCAGCCCCAGAACCTTCCACAAAAATCTCTCTAGAAAATCACTTTTGGTTGGTGAAGTTAGCATCAGGGATGAAACATATTTGTCCTCCTGGACTTCATCAAATTACTTTAGGAAAAAAAAAATAAGAAACTGGGCATTGACAGTTCAGTGATTTGTCCAGGGTCACATAAACAGTTGTCCTGAGTGAGAATTTGAGCTGTTTAAATTCTTGGCGCTGAAGCAATAGTATAGCAGGTAGTGTACTTGCCTTCCTTATGGCCAACCTGGGTTCAATCCCTGGTTCCTTATATGCTCTCATGAGCCCACTAGGAGTGATCCCTGAGCACAGAGTCAGGTGTAAGGCCTAAGCACTGCTGGATGTGACCCAAAAACAAATACACTTGTTTTTTAATATAATTTTTTTATTTTATAAAGTCACGGTCACAATCCTCCCGTTATTCATTGATTTGCTCAAGTGGGCCCAGTAGCATCTTCATCCTGAGACTTGTTGTTACTGTGTTTGGCATATCGAATACATCACGGGTAGTTTGCCAGGCTTTGCTATGCAGGAGAGATACTCTCGGTAGCTTCCCGGGCACTCTGAGGAGGGCGGAGGAATTGAACTCGGGTCAGCCATGTTGGCTGTGTGCAAGGCAAACGCCCTACCTGCTGTGCTATCGCTCCAGCCCATTTTATAAAGTAGTTCACAATATTTCATTACATTTAATATTCAAACACCAATCTCACCACCATTATACCTTCCCATCACCATATATTTTTTTTAATTTTTATTAGTGAAACACCATGAGGTACAGTTGTAGACACACAAATTTTTGTGCTTGGGTTTCAATTATACAATGATCAAGTACCCATCCCTCCACCAGTGCCCATTTTCCACCACCACCGATCTCAATATCCATGGTTTTTTGTTTTGTTTTGTTTTTGTTTTTGTTTTTTTTCCCACTAAAAACCATTTTATTATTTTTTTTCCAGACTTACACATTTTTGTGCTTGGGTTTCAATTATACAATGATCAAACACCCATCCCTCCACCAGTACGCATTTCCCACCACCACGGATCCCAGTATCCCTCCCACCCCCCAGCCCCCATCCCACCCTGCCTCTGTGGCAAGGAATTTCCCTCTCTCTCCTTTTGAGTGCTGTGGTTTGCAAAAGAGGCATTGAGTGGCAATCATGTTTGGCTATAGTCTACTTTCAGCATGCTTCTCCCATCCTGGGAGGATCCTCCCAAACCCTTTGTTTGCCCACCACCATATTTTGGATGTTTCTATCCCGAACTCTAATCCCTGCCCCAAAACAGAACTGAAATAATATATTTTGTATTGTTTGTTATGAAAAACTGCTGAAAATGCTACAAAAAACTATCCTTAGAGGAAAGAGGGTGAAGATTGTTTTATTTCACCCAGGTGCCATTAAGCTCTTCCATAAGAGATCACTAACTCATTGCTAAAGGTTGAGCCATATATATATATATATATATATATATATATATATATACCTGTAAAAATAAAAATTTCCCTCTAAGATTGGTTGCCTCCTACTTTGAACTCCATCAAATGTAGTGTGGTACTCTTGGAGTATGGGTAGGGTGTGTGGAATGAAGTGGCATTCGCAGCCACGTGGTCCAGGAATAGGTTGACTCATGGGTGAGGCTTGGCCCAAGGGTGTGAAGAGCGGCCTTGAGTGTGGTGGTAGTTGAGTTCTGGAGGTTTTCGGCTGTGGGTGCTGGGTCCCTTGAGGCGGTGAGGAGGTCTCACCCCCCCCCCCCCCGCCTCCGGGGCACCTCAAGTGAAACAACCTGGCGTGGGGTCTGGCGGCATAGTTATGGCTTGTATCATGTTATGCTCCCTCCCAGGAGAGAAGGACATGTGATCTGGATGGTGGCTGATGACGAGATTATTTGGAGCCAGCCAGAGGTGGCTTATGGGTGTGACTGCTGAGTTGCCAAAGACAGGGGGATATGGGCAGAGGATCTCCGTTTCCAGTTCCACTGAAACCAGAGTTCCCAGTGACAAAGTCCTACATACCTGGGTTTTCTGAAACACTCACTCATACTACAGACCTGCCCTCAGTTCCCAGCCCCAACAACCTTGCTACTTGGGTACCTCATGGCTGGGGGGGTTCAACAGTCTAAAGCCAGGGAGATAATTTCTCCTTTACAGAAAGTGTTCCCTTTATTGCTAGTTCTTTCTCTACTCAGATCTTGAAAAAGTCCATGGGTCAAGTCACAACTCCTGGATAGTTTCAAAGCTGTAAATCATGGTCTGAGAGACAATGGGAGACACCTGCTTCCAATGCTGAACGGTCCAGGGAGAGGAATAATTCAATCTTGTGGATGTCTCCACTTCCTCTGGAATTCCTTTCAAAGCCCAGGTGCCACATCACAGTTAACTCGAGTTCTTCCAATTGACTTCTCCCTGGTATTACTTAACTGAGGAATCTCTAGTAAATTAGCTCATTGTGTTTAAAAATAAAGTGAGGGTCAAGGAGATTACTTCAAGGGAACAAATACATGCTTAACTTGTGTGAGATCCTGAGTTCATTCCCTGGCACCCTGGTACCCGCATTGCCAGGTATAGCTCTGGCGGCCTCAAGTTCCCACCATAAGGCATGCAGCATCACTGGAGGTAGCATCTATCAAAATCAAAATTAAGGTCAGAGCCATAGTATAGCAGATTCTTGCCTTGCACATGGCCAACTCGGGTTCTATCCACAAAACATATAGTCCTTTGAGCCCAGGAGAGATTCCTGAGCACAGAGCCAAGAGTAAACCCCGAGCATCGCCAGGTGTGATCCCCCCAAAACAAAATAAAAATAAAGAAGCCTTGAGCACCAATCAATATAAGAACATATCAAGGATGAGATTATTTTCCTTGTTTAGAAATAGAAACTGTTGAGTGAAAGAAAAATTAAGAGTTAAGGCCCATCTACCTCATTTTCTAGGAATCTGAGCCCCAAGATGGAAGAAGTGAGTCCAGATCTCAGTACTGGCAGCCACCTGGGTCCACCTCCTTGACTTGCACCACCAGCTCTGTGACCCTCTTCACTCATTCTTTCCACAAGCCCTTTCTCCTCTTTAATTCATTAATACAGTTTGAAAATAATCCGTATCTATGGTGGCTGATCCATAGTACAGCAGGTTCTACAAAATGATCTCCAAGTAATCTCCAAGATGCCTTAAGACTTTTCCACTGAAGATACACTGTTTCCTATTTTGCCTGTTTAAATATGTGTTGGATTGTGACTGTTTTGATCAACCAAGAGGGTACAGTTCTGGGCTGAGTCTTGCAGCGGGTTGTCGGTCTCTGCCTCCTGGCTGCAGCATGGAAGGCCTGAGCTGTCCAGACCAGCATGCTACCATGTGAAGGCTGAGTGTAGAGGAGAGAGAAGGCCAGGCAGCCTGCAGCTCAGCCAGTGATTTGAAGTGAGATTCAGACTTTAAGAAGAAGAGACAAGCCATGGTCTCTGTGCACTGTTCCAATTCTGGCCTGGTGGGATGGTGAGAGGGACAAAACCGTCACTCGCTTCCAGTCACCCAGCAGAGTATCCATGCAATAGAGGACCAGAAGGACGCCCATCTGCTCCTGCCAGTGTTTAGCACCAGCCAGTACAAACCTCCTCTGACTGTATTAAACACCAGGCTATTCTGCACCCTGAACAAGTTGGAAGGACTTGAAAGTGGCCCAGTTATGCCAGGTCCTGAAAGCAATTAGAACTTGGCTGCAGACTTTCAGTTGAAAGAACCATCTCCTTCAAATCACACTACCCCCCCCCCTCCCTTGCCCCTCCACCCCTCACATTTTCAAGCCCTGGGAATAGGGTTCTGGGTCTGGAGGGGTTAAACTCAAGGACATTGTCCTATCCCTTTAGATAAAAATTCAACTGTTATTGATTCTCCCTGAGCACTGCTACTCCTCCTGGTAGGATGAGACACCCAAGTCAAACCATTGTTGAGGAAATAGGGTTTTCTGTTCACTGTGTCAATTAGGCTGACCCTGGGGTCCTGACACAGCCCCCAGCCCCCACTTTCAATGACAGCTGCCATGCTAACGAATCCACATTGACATGATAATTAAACCATTACAAAGTGGGCTTTCCCAGGAGAGTAGGTTTGGCTGCGGAGCAGGCTGGGTGAGGGGAAAGGGCTGCTCCAAAGCAGAAGATTGCATGCAGTGCCTGAGATGCTCCCAGAGAGTTCCCCAAAGGCAGAATCCCCCCTCCTCCACCATCCCATTCAGCTGCTGGCCCTGGAGGGGAACTGTCACAGGGGAGGGACAGGCTGGCCCTGCAGGATGATGTACTCACTCTCTACTTTTTGTTTTAAATGACTGTGTGAAGCCTGAACACAGGCCCTGTCAGCTTTATGAAAGGGAGCAGGATTCAGTTCCCTGGCAGGTACAGACAATTCTTTCTCTGCTGGAGTGAGAGACAAATGAGGATGGCCCAGGAGCCAGATAACCTAGTCTTCCTCAAGAGTAAGCAAGAAGACAGAGGCTCCCACACTCCTTACTAGCTGGGAGAAATAGTTGCAAATGCAGAAACCTGGCTCTTGGCCGCAGCTACAGTTTACCTTTTTGTATAACCACAACTCATGTCTACTCCAGCTCACCTCAGTCCACTTTGCCAGAGCACAGACAGGGAAGACAGTGTACTGCATGGGCACAAACTCCTCTCTGCAGCCCACTGTACCATCTTGTAAATGAAATGCCTTCCTGAGCCTCCATTATCTCACCTCTAAAACGAGTTCATATAACCCCCTTTGTCCAACAGTGCCTGAAATTAAACAATAGAAAATTTCTAAGGTAATGTTTTTATATCACAATCACAATCATCCTGTTGTTTGTCGATTGCCTTGAGCAGGCACCAGTAATGTCTCCTTCGTCCTAGCCCTGAGATTTTAAAAAGTGCCATATTCAAGGCTCTTTCAGGGTTAGGAGAATGAGACCCATCATTGTTACTGGTATTTGGCATATTGGGTACGCCATGGAGAGTTTGCCAGACTCTACCATGTGGGCAGGTTACTTTCGGTAGCCTGCCAGGTTGTCCAAAGTAAGAATGAGATAATAAGATGTTGCGCGGCCGCATTTGCGCACTTCCAGGAGCTGGGTTTTATAGTCTCTGGGTCTTGGTCATTAATGGGATTATACAGCGCTGGGGGGCAGTTGGTGGGTGTGACCCCTGCCTACTGGAAGATGGAGGATCTGGGTGGAGGATGCCCAGCCCCGATCCGAGCAGGCTTGGAGATCTCAGCCCTGGGACCCGCATGCCTTTGTTCCTCTGCTGGTACCTTCATGCATGTGGAGAGTTGTCTCAGCATGGTTGTGGCTGGTTCTGGTGGTCTTTGTGAGCATCCTTTACCCAGATCTTCCATCTTCCAGTAGGCAGGGGTCACACCCACCAACTGCCCCCCCTGCCCCCCCCAGCCGTGTAATCCCATCAACGGCCAAGACCCAGAGACTATAAAACCCAGCTCCTAACCCTGAAAGAGCCTTGAATATGGCGGGTCCCGAGGCTGAGATCTCCAAGCCTGCTCGGATCGGGACTGAGCATCCTCCACCCAGATCCTCCATCTTCCAGTAGGCAGGGGTCACACTCACCAACTGCCCCCCCCCCCCCCCCCGCGCCGTGTAATCCCATCAATGGCCAAGGCCCAGAGACTATAAAACCCAGCTCCCGGAAGAGAACAGTGCTGAGTCTCCTGCCCCCGTGCCTGGCTGTCCTCACCGGGGCCCCTTGGAGGGGGGCAGGTTGAGTTTCCCCCTCCACCCTGAGCAGAGCTCCAGCAGCCAAAGACCTCCAGATGTTTTTATAATCAGTGAAAATCCCTTACTGGAGAGTAAGAGTTTCCATAGACAACTTTTAACCCTCCATGTAATTTAGTAAAATGAACGGGACTCTATAAGGCACAAGGATACATAGTGATGTCCTTAGGGAGCCTTGTGAACTAGAGACATGTACATAATGTACTTAATATAAGGAATGGAGGAAAAAGAGAGACATGGTCTATTTAAAGCATAGAAAGTTACCCTCTTCGACATTCTTCAAAGAAATGGAGCAAACACTCCTGAAATTTATATGGAACAATAAGCCCCCACGAATAGCTAAAGCAATTCTTGGGAAAAAGAAAATGGGAGGAATCAACCTCCCGAACTTCAAACTGTACTACAAAGCAGTAATAATTAAAACAGCATGGTACTGGAACAAAGGCAGAACTGCAGACCAATGGAACAGGGTTGAATACACTGACATCTCCCCTCAATTATATGATCATCTAATCTTTGATAAAGGTGCAAGTAATGTGAAGTGGAGTAAGGAAAGCCTCTTTAACAAACTGTGCTGGCATCACTGGACGGCTACATGCAAAAAAATGGGCTCAGAACTCTGCCTAACACCGTGTACAAAAGTAAGATCAAAATGGATTAAAGACCTCAACATCAGACCAGAAACCATAAGGTACATTGAAGACAAAGTTGGCAAAACCCTCCATGACATTGAAGCTAATGGTATCTTCAAAGATGCTACGCCACTGGCCGAGCAAGTGAAAACAGAGATAGATAAATGGGACTATCTTAAACTAAGAAGCTTCTGCACCTCCAAAGAAACAGTGACCAAAATACAAAGACAGTCTACAGAATGGGAAAGGATATTCGCCGAATACACATCTGACAAGGGGCTGATATCCAGGATATACAAAATACTGGTTAAACTCCACAAGAAGAAAACATCCAACCCCATCCAAAAATGGGGCAATGAAATGAACAGAAACTTTCTCAAAGAAGAAATCCGAATGGCAAAAAAGCACATGAGAAAATGCTCTACATCATTAATCATCAGGGAGATGCAGATCAAAACCACAATGAGATACCATCTCACACCTCAGAGACTGGCCCACATTCAAAAGAACAAAAGCAACCGATGCTGGCGTGGATGTGGCGAGAAAGGGACACTCCTTCACTGTTGGTGGGAATGTCCACTGGTTCAGCCCTTCTGGAAAACAGTATGGACGATTCTCAAAAAATTAGAAATTGAGCTCCCATTTGACCCAGCAATACCACTCCTGGGAATATATCCCAGAGAGGCAAAAATGTATAGTCGAAGTGACATCTGCACTTGTTTGTTCATTGCAGCACTCTTTACAATAGCCAGAAACTGGAAGAAACCTGAGTGCCCAAGAACAGATGACTGGTTAAAGAAACTTTGGTACATCTACACAATGGAGTACTATGTAGCTCTTAGAAAAGATGAAGTCATGAAATTTACATACAAGTGGTACAATATGGAAAGTATCATGCTAAGCGAAATGAGTCAGAAAGAGAGGGATAGACATAGAAAGATTGCATTCATCTGGGGGATATAAAGTAACAAAATAGGAGATTAATACCCAAGAATAGCTGAGTTCAGCACCAGGAGGATTACTCCGTAGCTTAGTGGACAATTGGGCATTCTAGAGGAAAGGGCAGCTCAGATAGAGAAGGGAACACCAAATAAAGGGTGTTTGGTTGTCCCTCCCAGGAGGGAGGGGAGATGCATGTCGAAAGTGGACTATGGACTGAACATGTTTGCCACTCAATGCCTCTTTTGCAGACCACAACACCCAAAAGGAGAGAGAGAACACAGGGGATTGCCCTGCCACAGAGGCAGGGGGGGATGGGGGGATGGGGGTGGGGGGGACATTATCCATGGTGGTGGAAAATGGGCACTGGTGGAGGGATAGGTATCTGATCATTGTATAATTGAAACCTAAGCACAAAAGTTGTAAATCTACAACTGTACCTCATGGTGTTTCACTAATAAAAAAAAAAAAAAAAAAAAAAAAAAAAAAAGAAAGTTACCCTCTTCTGAATAATTGTGATCAATCAAATATTTAATCCATCCATCCATCTGTCCATCACTCTATAAAAGATACACAAATTTCAAAGGCATATGATTTGGATATTTTAAAATAACACTGGTTTGTCCTTTCTCTTTTGCCTCAGGAAGCTTAGGCTTATTGGACTTCACCCACCACAGTGCTCCCGAGGCACTCCTATTCCTCTGTGTTTATCTTTAACCTCTCCTCTGTGCTCTGCTTCCCCCATCTGATAATCACTCATATCTCTAAAATCAGACCTTGTGGCTTGTAAGGTCAGATCCTTCTAAGGACTCTGGATTTTGTATTTGTAAGTGAAATATTGCTTTTCTCTTTCTCTTATGTCCTTTGCAAAGTTTACTTCAGAGCAATGTTCTTTTCATATAGACACAGGAAGACAGTTAATACTATGCTTTTGTAACATGGGTGTTAATTGACTCCAGATAATATTTACTCCTGGGCATCTTTCATGTTTATTTGAATTAAACCTCAATTGCCCTTGGTTCCAGCACCCCAGAAACAGCATCCCAACAAAGGAACTGGATGGACCCAAGGCAAGCAGTAAACTACCCTGGCACCAAAACGGGACAGGTCAAGTGCCATAAAACGTATAATAAGTTAAGAGCATGATCATAGATGGATTCAGTCATGACCCAATGAGTAGTAACTGGACAAGCACCCTGCTGGGTTTAGGAAGGACTAATCTGGCCTGAGGACTGTAGTCTGGATTCTATAGTGAGATGTTCCCAGGAGACCCACCCTTTAAGCTTAATATTTCTCTTACCCTGTCCATACAAAATGACTAGAAATATTATTAAGAAACAAATTTAAGGTGACTGTTTAATGTTTATGGACTAAGGAAAGGAGAAATAGGCCCTTTAGATGGAATTCCTCCCTTGAGTGGATCTTCTAGCAGGATGAGATCTTTGTCTTAGAAGAGCTTTCCCCCTGAAGGAAGGGCTTTCATATGTTGTTTGTGCTCACCTATGTGGAATTGCTACCTCCAACCCTTGGTTGCTATAACGAAGGCTGTGAGAGTGGGCTAAGGGAAAAGAATATGGGCAATGAGTGAGACTAGGAGGCAGAGGGAAACAGCAATTGATCACCAACCAGTTTGGCAGCCTTGTTCCTTCCTTCATGCTTCTGTTGGTGGTTGCTGAAGGCTGGGGTGAAGAAAGGGCTCATGGCCACCGAAGGCATGTGGTGAGAGCAACACGCACATTTTGTGAGTACACTATATGAGTTCAGGCTAGATCTGTGATTGGTGAGTGAATGAACCAACAGGATATGATCCTTGTCGTCATGGTACTGTACACAATAGAGTGTGAACTTCTCTGAGATTATTAGCACAAAAGTGGATTTTCTTGTGCTGGTAGATTCTCGAAAATTGTATGTAAGATTTGCATACAAAACTCAGAAGATTAAACGTTAGAGTTTATTGTACAGATAAAATAGATGGGTCCACCCCTACCCCCCGCCCCAGGAGTCCAGGTCTCTCCTTATCCATGAACGATCTCAACTGTCCTGTCCCTGACACTGCTTCATCCTGTGAACAACCTCCCTGTCTCATCCCAGGCAGTCTACTCACCTCCTGTGAAAATGGCCAGGTCCCATCCCCACTTCGCTCTCTATCCCATGTACATGTTTCTCAGTTTCCAATCATGACCTCATGTGAGTGAGTTCCCTGTGCCCTACACCTGTTGCTGGGCCTCCCAACTGTACCCTGACCAACTCTTGTCATCCTGTCTTGGCTTTGCTAGCCTCCAGTCTTGCCTCGCAGGTGTGTGTGAGAATCCTGTGCTCATCACCTTATCACTACCCTGACTTCCAAGTAAGTCCTGCCTAAATCTGAACTCTCATGGGTATCTGAACCATGCCTGTGTTCTGGTTCTGTCTGAGCCTATGTGGCCTGCACTGAGCCATCTGTCAGGCACACACCCCTACCAGATCAAGGAGGTTGGGGAAGAAAGAAGTCAGTTCAGAGAGAGAGAAATGGGACTGGGGCTTCCTTTAATCTGCTGTCATATCCCATCCACCCCCGCCCCCCTAGGCCACCCCATTATCTATTCTGATGGGCTACCTGTTCCATGGGTGAGATTCAAAGTGTGATCTTCCACTCCTACTCTATCAATATCACACCGCGATGCTGTCTTTCTCACCTTAAGTGTGAAGGCTGAGGCTGAACTGTCTAGACAGGAAGCAACAGAATTTCTGGTGTGCTGAGATTCAGAGAAGCACAGCAGGTGATAGGTAATCTGGCCAGTGCTCAGAAACCTAAGCAATCACCAGTTGATTGAGTTTTCACTTTAGGATTCTCAAGTCATGTCTATATTTAACAGAGAGAGTGGAGCATTGTCCTGAGATTGATTAGTAATGTCTGCAGTCAGCACAGGAATGGGGAAAAATGACTTCCTTCTGCCAGGTATTTGTCATTTCAGAATTAAACAATGTCTAAGACAACTTCCAGTTGTCTGATTGGTTTAATCTGAGAATAAACCTTTTCTCATTTTACTGTGGGCAACTGAAAATCAGACTGTTCCAGGAATCAACTTTCAGTTCTTTACTTCCCGTGTCTTCCTCTCTCCCTCACAACTTCCTTAAGTAAAACAACTTAAGCTTTAATAGAACCTGCTTTTCAGTCAAAAGAATTTGACCAGCCTTAGGAAGAGCCCGTTTGATTAGTCAAAGCATTTTTTGAAAGTCAAACTTTTGTTGATATATTCATTAAACACTTGTTAAGTACCCACTATGTTAAAAACTTGAAATTAAAGCCCAGAATAGCCCTGCTTTCTCCACTGGTCAATGCCAGGCCATGTATATTGGCAGTGAGAGTTGTAAGAAGGGGCAAAAATACCTGCAGAGTAGCTCTTCCATCATCTGGTTAGAGGAATAATATCACGATCATGATCACGATCATGACCATCCTGTTATTCGTTGATTGCCTCAAGCAGGCCCCAGTAACGTCTCCTTTGTACTTGCCCTGAGATTTTTTAAAAAGTGCCATATTCAAGGCTCTTTCAGAGTTAGGAGAATGAGACCCATCATTGTTACTGGTATTTGGCATAATGGGTACGCCACAGGGAGTTTGCCAGACTCTGCCATGTGGGCAGGTTACATTCGGTAGCCTGCCAGTTTGTCCAAAGTAGGAATGAGATAATAAGATGTCGCACGGCTGCAAATGTGGCCGCGCGCTTCCGGGAGCTGGGTTAGAGGGATAATACCAAGTAAAACTAAATTTTGGATGGCTTTAGCATTCTTGAAGAGAGGAGGGGATGCTTTTACGACTGCCCTCATATATGCTATGTGAACTAATATGGTTGCAGGGAGCAAGCCAGAGGTTTGAAATTTTTATTGAAATGTTGAATATAATGAAATGTTGAATCCTCCTTCAAACTACACTGCCTTGATGAAGCCATCTAGTACTGAAAGTGTGCAGACAGAGACAGACACCTTTGAACACCAGGATATTCAGAGTCCCTCCAATTCTCTCAGGGTAGCTTGTTCACTTCTTTAAGAGATAAGGTGAATAAGGCCAGGGTGCATATATGCAAATATATATGTGTGTGTGTGTGTGTTTGTGTGTGTGTGTATATATATATATGTATATATATATATATATATATATATATATATATATATTATACTAAATGCTTGGTCCTAGACCAGCCATTGCAGTGTTACCTGGGAGCTGGCTAGAAGAAGAATGTACCAAAGCAAAATGTGAATTTTATCAAGATCCCCAGCTACTTGCTTGGTGCGTTGTGGTTTTAGAAGCCACACTTAATCTGTCAGTGTGTGCCTGCCTCCAAGGGGACCCAGAGAAACTCTGCACAGCAGTACCTTTTCTTTCTTGCTCTTTTTAAACTGGCCTCAGTTGTCTCTGGGGTAGTCTCTCATTCTCCAGCTATTCTCTCTCTCTTTCTGTCTCTCTGTCTCTATCTCTCTTTCTCTTATTTTGGATCATACCCAGTGGTGCTCAGGATCACTCTTGGCTCTGCACACAGCAATCACTCCTGTAGAGACTCAGTGGACAACATTGAGATGCCAGGGATTGAACTTGAGATACCACGTGCAAAACAGTAAGATGTATATACTCTCTTATTCCTTCCTGTTATTCTGTTTCTTTGACATCAGGGAATGGGGCCCCAGAACCACACCCAGTGCATCCCATCTGCCATGAAAATGTTGTTTTCAGTCTGCTCTGTTGGCTACCTTTACTGGACTCCATTCCATTCCCATACCATTCTCTCAGTAGAAATCCATCTTTTGCAGGAGAGTGAGAAGTGGGAATGATGGGACAATGGGAGGAAGCAGTAGGATCTGGAAGAACCAAGAAAGATGAGTTATACTTGAGCAACAAGATTATGTTCTCCCTTTAGTAGGTATTTACTTATCGTTCATTCTTTGAGCCACTCATCAGCAGATGTTAATTGAACAAACTTTGTGCCACGTCCTGATATAGAAACTGAGGATTCTAAGCAAAGTGAAGCACATCAGAAATGTAAGGTAGGTGTAAGGTACTTGTTAATGATACACTCCCTAGCTGTCTAGAAAAAGGCCCACCAGAGATCCTCAACCTATACTAGCAAGTAAGTTCCATGTTCATCATGACTGAACTGGCCTCCTTTGCCTCAGTACTGGGACATCTGAATTTTATGATGCCCAAGGCATGAAACAGTCTACAGAAAACAGAGTAAGCAACCAAATGTCCTCCACTTTATCAGTTATTTTCTTTAGGATTAATTTGATGAGGAATGTGCATTCCTGTTTACCCTCCACTCACTGTCACCATCACAATGCTTTGAAACTGGTAGCAGGACGAGGGGATGCTGAGGCTCAGAACTACAACACAGCATGTCCACTGTTGAGTGCACCTCTCACCAACAGCTCTCTGGGTCTAGCCTTCTTGCACTCAGCACACCCAAGATTAGAGGGACGTCTGTTGCAGATTTCTGCTTGGAGGTACTTTTTTGGTTTTTTTTTTTCTTTTTGGGTAACACCCGGCAATGCACAGGGTTTACTCCTGGCTATGCACTCAGGGATTACTCCTGGCGGTGCTCAGGGGACCATTATGGGATGCTGGGAATTGAAACCGGGTCTGCCGTGTGCAAGGCAAATGCCCTACTCGCTGTGCTATCACTCCAGCCCCTTGGAGGTAAATGTTTTTGAAGTAGGATGAACTTCTCTGAATTGGAGATGGTTTGCCCAATTTGTCTAAATTGGAGATGGCCTCTAAGTAGGACAGTCTCCTGGGGGCACTTCCCCTTACAGTAGCCATGTAACCAACATTGACGGAAATGAATGGGTAGCTGGTTAGAGACAGCCAGGAGTTGAAGGGTTTCTCCAACCCCCAGAGGCCTGAGAACAGACAACTCTACACTTTAGGCTATCTGGAACACTCTGCTGGGGTTCAGCTCTATTCATCCCTCCCCCTGTGAAATCCTGGGGACTGTCAAATAAATGACAAGGCTCCTTTTACAAGTAGACCAGAAGTCTGCAGTGGCTAGTCCAAGCTGATTGCCTATCTTATCTTGAGTCATCAGTCTCTCATTCAGGCTTCCACAAACAACTCTCAGCCCTGCACTTTGGGAGAAAAAGTCTGCTGGTGTCGGTATTTCCCAGGGTCCTGGGCTCACATGCACCTCTGTGGCAGGGAACTTGGATCAGCTGAGACCATGGGCTAGCACAGAGGAAAGGTTCGGGCATGAAGGTTCTGGGTGGGTTCCTAGTTTCTGAAAATGACAGTGACAATGATCATGATGGTGTGACATTGATACAAGGTGGGACATGCCTGGGCCTTGCTGTATGCTCAGTTTTGTGTTATGTACTTTTCATGAATCCTCATCTAAACTTGACCCTCTGTCTTGGGATAGAGACTAAGGTGCAAGGGGGACTAACTAGCCTCCATGAATTCTTGCATTTACCACAATGTCAGCTGAGACACAAACCTCCCTAGCTTAGATTCTAAATTTCCTTGTGTTCATATTTGGCCAGAAAATAACCTTGCTTATAGTTAGCTTCAGATACATTCCTTATAAGAGGGTGAGATACCACCCTAAATCCCTGCCTCATCTGCCCCTGGAGACCTCCTTTCTGTTTCTTCCTGAACCCTCTATATTCCTTAGCATCAAAGATAGTCTAGAACTGAAATTTCTTTTAAAAAATTCCAACAAAATTTTGCTCCAGGGCTTGGAGGCCAGCCACACATGCTAGGGGAAAAGGCAGCTCAGATAGAGAAAAGAGCACCAAGCAAAGGGTGTTGGGAGGATCCTCCCAGGATGGGAGAAGCATGCTGAAAGTAGACCAAACATGATTGCCATTCAATGCCTCTTTTGCAAACCACAACACCCAAAAGGAGAGAGAGAACAGAGGGGAATGCCTTGCCACAGAGGCAGGGTGGGCTGGGGGGGGATGGGGGTGGGAGGGATACTGGGATCCGTGGTGGTGGGAAATGGGCACTGGTAGAGGGATGGGTATTTGATCACTGTATAATTGAAACCTAAGCACAAAATTTGTAAGTCTACAACTGTACCTCATGGCGTCTCACTAATAAAAATTTTTTAAAAAATTCCAACAAGGCTGAACATAATTGAAGCAACCTTTGATCAGCCAAGTCTATAGAGTAGTTGCATTTTCTCATATCAGCAGAATTAGTTTTCCTTTTCTAGAGAATAAGAGTGTAAGAAAACAATTTCCCCCATACTCTCGCTCTACTTTTGGGCACTATGGTTTGCAATATAGATACTGAGAGACTATCACATTTGGTAGAGGTAGGGGGAGGGATGAGATGGAGATGGGGATACTGGGGACATTGGTGGGGGAAAATGTGCACTGGTGGAGGGATGGTTATTCGATCATTGTATGAGTGAAACTCAAACATAAAAGCTTTGTAAGTGTAGCTCACTGTGATTCAATTTTTAAAAAAATAGAAATATTGGGCATGAATATGTGCTGATACCAAAGCCTACTACGTTTGTACAACAAATATCAGCATCTAATTTTCTATTTTATATGTTGGGCTACAGCTGCAGCTTTCATTTTTTAAGCTTTTGACATCTTTAAAGCTTTTCAGTAGTTGTTCTCTTTCTTCATTGTAATTTTACACCTTTTACATATTTCTATTTTCTCTGTTAAAAAAAATTCCTTCACTGACTATGGACAGTGAGTGTTGCTTCAGCACATGTGCAGTGACCGGGATTGAACTCAGGATCTCACCTTTGGCCTCTGTATTTTCTAAGCCACCGAGCCATCTTCTGGGTCCTTCTTCCCCTGAACGGTTCTCACAAGCATCACCACCACTGTATACGTACACAACTACAACTGCCTGCAGTGCTCACATACACTGTCTTAGTATTTACTTAGTCTTGGTGCTCACACATGGGATCTTACTCCTTTAACTTGCACATGTGCTCCCAGTTGGGGCAGGGTGGGGAGCAGTGCTGGTTGATTTACTCTGCTCACCTGCTTAGTTGTGGGACTAGTTGGGGTCATACCCTTGAGTTTGAGTGGTGTTTTTAGGGATCTGACTGTTCTCTGTGGCCAGCAGCTGACTGGAGCAAGAGGGATAGCAGAGAGAAGGGCTTCAGGGCACAGACAGCAGAGCCACGATCACAATGGAACCTGTGAGCAGCAGCGGAACTGAGCTCAGAGCCTCTCACACTCGTAAGGTTGGCCATTCGCGTGCTTCTGCTTCTGCTTCTGATTTTTGTGACGTTCAGACAGGAAATCTTTGTAGCTTCTAATGGTTAATGGTAAATATTCTTTGCTTTGCTTTGAGGGACAGTGAATATATATATATATATATATATATATATATATTCAAATTGTTTTACTTCATTTAAACACTGTAGTTTACTAAGTTGTTCATAATAGACTTGTTATGAGTTTTGATGTTCCAACACCAATCCCTCCACCATTGTCCCCATTTCCCATCCACCCCCAAGCCAGCCCCCTTGGCAGGCACATAAGAATTTCTTTTATATTGTTAGAACAAAATGACTAAATGAATTATCAAAAACACTTCAGTAAAGGAAAATTTGTGAAAATTGTTTTATCTCACCACGGTGCTAAGTCTTTGAGGATTTGCTAAAACTTTTATTGCTAGTTGAGTCTTCTGTGTTATTATTTAGGTTAAATTTAATTGGTTTCTATATTACTTGCCCATCTCATTTGGTATGGTCCTACTGGAATTTCAGTACTGTGGAATATGGAGGTGTTGCGTGGCCACATGGGGCTGGAGCGATAGGACAGCGGGTAGGGCATTTGCCTTGCGTGCGGCCAACCAAGCCAACCGAGTTAGATTCCTCTGCCCCTCTCAGAGAGCCTGGCAAGCTACCAAAAGTATCTCGCCCGCACGGCAAAGCCTGACAAGCTACCCGTGACGTATTCAATATGCCAAGCACAGTAACAACATGTCTCACAATGGAGACATTACTGGCCCGCTCAAGCAAATCGGTAAACAAGGAGAGGACAGTGGAGTGCAGTGCAGTCTAACACTTTCAGGATCTATAGAACTGGGATGAGTCTGCACAGATTTTTCTTACATTTGTAATTTATTTTTCTTCTTGAAAAGTACTATTATGGGAAACAGAGAGATAGTATAGTGGGTAAGATGCTGGATGTGGCCCCCAAAACAAAACAAAAAAGTTCTACTGTGGCTTGTCTCTTTTATTGAAAGCATTAATTGTTTTCTTCTTGTTTAGAAAGACATTTTATTAAAAACATTAAAATCTTTTTGTCATATTTCAGAAGTGATTTATTTTTTTCATTGCTCACTTTTTTGTTTGTTTGGTGTTTTATTTGTTTTTAGATTATACCAGCTGTTCCTAAGGCTCATTCCTGGCTCTGCACTCAGGGATCACTTCTAGAAGGCTCCAGAGATCATATGGGGTGTCAGGGATCAAACCTAGTTGGCCAATTGCAAGGCAAGTGCCCTTCCAGTATCTCATCTCTACAATTTCTCAGTGCTCACTTTTATCTTAACTTCGTTTAAAATTTTTGATGATACTATGGAATACAATTTTTTCTAAATATTTACCTATTTTAAACTCTACTGGTTTGAGAAATGCCCATCCATTATTTTGCTTCTATAGAATATTTTATTGTGTCAATATACAGTATTATTCATTTTTAAATAGAGGAATTCTGATGAATATACAATATTTCCTAATTAAATGATTAACCTTTCATTATCACTCCTGTTGCAGTCCTGTGAAAAGCTCTGTAATAAATAATATCTACATATCGTGGAATTGTTGGGTCCTAATATTGATGAGTTTTCTAGAACTGTCATAACAAAGTGCATCATACAAGGTAACCTAACACAATGGATCGTCTCAGAGTCTGGAGACTGGAAGTCCAAAACCAAGATGCTGTCTAGGTTAGTTCTTCCTGAGGGCATTGGGGGAAACATCTGTTCAGGGATTTGATCTCCACCGGTCCCTGATGGTCTTCTCCCTATGTCTTTTCACATTATCTTCCGTCTCTCAATGTCTCCATCTGAAACCAAATTTCACCCATTTATAAGGACACCAATCATAGTGGTTTTGTCCACCCTAAAGACCTTATTTTAACTAATCACATCTTCCAGGACTTTATTTTCAAGCAGGAGCACTTTCTGAGCTAATGAAGCTTGGGACTTTAACATATGAATTAGGTTCAGGGGCACAACTCAACCGATAACATAATATATATGTCAAAATGTCACCAAATTGCCCTCCAAAGTGGTACACCAACCTACAGTTCACCTGCAGACATGAATTCTATTGAATTCATAGATTAACTTGAGGGAGAATTTGCATTTTTATTCTATTGATTTTTTTGTCCATAAAAATGGCATATCTCTCCATTTATTTGAGTTACATTTTATGTCATTCACTAATGTTCAGTATTTTGTTGTATTTCCCTTTGGGAAGCCTATAATTGCTATAACAGATTTCTCTTGTATATTTTCTAATTTAATTTTTTCAGGTGTGAGAAGATACTGATGATTATTTAATGTTTAATTGTATCAAGTGATAATTGGTATTTTAGAGATTCTAGTAGTTTATCTGTAATGCTCTTCTAATTTTTATTTAATCTATAAATTATTGAAACTTGTCTTTTTTATTTCTTATATCTTTAAGTTTGTCTTGCTTCTATTGCATTAACTATATTAGAACTTCCATTTCACTTTTGAAGAGGAAAAGTAATTATGCACATCACTGTTCATGTCTAGTCTCAATGTGCAAAGTATCTAAAGTTTCATCATTAAATACAATATTTGTCCTTGGTTTGGAAGAAATTATACTTTTCTTCAATCAATAGCATGCTAAGTATTTTAAAGCACAAATGGCTGTTGAAGACCAGCTCTCAAAAGGAAGTCTTCCATAGGAAGCTTGGTGGGGTGGGGTGGTAGATAGGACAGGGAGGGGAACACTCCAACAATGGTGGAGGGAAATGGGCTCTCTGGAGCAGAAGGTGTTGCTAGAAAGGGGGTAAAGTGTTCTGTGTGAAACCCTATCAGTAGCAGTAATGTAAGCCACAGTGGCTAAAAGGAGAAAAAAGTGCCTGTCACAGAGGCAGGCTGGCGGGTAAGAGGGAAACTAGGAACATTGGTAGAAGGAAGGGGATGCTGATAAAGGCATTAGTGTTGGGACATTGTGCATCAGAAACTCAATCATGTGTATCTTTGTAAATCGTGGTGCCTCAATAAAAATGTTTTTAATTAAAAATAAATGACTTCAATGTTATATGTTTTTCCTGTATTTATGGAGAGGATTATGTGGTTTGGGTCATTAATCTGTATATTGTTTTATTAAGCTACATTCATATTCCTGAGATATTTTTCAATATATTTATCAACTTAATATGTCAACATTTATTTACAATTTTTTTGTTCTGTAATTAATTTTTGATATTTTCTTTGTTCTGTTTGGATAACAAGATTATAAAATGAGTTGACTTTTTTTTCTTTTGGTTATCAGTTTGTATAAAAATAAGGCTTATAAACCATAATTCCCAAAAGAAGAGAGAGGGAGAGAGGGAAGGAGGGAGGGAGAGAGGGAAGGAGGGAGGGAGGGAGGGAGGGAGGGAGGGAGGGAGGGAGGAAAGGAGGAAAGGTACCTGTCAGGCTGGGGGGGGAGAAAAATTGGGGACATTGGTGGTGGGAAATGAACAGTGGTGAAGCAACAGGTGATGGAATATTGTATGACTGAAACCCAATCGTGAGTAACTTTTTAACTGTGTATCTCAAGGTGATTGCATTTTTAAAAAGGTTTATTCTGTGTAATTTTGTGAGACTTTATAGCAATACAATCCAAGAGATTTTTCTCAAGGAGATTTGTGTATTAATTTAATCTTTCTAAGAACATAAGGTGTATTTGTTAGTAGTTTGAGCCAGTTTGATAAGGGTTTTCTACAGTTTGAAACTAAAGACTTGTTAAATAACTGAAGGCTGGAGCTAAATATATTATATAGCTGTTGACTCCAAACTATCTTCTACTCTTCCATGGCATCCTTTACGCTCACCTTTGTTCTTCATCTATTGTCCATCAAGACTTAAGACCTGTATATCAAACCTTCTAATAGTCACATAGCTGCTGAGCCTGGATTTTCTTGTGCTGCTACAAAAAAGCATTGATTGGTCAGGATAGAAATGATTTGCCTCTTCCAACTAATCAAACCTTTGTTGTCAACATTTTTGTATCCCCAGAGGTGGCACAGGCCTGGCACATAAGAAACACTCAATAAATACTTTCTGAACAAAGTTGTAAGCTAAGCAGTATGGCAGACAACACAACTGAGATTAGGCCCCGAGGGAACTCGGCCCAGAACATATCATTCTTCAGCTATAAAAATACAGTGGTCAATCACCTACTTGGCGAGCAACTTTTACTCTGCCTTTCTTCTGCTTTTACAAACCCAGTGCCAGACTTTTGTGGGGGCAATGATAGTGCCTTGTGGCAGCATAAGCTTGGCTCACTGAGCTGGGATGGCCCCTCCCTATTCTAGTTCTTACCCCCACACACTGGCCCCCATCCTTCCGTTATTGCTCCCACCATGCTAAAAAGCAGAGAAACAAAGGACACAGGAAAAGGCTGGGCTTTGGGTCAAATAGCCTTTGTGCCCTCAGTTTCAGTCTTGCTTCTGTCCTTTCAAGGCTGTTGAGTCTGGAACAGTTATGTTTCTTCTCTGTGCACTTTGGTTTCTTCCTTTGTAATGATAACATTAGCTCCCAGATTTGTGAAGTTGCTGCTTATAGTAAATGCTAAACACGTTCCTAAGTGGTGCATGGAGGCAGTTTAATGTTCATATTCTAAACTAAAAATCTTCCAGTTTTATTCCCCATCTCCAGCCCCAAGATTTGAAAATCGGGATGCCCAGGAAGCTGCACACATCAGTTTTTGAATAGCTCCGTAGTGGGTGGATCTATTCTTATTTATGGTCAGAGTCAATTATTTCTCTGCTCTTAAAATCTGCCTCCACTATCTTACCCATTCTCCTCCCTTTCTCTTTCATTCATTCTCTTCCTACGAGGTGAAGGAGGCCCTATAAGTATAGCCCAGAAGCAATTTCATAGTACACTTGATCCTTCCACTGTTTCCTGGTGCTTAGAAGGCAGAAAACCAGGTGCTCCCCGTTCTCATCATGGGTAACTCAATTACAAGAATTAAAAGGCTTTGGTTTGTTATTAATTTGGAAGCTATGTGCCTCTCACCCAGTAAGATCCAGGAGAGCCTCAGATGCAGATGATCAGCAGACACTGCACGTCCTGGACGTGGCTCTCAGATGTTCCTGAGAGCTCATTGCCTCTGCACAGGGCAGGTCCTGATGACCTACATATGAGATTCAGAGCAGCTGAATATAAAGGGGAAGGGGCAGGATCCATCATGTTTTGGGTGCACGAATGGGGATTTGGTGGGAGTTCAGGAAAGTGACTGGCCAAGGCCTCAACTAAGTAATTTAGCAGCCCAGAGCTCTGTTGACGTTAGGCTGAGTTCTTTTTACTGTATTTTGCAGCATGAACAGTGACCTAGATAATGTAATTATTTCATTTTGTTTTCCTTTGGGGTCACATTCAGTGCTGTTTAGGGTTTATTTCTGGCTCTGTGTGGGGATCACATGTGTAGGAGCTCAGGGAACCACACGGGGTGCCTGGGATTGAACCGCAACAGTCACAGGCAAGGCAAGCACCCTGCCCACTGCTCTATTGCTCCCGTTTTCCTAAAGTGACTGTTTATATTCTTTGGAGTGTTTTCATTTCTACAGTGAAGAAGATTTGGGTTGGATTTATGCTCCTTGGACACACTTTCCACAGATGGCTAAAACAATTTTCTATCCATGTATTTCCACTGTGGACTTGCCATGCCCCTGTATCACTGTAGCACTGTCCTCCCAATACTCATTGATTTGCTCAAGCAGGACCAGTAACGTCTCCATTGTGAGACTTGTTGTTACTGTTTTTGGCATATTGAATACACCACAGGGAGCTTGCCAGGCTCTGTTGTATGGGCCAATACTCTCGGTAGCTTGCCTGGCTCTCCGAGAGGGGTGGGGGAATTGAACCCGGGTTGACCGCATGCGAGGCAAATGCCCTACCCGCTGTGCTAATCACTCCAGCCCTTTGCCATGCCCCTAGGTGGAGTAATTTCTTACCTTCCCTCAAATTTGGGCTGCTCTTAGTGATTTGCTTATAATCAGTAGAATCTGACAGTATTTGTCACAAGACTCTTATGTCTCATCCCTAAAACCCACGAATTTTCCTCAGAATTCTCATCCTTCAATTGCTCTTCACATGTTCCTTCTAAAATTGTTCCCTCTCTATGTCCAGCTGCCTGTGAGGAGGATCCCAATGCCCAATAGCCTGATTTCTGTTTAAAGTTTTAACAGACTGTGGACCAGACCTCCTGGCCCCCGTTTCTTCTGTGCTTGAATATTAGTCTCATACTGTGTTAGGTTTTTTTTTTAAATATCCCACAAATGAATGCAATCATTCTATGTCTGTCCCTCTCCTTCTGACTAATTTTATTCATGGTTAAAAACTTGCCACATACAATTTATTTGGTGGGTAGAGGGCAGTTATGACAGAGAAGGGACCACTATGACAATAAAAGTTAGAAATGATCCCTCTAGACAAGAACTGAGTGCTGAAAGTAGGTAAGTACATGATGACTTTTCAGTATCTGTATTACAAAATATAATGCCCTAGAGGAGAGAGAGAGAGAGAGAGAGAGAGAGAGAGAGAGAGAGAGAGAGAGAGACAGAGACAGACAGAGACAGAGACAGAGACAGAGACAGAAGGAAATTCCTTGCTATAGGGGTAGGATGTGGGGTGGAAGAGTGGTGTGAGGGAAACTGGAGACATTTGTGGTGGGAAATGTGCACTGGAAAAGAGACGGGTGATGCAGCATTGTGTGACTGAAACCCATTTATGACTAATTTTTAATTGTATCTCACAGTGATTCAATTAAAAAAATTAAGATTTTTTTTAAAAGTTTCAATAGAGCTCATCTTGAAGGCTCACTCAGCCACCTAACATGTGGCCCAGCAGGCCTCTAGGTAATTCCAGCCCTGGACCATTGGATCCTCTCATTGGGTCTGGGACAACTGGAAGCAGATAAAAGCCATTTCAGCACTGGAAGATGCTGGGGGGAATTTCTCTGGGCCTTGCACATTTTGGCATGCCTTGAAAGCAGAAGCACGAACTCTCTTTATTCCAGATTGTCTTTTACAAGCTTTTAGTGCCATGAGCAGTCATAGGCAAAGCAACTATGGTTCCCTGAGAAGCATAGGTCTGGAAGACAGAGGCAGAGCTAGGGGTGAGTATGAAGTCTCCCTCTGCATTCACAGAAGGGGTGTGCTCTTTCCCAATTTACCTGATTCGTGTCCCTATGCAGGAGCTTCTCTCTCTGTGCAAGCTTCACCAGCTCACATCCCTAAGTGAATCTTATTTCAGGGAAATGAAACAGAGAATACTGGCGCTCCAACTGCTGCAGTATTACTGTGTGGAACAAATCCATTTTTCTCAGGCACAGATAATGTCTCATTTTGCATCCACAAAAATTGTCGTTTTTGTCACAGTGAATTTACCATTATCTTGAAAATCTCATATTCTGTGCTAGTAGGACAGTAGGTAGGACACTTGCCTTGCATGTGACTGACCTGGGTTAAAGTCCTAGTACCACATAGAGGGATCCCTGAGCACAAATCCAGGAATAAGCCTTGTGCAACAACAACTGTGCTCCCTACAACAAATGTCTGTCTGTCTGTCCTCCCGTTGTTCATTGATTTGCTTGAACAGGTCCAGTAATGTCTCCATTGTGAGACTTGTTTTTACTGTGTTTGGCATATCGAATATGTCATGGGTAGCTTGTTAGGCTTTGCCATGTGGGCGAGATACTCTCTGGAGCTTGCTGGGCCCTCCGACAGGGGTGGAGGAATTGAACCTCAGCCCAAAAAAATATAAAACATAAACAAAAATCTCAGCTCCTTCTCAGTTCTTGAAACCCTAGTTTGAATTTATAGTCTCCGAAATTTATGAGGATGGAAATATTTTTGTTTTATACCATTATGTTTCAAGTAGCTTGTGAGGCAGCAATAGATAACAAGGCAGATGCAAAAACAACCAAGACCTATTTATATTCTTGAGAAGCTGTAGGCTGGGAGGTGGAGTTAAATATCATGTACTGCCCCTTGATGGTGATGGCACACAGTTGTCCCCTCCACCTGTCCAACATGTGTGCTGAGTCGTCCAAGCTATGGACAACTGATGGAGAAAGATCTCTGGCTGGACACAGATGTGTGTCCAGGAATGTGGTGAGTATGAGGGTGTAGGGTATATGGATTTGGAGCTCAGCATGGTAGCATGACCCACTATGCCTGGCTTTGTGTTCATGAAAAAAGGCAGTAGCCACATGTGTGGCTCTAGAGCTTCACCCCTGAGTGCTGGGATCCTCGGGGGACCCAGTACCTTGCTTACAAGCTACCCCCCAAAGCAACACAGGAGCAGGACACATCTGGCTCCTTTCAAGAGCACTGCTGAGGAAATGGAGGAATCATAAACTATGGTCCAGAGACACTGACAATTCAGAGCCCTAGATGGTGTGTATGATGTGCAAAGTTGCAAGACTGTCACTGCCGCAGGTGACATCTGAATCAGAAACAGATTTCCAGCCCCTGGTGTGAAGAGGCAGGAATGATGGCAAAGGGGAGACTGGGCACTGAGGACAGAACACCAGCACTGGATTTTTTTTCTTTCCTTTTCTTTCATTCTTTCTCTCATTTTTATTTATTTATTTTGGGAAAACTTCATGCCACTTTCCATAATGGCATCATTTTACATTTCCAATCCACAATGCCCATTGGTTCCCTTCTGTCCACATCCTTTTCAATACTTGCATCCTAGGAGAATAGTCATTCTCAAAGGGGTGAGGTGATTCTCATTTCCCTACTGATAAGAGATAAAGAACATTTCAAACAATGCTGTTTTCAAGCAACTCTTCCAACACAATTGGAATTTGACATTGGTTTTTACTCTTATTGTCAATCTTAGTCTTACCTGTTTTCTTCCAAGTTCTCCCCACTTGCCTTCCTTTCACAGATCAGGCTGGCAACTGGTGCTCAGTGAAAGCAGGAATTTGGGGACTTGGGCTTGGTTCTGGTTTTATTTATTGGCGGTAAATGTTTTCCTTGAAAATTAGTAATTGAGTCAGTGACCACGAAACTAGCTCAACCTCTGTTTGGCCTGCCCTGCAATGAATTTTTCCAACAGCAGTTGCTGCTTAAAAACAGACAACTTAGCTGGTGCCTCCTTGCGCCCTGCTCCTAATTCTCTCTGTTTATCGCTTTATTCATTAGTCTACTTCACTTGGTCACACTCAGTCAGAGCAGCTGGCTGCCTGGCCCACTGAGCTCCTCTCTGTTAACCTGGAAGGAGAGTGGCTGTGCAATGGGCAGAGTGATGTCATGAAAGAAATGGTCACATCAGACTTATGTGTCCAAAGGAGAGCAGCCAAGCAGGAGCTGAGACACACGCCCACAGTGGATGCTGGTCCTGTGGCTTGCCAGAGGCTTGACATCTGGAGAGAAGCTCCCAGATGACTCCTAGCATTATGCTCCTTCACTAGGACTCTGTCCACTCTCCACTGTGTTCCCTGTGCAGAAGCAAGAAAGCTGGGGCTTCTGGGCCACCAAGGGCAGTGCTGGGTTTGCTCTCTTAAGCTCTGGAAACTTTGGCAAGTTTTTCCATACCTCAGTTTCCTCCTCTATCAAATGGGAATAAGAATACCTTCTTCGTAGGGTTGTTGGGGGGGGGGGTGGTTCAATGAGATCAAAGAGGTATGAAACAAACCCTTACCCCATCTCATGAGGCTTCACATTGTGTGGAAGGTTGTGGCCATAAACTGTAACAGTCCAGTGAAAGGAATGAGATAGTGTTTCCATCACCCTCTTGAACATACAGACCTCCACATCAAATTGCTTATCATTTTCTCATGGATTTCTCCCAATGTATCTTCCTTTACTTCCTAATTACTTTTGTTTTACTTAAAAGTATTAGCACCTTTAAAATAGAAATACTATTCTGTCACCTGAAAGTAATTAGAAACCTTTGGTACATTTATTTAAACTGTTTTATACTTCACAAATAAGTAGGCCTTTAACCAGCCTTATTGTGAGGCATTGTGTCTCAAATTTCTTTTGTTATATAGGATGTTTATAAATGTTACCCAAACTGAATTAATGAACAAATTATGAAAACACTGCATAATTGAAGCTAAATTTTCTTTACCTAAAGATTTTTTTCAAGGTGTTCATTTATTAACATACACACACCCACACACAAACACAACAGAATAGGATTCCTTACTTGTCTTCAGAAACCTTTTGCCACAGAAAGAATTTTAAAGGTTTGCTTTTTTTTTTTTTTTTTTTGCTTTTTTTGGGTCATATCCAGCGTTGCTATGGGGTTACTCCTGGCTCGTGCACTCAGGAATTACGCCTGGCAGTGCTTGGGGGACCATATGGGATGCCGGGGATGGGATCTAGGTCTGCCGCATGCAACACAAATGCCCTATTTTCTGTACTATCACTCCAGTCCGTGGTTTGCTGTCTTAGGAAGAGTTCTCTAAGACTTGACTGGGAGTCTGGTTAAAAGGCAGATTCTGATTCAGCAGACTTGGGATGAGACCTGTTACATTTGTAACAGGTTCCTAGTGGATTCAAAGTTACTGAGTTGCAGATCAGATCTGGAAAATCAAGTCTCTCAGCGACCACCCCCTGATGTAGAGTTGAGGGGAGGTGCTCTTGACTCCGGAACCTGGCAAGAGAATGTGACCCCAAATCAGACTCTTCCTGAAACGCAGAACAGTGAAGTAATGGTCAATACATCCAATTGTAGGGAACATGAGAGTTAGTTCTCACTGTTTGAACTTGGAGTTGACATCTCACTTCTTCATGCCTCAATTTCCTCAACTGTAAAATCCATGTAGCTTGGACAAGTCCCTAAAAGCTGCTATAAGGATTGAATAAACTTTTGTGAAAAAGAACTTCATCAAGTCTGCATCATTTTACCGAACACTACTAGTTAGGAGATTAAGACATCTTCCCATCTAACTAGAATTGTGTTGGAGTCACAATTATTATTGCCATGGCCCCTTTATGCCATCAGTCACTGAGAACCTAAGCCATGTGCATCTGCCTGTCAGTCACCGTGGGCCCAAGTCAGCCAGAGTGGCTTTCACTGTGTGCTACAGAAGTCAACAGAGGCTGCTCAGAGCCCTCCACAGATTCTTTCTGGGCTCTGTTGAAAAGTGTTTTTTGTTTAGTTATCAACTTCTGTTGTCATGTGGGAAATAGCACATAGAAGCCAGTCTAATTGCCACATCATGGGAAGATTTTTCCACATCTACTCATAATTAGTCCACTTTTCCAAAGTATCAGCAGCTTCCTTTCACATTCCCGGCCACGGCTCTGCAACCTTCTCCAAAACACAAAGCCAGCAGGAGGCTCAAAGAGTAACCAGAGTAGTTACGACTCTGCACCACCCTCCCCACCTCTGAGTCTGGTCCAGGGTTCAGGTCTATGGGCTGGAACCAAAGGATCACTTTATTCCAGGAAGACCTTCGGGGGTCCCCCGAGCCCCAGGTTTTTCTTCAGCTCACCGGCACCGGAGAGTCACCACCTTGACTCTCTTTACTGAGTGCTCTGGGTTTTAAAAGCTCTTGGGTCACTTCAGAAGTTGGTAAACTCCAAAGCTGTCCAGGAGGGGGCTTTGTTCTCTTTCCTGAGTGCATGAATGCAGAGGAAACATGTCCCCCGGGTTGGGGTTAGAGTGGGAGGCAATAGGAGGAGAGAGAGGGCTCTGGCTATAACTTCTTGGAGCCTCACTCCCTCACCCTGGGTTCTGTCAGATACCGCTGCACCCTGACCATATAGTTCTCCTGTTCTGCATCAGAACTCAGATCTAAGCTCATACAACTGAAACACTCTAGCCCAGCCCTCTTCAGTCCTTCCTTGGCAATACCACTCCAACCCCAGAGTTTCTTTTCATTATCATTCACCCCCATCCAGGGCACAACATTTCCATGCTTTAGATACTAGCAATAATCATAATCTTGCCATTTTCATAATATTTATTATTATATTTTGGTTTGAGAGCCTCCCACTGAATGTGGCGCGCAGGGGCTACTCCTAGCTCTGTGCTCAGTCTCACTTCTGGCTGTGCTCAGGTGAACTTGTGATAATGGGAATTGAACCTAGACCGGCTGCAGGTAAAGTATGCCCTCAGCCTCTTGAGCTATCTGTAAGAACCCCCACCCCCCAAAAGAAAGACATTTTTAAGGGAATAGCGGGTAGGGCGTTTGCCTTGCACATGGCTGACCCAGCTGACCTGAGTTTGATTTTTCCACCCCTCTCGGAGAGCCCAGCAAGCTACGGAGAGTATCTTGCCCTCACAGTAAAGCCTGGCAAGCCCCCTGTGACGTATTCAATATGCCAAACACAGACATAAGTCTCACAATGGAGATGTTACTGGGCCCACTCAAGCAAATCAATGAACAACAGGAGGACAGTGCTACAGTGTTATAAAGAAAAACACTTATATTAATGTGATTTTATTCAAGATTTCTAATTTCTCATAGTTAAACTCTGAACTCCTAGAAGACACTCAGATTTCCAAAACATGATCAATATGCTCTATCTGGTGCATAAGTCTAAAGGACCAGAAAAGCCAATATAAAATTACTTGAAGTCACAAAGGAGATCGGGCCAGTGCTGTCAATCAGTTCGCTTGACACTTACCCTTTCCTTGGATCTGCCAGTCCTGAGAAAGCTGGAAAGTAAATGTGTGTATCCTCCAGGACTCCAGGTGCTAGCAAGGAAAAGCCTGGCCTCTCTGTGCAGACCGTGCCTCGGTCCTGCCCTCTGCACCTCATGATTCGCTTCTTCGCCTGCCTCCCCTTCTCACAGATCTACCTCAGGCATCATCCTGAAGTCCAAGGAGCCACGGCCATAAATCTATGCCCTTGTTTAGTGTGGCATGTCCTCTCCCTCTAATCCAATCTCCCCCTGTGTGTTCTTGGTGCTTGCTCATTCAGTTTGACAGCTATTTAATAAACCTATTTGCTTCCCTTTGACAAGAGGCAGAAGTGGTGGGTGTTGAAGAGCCATGAGGCCTTTGTGGACAATGAAACCCTTTCCCACTCAACACTTTCCTGGCCCAGTACAGATAAATTGTGGAGAACTTGAAATTAACCCAAGTTATCTTCTTTTCTTAAGGAAAAAAAATCACTGGAGACCCACCAAGTGAAGCAAGTGCAGTAAGTGAAAGAGATGGCAAAAGAAATCACATTTCCTGGCTCTGAGGGCAGGGGTGAGCCCTGACCAGGGGCCTGTGAGCCTTCCCTCAATCTAGCTTTTATCACTTCAAAGCAGAAGGTCTTAAAGGAATGCCCTTCATGACCGATTCTGTCTTCAGAACATGAAAGAAAAGCATATTTTCTTAAGCTCACTTGCTGGAAGTCAAACAGTTTCTCTAAGGTGCTTGGACCACAAATCCTCGCAACTAGGTTACAATCTGGTATGATAGATATAGCACTGGTTCCACAATCAGCAGACCAGTCTGGAATTCAGGCTGCGTGGCTCACAAGATTCGTGACTTTGGTCTATTGTTTCAGTTCTCTGAGCTTTATTTTCCTAGATTCCTTCCTTATAAAATAGGTATAGCCTTCACTGCACAGAACTATCATTGCCAATAGACAAGAGTACAACATTATGTGAGAAAGCAACCTGGATCTATAGTAGCTGCTCAATGAATAATTATTGATTGATGGAGGTAAGAGCAAACCTTCTATCCATTCTATCTCCAAATAAGTATGTACCACTGATTTTAATTGGTATCTTGTTTAGAATCCATCTATTTAGTTTTTACTTGCATTGACAGGGTTCTGGAACCCTAATTTCAAGTTTGACTCCAAGATTCAATAACATTTCTCACTTTTTAGTATCTCTTTAGTCAAAGACAGAAAATGTAGGTGGCAGGTCTGGATTGTCTTTGAATAAGATTATGTCAATGTTTCTCAGCTGGGGATCATACGGATATCTGTGGGATCCCAGGATATTCCAAGAAGGCCACAGGTGAAAATTGCATAAATGTGTGCGTGTCGAGGGCGGGGAGGTGCACTACATGGTAGTGATGCAGGTGAGGCAGAAGTGATTCCTAGGTTCTTCAATATTTTCAAGAATTAAAATGTTGAATAATAAAGATGCTCAGTCTCAGAGTTGGAAAGTAGAAGAGAAAAGAAAAGCAGCTCCCCAAGTGGGGAGGAACTTAATATAGGACTAAGTTAAAAGTAAGATTCATGGGTTGCAGCACTCTTTGCAATAGCCAGAAACTGGAAGAAACCTGAATGCCCAAGAACAGATGACTGGTTAAAGAAACTTTGGTACATCTACACAATGGAGTACTATGTAGCTCTTAGAAAAGATGAAGTCATGAAATTTACATACAAGTGGTACAATATGGAAAGTATCATGCTAAGTGAAATGAGTCAGAAAGAGAGGGATAGACATAGAAAGATTGCATTCATCTGGGGGATATAAAGTAACAAAGTATGAGATTAATACCCAAGAATAGCTGAGATCAGCACCAGGAGGATTACTCCATAACTTAGAGGCCAGCCGGGTATCCTAGAGGAAAGGGCAGTTCAGATAGAGAAGGGAGCACCAAATAAATGTTTGGAGGATCCTCCCAGGAGGGGAGATGCATGTCGAAAGTAGACTATGGACTGAACATGTTTGCCACTCAATGCCTCTTTTGCAGACCACAACACCCAAAAGGAGAGAGAGAACACAGGGGATTGCCCTGCCACAGAGACAGGGGGGATGGGGGGATGGGGGTGGGAGGGATATTATCCATGGTGGTGGAAAATGGGCACTGGTGGAGGGATGGGTATCTGATCATTGTATAATTGAAACCAAAGCACAAAAAATTGTAAATTTACAACTGTAAAAAAAATAAAATAAAATAAAGGGGAAAAAAAAAAGACCCTGAAAAAAAAAAAGTAAGATTCATGGGACAGGAGGATTGCTCTATAGCTGGAAGCCTGCCTCATGAGCAAAGGGGAAAAGGCAGCTGGAATAGAGAAGGGATCACTAAGAAAATGATGGCTTGAGGAACTGGTCAGGATGGGAGATGTGTGCTGAAAGTAGATAAAGGACCAAACATGATAACCTCTCAGGTCTGTATTGCAAACCATAATGCCCCAAATAGAGAGAGAGTATGGGGAATATTGTCTGCCATGGACACAGGGGGAGGGTGTGAAAGGGGGGTATACCAGGGATATTGGTAGTGGGAAATGTGCACTGGTAGAGGGAGGGTGTTTGATCATTGTGTGATTGTAACCCAAACATGAAATTTTGTAACTATCTCACAGTGATTCAACAAAATTTAGAAAAAAAAAGTAAGTTTTGTACAGGCCTTCTAAAAGGCTCTTTGCATCCATCAACAAGTATCACAGAGAATGCGGGGAATCTACAGGGTGGTCAGGCTGGTTTGTCTTTCTGGTCACCTGCCTCAGGTATTGTTCACTATCTTAGTATTTTTATGACTCTTAGTTCTAGGACAGAGGACTAAGACCAGAACTAAGACCAGATCTGGTCCTGGGGAACCTGGGAATATTGAAGATAAGGCATTGGGGATGAAGTGTGGTTGGTTGATAGGGAGAAATGGAACTTTAAATTTACAGCTGTAAAAAAAATAAAATAAAATAAAGGGGGAAAAAAAGACCCTGAAAAAAAAAAAAGTAAGATTCATGGGACAGGAGGATTGCTCTATAGCTGGAAGAATTAAAATGTTGAATTTTAATTCTTGCTAGGGGAAATGGTGGGCTCCCCTCTTACTGGCAAAAGGAAACTGAGGCTTCCTCTTTCTTTAGTAGGGGTACAACCAGCAGAAGGAGGAAAGAATAGGAGGCCACAGTCAGTGCAAAGTTAAGCAGCACTGGTGTAGGGGCTGGACTGCTGACTCTCCAGTGCACAAGTAATTTTGGATCTTCAAGTGAATAATCTTCCCTGGAAGCATGGGAATGGGGTGATCCAGGGTTCAAGTAGGGGGGCCCAGGTCCATGACTAGATAGGTTGAGCAATTACCCAAAATGGCCAAAACCAGAAATAGATAATAGGTTTGTATCTATGTAGATCTTCATGGATCACCAACAACTCCATTTGGAAGTGAAGTTTGGGGGATACCATCTAGGGGCAGGGGTTATGTCAATCATCCAGAATGACAATTCCGATTACACATTCAGACATAAGGTAAATAACATGAAATGTTTTATGGACTCATTGAACTCCCTATTGGCAGGACTAGCTCCAGTTCATCTGGTCCCCAATGCCCTAATTCCAACAGGTATATTATTGATTCTTTTGATTTCTTGGGCATAAATGTCAATTTCCTACATCAAGACTCTATATTGCCCAATGACTCCTAAAAAGTCTGTGTATGTTCCTCTTTGCCCAATGAATGATTATTTGAACAAATGGAACAGTGAAAGACTAGAGAAATTACTACAGAGTACAACCATTATGATCTTGCAAAATTACTTCTCTTGAGGACAGGACCAGAGCTTCACTTAATGGTTGCAGTTCTGAGAGCAGTCAGGAATCTTTAATCTAGGAGAGATGGTGGCCCAGAGGCTCTTCTCCATTTATCATTGATCCCTTTTTATTATACATATTAAGCAGAAATACTAGTTTAGACTGTTGTTGACTGAAACTAGAGTTTTCCCTCTTCGACCTTAGCCTTCTCTCTTTTATTGGTTTTTGTTTGTTTATTTTGTTTCTGGTGCCACATTCAGTGATTCTCAGAGCTTACTAATGGATCTGTGCTCAAGGATTACTCCTAGTGGTATTTGGGGGACAGTGTGTGTTGCCAGGATTGAACTGGGGCTGACTATATGCAAGGTAAGGCATGTACACCTTACCCCTTTTACTATCTCACCACATCAGCTTTCTTTGAAAGCTCATATGATCTTATAATTAATTCTATGCCTGATCTTTCCCATTGTTTGCCTTTGGCTACAAATTTATTTTCCTAAATGCTAACACAGAGATTGAGATCCCCTGGTGATTCATATTTTGCCTTCAATTGCTGGTTGATAATTACAAATCTGTCATTATCTTTCTTTAATAAATTCATGTGTGTGGCAACAGCAATTCACTACATAATATTTAAAGCTATGTCTCTCATTCTACCCAACTGCATCACCTAATAAATTCCCTTCCATTGATAACCCAATCACATTTGACAATAGGGCTTTGAGCGATAGCACAGCAGGTAGGGTGTTTGCCTTGTATGCAGCCAACCCTAGTTCAATTCCTCCATTCCTCTCAGAGAGCCCCTCAAGCTACTAAGAGTATCCCACCCACACAGTAGAGCCTGGCAAGCTCCTCATGGTGTATTCAATATGCCAAAAATAGTAACAAGTCTCACAATGGAGATGTTACTGGTGCCTGTTAGAGCAAATCGATGAACAACAGGATGACAGTGCTACAGTGCTACCATATGGCAAGCTGAGAGCCCTTCATTTTCTGCCTACTATTTCCAGCTTCAAAAAATCCACCTTAGACTCCCTCTAAGTTTATTTCTGGTTGCATTTTCTTGAATGATAAAGTGGAAATTTTGGTGCAGAAAATTTACTTGTGTGTACACTTAGATGATAATAAACCTCAGAGGTACGAAGGCAGAGCTCATGAGAGGGGGAAGTTGATGCAAACCACTTCTAAAGCTTTGGTTAATCCCATGAGAGATTTGGGTAAGATGTCCTGAAGTGAGACCATGGTGTCAGATTCTTGAATTTCTGTGCTGGGTATTCATTCATAGTAACCCTCTTTTGCAGTGGAGACAATTGGTAAAGCAGTTTCTATAAGCAAACACAATGCTTAGTAAGGAATTTAGGAATAGTTTGCCTTAGATGACCTTCCCAGCATCAAGGGCATGTATATGTTTGTCCCAAAGAGAGACTCCTAACCATTTCACCAACCTCCCACCTAAGTAACAAAGCATTTCCATCCCCCCAGGAAAATTTTTCAGATACCTCCCAGTCAACTTCTGCTATCCTTATTTCCCCCTATCTCTATTGTTCAGATTTCTGTCATCATGAATTATTTTTGTGAGTTCTACAATCTCATGTACATGCAATAATAAAAATTTTATACTCAGTACAAGCTGTAATGGTCACTGGGGAAAAGATACAGGGTGTGAGGAACAAATAGTGTAATTTTGGTGTATTCTTAACAATGAAAGAATAAGCATTAATAGTTGTCACTGGCTGATGCCTAACGTGTAACATGTCTGTTGTGCCACATCCAGCTGATAAGCCTTTGGTATGCCAGTCTCTTTCATTACAGATGTCCCAGGGTTATGAGACAGCTATGTTGTGATTTCTAGTTTTCATTCTCCCGATGAGTATGATGTTAGGAAATGTGTCTATGGCTGTATGCATGGTTGAAAGTGTCTTCTCACATCGTTGTCTTATTTTTTTCCTGAGGTGCTTACCATTGGGGTGGGAGCACTGGCTGGTTCTGTGCTCAGGGCTCATGGGGTACGAGAGATGGAACCCGACTCAACCACTTTCAAGGCAAATACTTTAGTTGCTATACTAGCTCTCTAACCCAAGTTGTTTATCTTCTATTACTGATTTGTAGGTAAAGAAATTTTTTTGTTTACTGATTTGTAGGTAAAGAAATTTTTCATATCTCCTGATATGAAAGTATGAAGCAATTCGTATTTCCTCCAGAACCCCATTGCAATCCTGTTGAAATTAAGTCTTTTAATGTCCCATTGTGCTTTTCAAACATAAGAAAGCTTCAAGCAGGAAGTGGTAATGGGCAGGGAGCTAAGGCTTAATGCTGGTATGGACTTCTCTGGAGTGGGGTTTGGGCGGGGGGCAGTTCCTCCCAGGACTTGGCTCTCATGGCCATTAAGCTGGCAAGACCGCCCTGCATTTTAAAAAGGGTACTCGCAAATGGATTTCACAGGGTGCTGTGACCCTTGATGTGCAGTGTGGCAGGCGATGCTGTCCCTCCAAGTCACACCACATTCACACAGAGACTCCACACTCGTGCCCTCTCCCTCCAGACTGGCTGTTTCCAGTGTATGCCCCCCCAACACACACAGAGCATCTGGAGATGCTGGGTGAAGCTTTACAAGGGCACCATCTAACTTCTGATTCTGATTCTTGGACATACTTGTTTTCTGAGCAGCCAGCTTTGGTTCTCTGCCACTTTGGCTTCAGCCCTTTCTCTAGGTTGATGACTACATCTGGGACGGAGCTGACCCTGGTTTAAGTTCTGCCTGCCCAGCCCTTTCTGGGCCCCTATCCATCTTCCCACTCATTCCCCTTCCCTTTTTTGGTGTTGGAGCTGCAGAGACCGAGGGTTACCCTGGTGACGGTGCCTGGATACTTGGTCGCAATGCACCAAAGCTGGCGTACTTGCTTGTGTCACTGGAGGATCATAATCATTAGCACTACAAAATGATACTCGACATGCGGGGTGGTGTTAAGGATCCAATTCTCCAGGTTTGAAATCCCTTTCCGAGAAAGAAGAGGGAAAGCTGTGTCTTAGACACCTAGTAATTGCAGCCTCCCCAAACCCTCGCCACAGAGAATCCGCCCAAATCCCCAGCCTTTGGCTGCCTGGGTCCCAGTTGACATGTGGTGAGAACTGAACCACAGCTGATTGGTTTAATGAAAGTCACGTGAGGAGCCTGAGTCCAGTGATCCGATCAGAAAGTAGTGAGCAGTGGTTCAGTGACCCCACAAAAAAAGATAAGATTCACCTAGGATCAAAGTTTCCTCTTGAGAATCTGAACTAAAAACACAGGAGGATTTATACCAAGCTGCAACTAGAGAAGCAAATTGTAGCAAGAAAAAGTTCAGCGTGCTGAAAAGAGTCCTATTCCGGATTAAGTGACAGAGCAATCCCTGAGCTAAGAGAGGACATGGGAGAGGATGGCACTCAGAAAGGACAGCAATTCCAGATGTGGCAGTGTTGAAGATGCTGCAGATTTGGTTCCTGTGCAGAAATCTCTGAGTCCACGTCAGTCCCCCATGACTGTGAGGAAGTCTGTGAAGATGTGTGTCATCACTAAACAAATAGGGGAGGGAAAGAGGTGAGGGCATGAAGAAAAGCAAAGAGAATAGAACTACAGTATCTAACAAAGGTAGCTAACAAAAGTGGTCGTCAATATTTCCCACATAAATTAGGGTGGGGACCTGTCTCCAGAAAGGAGGCAGAAATCTTTGGGCCCTGGGATGATACTCAGTGTGTTTTTGTGAATTAGAGAGTCTGTGTCATTGAACACTGGCTACTGTCTTGTTAGCTTTGATTTTTTTTTTTAAGGCAAATCTTTTAGGTGATCATTTCTTGAAGTATGGTTAGACAACAAGAATGCCGAAGAACCAGAATGCAATTGTTGAAAACATCTCTTCTGATAGGACTATGGGCCACGCACACAGTCTCTGAAAAACTGCAGTGTCACTCTGGGAATAAAGTGATTGTTTTGTTTGTTTGTTTGTTTGTTTTGCTTTTTGGGTCACAACCAGTGAGACTCAGGGGGCACTCCTTGCTCTGCATTCAGGAATTATAAACTGAGAATTGAACCCGGGTCGGCCACGTGCAAGGCAAATGCCCTACCTGCTGTGCTATCGCTCCAGCCCCCCCCCCCCATTATTTTTTTTAAAGTCACTTAGTAAGGGAGTGACATTCTGATGAAGGCAATTGTTAATTTATGCCCCCAGAGACACCCCTACAGAACTTAATTAGGACAAACATGGCTTAGAATTGTAAAGATTTTCTTAGGGCCACCCCAGCAACCTCCCACAAGCACTCTTAATTCTTTTGAAATTCAGCTTCTGGCTATTGTCTCTAACCAAGATTCTACACTGCTTTCTCTCTAGCCTGCGCCAAGGGCAAAGGCAGTGTTAGATTGGCTAAATGTGACCTGGAGTTTATGCCTCTTGTCCCCTTTCACCCCTGTCATCCCTCCATGCACCTCTGGCAACCACTAATCTGTTCTCTGCATCTATGAGCTTTTCTTTTCAGATTGGACATTATAAATGGTATCATATGAAAATTAAATTAAATTAAAATAAGCCAAAAAGGATTTTTATTCTCCCCTGGTTCTGAAGTGACCATAAATCATGGTTGCCAGAAGGGCTGTGACCTGTGAGCCTCTAAAGAAAAAAGATTCCTCTCCTGTCTCACCATCCTCCCCCATTACCTACCTCTCCCCTCACCTTCTCCCCACCTCTCCCTCCTCCCCACCTCACCCTCCTCCTTCACTTTATCCTCCTTCACTTCACCTTCCTCCCCACCTCACCTTCCTAACCTTCCACCCCTGCTTCACCTTCCTCACCTCTTCCAACACCTGGTGCCTTGTGTTATGGCAGCACTCTCAGATCTGTTTCCTCTTCACAAAACCCTCCATCTGCCTCAGCTCTGCCTCTGCTTTTCTCTTTGTGGACCTTTGTCACATTTTTAAGCCCCCCCCCCCCCGGATAACCAAGGTAGAACTTATTTCAAGATCCATAGTAATATCTATAAGAATGCTTTTTCTGAATAAGGACACCTCCAGGTCTGAATGGATGCATGCTTTTGTGCACCCTTCAACCCAGAAGAACTAATTACGAAGTTCAGACAGTTTTCAAAGTTTAAGAATTATTCACAGAGAAAGCTGGATGACACATGACTAGAGAAGTTCTTGAAATTTTACTGTGACCCAATTTGTACTGAGAGAGGAAAAAGAGACTCCCAGTTTCCTTGGGTCACCAGTGGAGAAGAAAGCAAAAGGGAAGCTGTATTTGTGCAGGTTGTCCTCAGAGCACTGTGCTTTGACAGTGAAATTGAGACATCACTGGCATTCGCATTATCCCAACATATTTCAATCCTGTCAGCAAAACCTCCCCCTCTTGCCCTCTCTATCTTGGGGTCTCTCTCCCTTCAGCCACACCTCCCAGCTGCTGTGGCCCCTGGGCTGCAAGGGGCAACTGTGCAGACTGTCAGATTACCCCCACGCAGGTCTTTGTGCTTATTAGGAGCATTATCACTTAGCTGAGAAAGAGCATAGTGCTGACCCAGAATGGGTCTCTTTTGGGTGTCTGGACACAAGGGATCTGGCCACAGTCCCCTCTGACGGAAGAGCTGTGTCTCCTGCTCTATTCCAGGCTCTGGGGTTACTGGCAGGCAACCCACATAGCAGAATGTTAAAAATTAAGCTAACAGATTCATGGCATGAAGAGCAATGAGTTAGGCACTTTTTCATACCCACACAGCAATGGAGATAAGCTCTCTCACCTAATCATGCTCCCCTCAACACAATGCGTTTCCCAATTTCTTCCTTTTGCCAAACTGAACCCCAGCCAGGTGGAGCAACTCCTCACCCTCCTGTCTCCAGTTCTGTCCACAGCCCTCAGGGTTCTGTCTCTGAGAACCTGACTTCCAATGGACTATTCTCTTTATTACGGCCCCCAGGTTCGTCCATGATGATCCCTGTCAGAACCCCTCTCTGTTAATGACAACAGCAGTCAATCGTCCAAGAGAACACATTCTGTTTGTCCACTTGTCCATTGGGTTGCTCAGACTTTATTTTTTATTATTTAGGCATCATGATTTACTAAGTTATTTGCATTTGGGTCTCAGGTAAATAATATTCCAGCACTAATTCCCACCACCAGTGTCAACTTCTCTCCATCAATGTGAGCACAAACTTTATTTGTTTACTTTTGACTTTTTGTTTTGTTCCCTTATTTTCTTTTTAGTGAGTAAGACTCTGTGGTTTAAAATATTGTGAATAATGTTGTTCATGTATGTAATTAAAACCCATCACCAGTAATAAACTTTTTCAACATAAGCTTTTTAAAAAAATATTCTGAAGTAACTAAGCAGAGGGTAAGAAAACTCTAAACAACTTCAAACTGATAAATTGACAAAATTAAGGTGATCTTTGACACCACTTAAAGTTACTCAGCAAGTCTGGAAATGGAGAATAGAACTCATTATCTTTTTTACTAAGAATCTCCAATATTTCCAGAATGCAAGAAAATAGTAGAGCTCTGGGAACACACCCATTTTGACAATGGTTAACTGAATTATGCCATTTTCTCTAAAGTACTAATTAATTCTCAAGGATCCCTATGGCAATAAAACTAGATTTCTCATTTAAGTGAGATGAATGAATTGGAAGAAGCATAGAAGACTTAAGATCCTTCCTCTTCTCAGTTCAGGCCTGCAGTTGGGAGAAGGACACTGCAGTAATTTTCTGATTCAGGATGGAAGTGGGGTTTGAGATCTCCTGGCAGAGGCCTCTTACATCTGACTGGACAAAGGCTTTCATAAACTTTGGTCTGACTACTCAGTGGAAAGTATACAATTCTCTGAAAATTGGCTTTTTAAAACATTTTCTCTAACTTTACCGAAATATGTTAATAGCTTCACACATTGAACGTGTGAAACACATTTTTAAAGTTTTGTTTTATTAAAGCACCATGAGTTATAGTTATTCATAGTTAAAATTTGGACATACAGTGTGCCAGCACCACCACCAGTATCTAGGTGCCTCCATCAATGTCCCCAGGTACACTCCCCCACCCACTTCAACCTGCCATCTTGACAGGAAACTTTTTAAGTTTGGTTGTTAAAGTTTGGGTCTCATGATTTCAGTGTTGCTGACTCTGTGGTGTGGATATCTGGTTCTATCATTTCTTAACACCGTGGATGTACTTAAATCCCCTTGACCTGCCCACCGCACCGCCCCCACATCTGTCTCTTCTCCCCTTCCCCTCCACTCTATTTCTGAAAATTGACTTTTTAAAAAATGTTACTAATGAAGAATGGTTGACTTTATTACTTTCTCCTTTATGATGATTTATTGATTTTATTAGCATCTTATTTTTAAGACATTGACTCGGTTTTGAAAAATTTGGATTATGGATTTCTAGTTGATTAACTAGTGGATCAAAGGCAATTCATGAGAGACAGCAACAAGAAATGCATTTAAGAGAAAATGAAAGTTTACATTGCATTTCATTTTTCCATGTATGATTTTTATATCTCAATTTTCCCAGTAAAATTATGTGAGAAGACTCATAAACGCTGGGACATGTGGTAACTCAGGTAATTAAGCTTCCCTGGTGGGTGATTTCCCACATTCCATCCAGGTGAGAGAGAGACCTCTGGGAGTAATGTGCACCACGAGCAAGAGAGATGTGACAGCCACTTAGTCTGATCTCAGTGGTCAAGAGAGGGTATTGAGTCACAGACTGTTGGACCCCGGGAATACTAAAGCCAGTTCCTTAGTGTCCCCATGGGGCATACTACCCAGACTGGAGCGCAGAGCTGGGAAATAATCCTTCCTGCTTGCCCACTGTGCCGATTAGAAGCACATGCCTAAGGGGTCTGCTCTCCGGAACCAGTAACTTTTAGAATTCGGATGTCTGGACCTCAGGGTACTGTCTCCTTCTCTCATCCCTCACATATTAGAGGCATTCGTATGTCACCCTCAACCCTACGGGACTTGTTGATTCATGTGGAGTCCAGTCTTACCACCAACACAAACATTTCCGATTATTTTTCCTGAAATTTATTGAATAGGAGAAATACTGATGCTATGAAATGACCCTTGAGATACTCATAGTGGTTAAGTCTTCCCTGCAGTTCAAAGAATGAGCATAGAGGATCTTAAAGCATTATTTTGACCATTTTTTGCAAAATCCAAGTGGACTCTAGAATAGATCAGACTCTATCCTCAAGTGTGTGCATCCTGCAGCTCACACAGCTCACACAAAACTCACTTTGGCCTCTTAAAGTAAACCCCAAAAACAAAACTTAGAATTTTCCCTAATGCTGAGTGGTCTTTAATGGAGGAAGTCTTGAAGTATCAAATCACCAAATACTGGGGAATATACTCTGACATACTCTCTTCCAGAGGATCCTGAAGACATCTGACCTGTCTCTTTCTCCCACTTTTCAGGTTTCTTAATATTGGAGTAAGGGGAAAGTGCCTAAAGTTTAGCTCTAGAGAAATGGAACCGGAAGTATTAAGTGCTTATATACTGCTCCCTTCTTCTCTGCCACTGGTTGGGATTCTTAAATGAAGTCCATCATTTGTTCCCTTGTTGCTCTGATTTGATCTTCCTTTGCTGCCAAGGATCCAGTTTTTTTTTTCCCGTCATTTCTTACTGTTCCCTGAAAACAACAGTGGTAACAAAGATGATCCTGATTGCCACTTCTTGTCCACTTTCTATGTGGCCTTCTCTAAGATGTGGGTACTACAGGGATCATCTCACCCATGAACATGTTTGTCCCAGGGTATGTCTGATACAAAGGCAAGTGGGATGTCAGAAGGCAGCGGGAAAAGCCCAGCCGCCTTTCAAAGTGTCCCTACTGCTCTGGGTGTCACCATCCAGGAAATGTGAATGAAGATCTGCCTTTGAGATAGCACAGTGTGAAACAACTAAGTCCAGAGAAACCTGTGGCATTCGTGGGCCTCCCGCCTTTGCAGTTTACACTGGAGTTTCCCCAGATCTCATGGTTTATTCTGAACTCTCTCTACTGAACTTCATTCTCTCCACTTTATTCCTTAGGGGAATAATCTCAACAAACCAACAGTGAAAACACTGAAAGCAGAGTGAAGTAGAAGAAAGTTATTTACTCACCGAATTCCCAACCCTGACCTAACTAGTTCCAGCATGTGGCCTATAGAAGTTCAGAAGCTGAACTCCCCAGCCCTCACTTCTTCATTGGAAACTAGCAAAGAACAAAAGCAAGTAAGTGAGATAGTGCAAAAGGTGTGCATTAAATAGGCCGTTTAAAACAATGCTTTGAAAGCAATGAACCATGGGGCAGGAAAGAGTACAGCAAGTAGGGAGGGCACTTGCCTTGCATACAGCCTTTGAGGTTTGATTCCTGGCACCCCATGTGGTTCTCCAGGACCACCAGGAGTACAGAGCCAGGAGTAACCCCTAAACACTGCTGAGTGTAGCAACCCCACCCCCAAACAACAAAACAAACACTGTCCTCCTGTTGTTCATCGATTTACTCCAGCGGGCCAGTAATGTCTCCACTTTGGGACTTTTTCTTACTTTGTTTGGTATATAAATACATCACAGGTAGCTTGCCAGGCTTTGGCACATGGGCTCAATACTCTGGGTAGCTTGCCGGGCTCTCTGAGAGGACGGAGGAATTGAACCAGGCTTGGCCCGGCTGGCTGTGCACAAGGTAAACGCCCTACCACTGTGCTAACCGCTCCAGCCCCAAGACATGCATTGTCCAAACAAGGAAGCAAGACCATGCATTTTCTAAACACGAAGTTGCAGCCTTCACACAGCTGCATTTCACAAATACAGACAGCAGCAGGATGTCCTCTGCATCACTCATTTCCAGCTCTTGAAAAGAGTCCAGAGAGGGGCTGGAGAGACAGTATAGGGGTGAAGGCGTTTGACTTGCACATGGCCAAACCAATTCCGTCCCGGGCTCCCCATATGGTTCCTGAGTCTCACTATGAGTGATCCCAAAGCACAGACCCAGGGGTAATCTCCGAGCATTGCCGGGTGTGGCCCCCAAAGTAACCAAACAACAACAATAAGAAAGTCCAAAGATGATAGGATTCTGGTCTTCAGAACACGAACCTGCCTTTGTTTCCCAGTCAAGCATGGGCCAGTCTCACTGTACCTTTGTCCTTGCCAGGAGCCTGAGCACAGAGACTGCCAGGGGGTGCTCCAGGAGGTGCTCATCCCTGTAAGCAGGTAGACCTGGGAGTGTGGACTGCACACAGGCTGGTCTGTGGCACCGGCAGCCCTATCATAGAACTCCCTGCATCACAGGCAGTCAGAACATGGTTAGAGACAAGGACTGTAGGATTCAGCACCCATCAGGCCTCCGTCAGGGAGTCCCCGGACTGTCTAGAGAGGAGTTTCACAATTAACATGAGAAAAATAAGGTTTTCAAAGAAATGCTTGAAGGGCCCCAAGGAGTTCCCAAAGGTAGCTAATTGGAAAAACCATTTGCCCCCTTGAACGGTCTCCCTGCCGCCCCCGCTGCCGCCACCTTATCCAAGCAGCCAACTCTATCTGTGAATGGCGACCGTGGAAAATGTGCCCTGGCGACTTGGTGTGAAAGATAGGCAAGGCTCCTAAAAAATCTTCTCGGAGGCTTATCACCTTCTTCTGGCTCCACGGCGGGCTCGGGCTGCGGGGCTGGAGGAAACTGCCTGTCTGTGAGCCGACACAGGGTCTCATCAACAACTGATAAGCCTCCGCGAGCAGCAGACGCCGTGGGGCTTGCTCGCCTCCTCACAAATGCCAGACGTTTGCAGGAAAACACACTAAGTCCAATGACCCCCGGAGCGTCAGTCCTGGGCAGGGCCCCCAACCTGGGAACTCAGAGAGGCAAGCGTTACCCCTGCTCCCGAGAGGGACTGCTGGCTGACGCTCAGCTGGGGCATTCGTGCTGGCAACTGGCATGCTAGGTGAAGGAGGCACAAAACAAGCTTAATCCATTTAGATTCCAGACCAAAAGCTTTCCTGTGAACAGAATGCATGCAGCCCCAAGAGAAGACAGTGGATCTGAAAATGAAGAGTTCTCTGACTGCAAGTTCTTGGCAGCTCTTCCACACTGGTCCCTTTAGCTCAGCAAAGACAGAGTGCTGGGGAAGTGGAAATCAGACCTGGTAGCACTATTTTTACAGTAGAACTGTCCATGCAACACGGAATGAATCCATTTCGCTCAGAAAATGCAAATATTTGTTCAGACTCACTCTTGCTTTGTGAAGGAGTATTATAATAGGGGATGGAGTACAGTATCAAGTTTTGTATGTTTAAAAATAGCATAGTTGGGGCTGGGGAGATGGCTCAAGTGGTAGAGCACATGCCAAGCATATGAGAGACCCAGAGCATGTGTTGATCCTCAGCACTGAGTGGCCTCTGAGCACTGAACCTTGACCAATCAGGTCCATACAACCCTGCCCGGCATCTCTGGAAGTGGGCCAACTAACACCCCAGGGGAAGTTAAAAATGTAATCCAGGAACATTCACAGTGTGTGTGTGTGTGTGTGTGTGTGTGTGTGTGTGTGTGTGTGCACGCAGCACTCTCATCCGTGGCAGATACTATTTTTGCTTAGTCCAGCAAAGGTGGCTGGATGACATGCACAGACAGAGCCCCGCACTGTGGGGAAGCAGAGGGAAGACACACTCTCATCTGAACAACAGGGTGCCAGGCATGTGCTGCAATAGAAGTGAACTCGTAGGAATACTCTGGAAAAGTCCTATGGAAGACGTGTCATATGAGCAGAAGGGAATGAAGGCAACTGAGTGCTGGAGCAATCCTGGAAGAAGCACCTACGAGAGCAGAGCTGCTGAGGACAGAGCAGGGTGGGTGATGGGTGCAGCGCAGTGTCTGGGTGCATGGTGATGGACACGGAAGGCAAGTGGGCAAATGAGGACACACAGGCAGACCCTTCACGTCAGTTCGTGGGACTCTGATGCAAAAATGGAAAGCTGCTGAGAGGTTCATGCAGAGAGACAAGGGCAGCAGAAACTCGGGAGAGAATGTGTGGGGCAAATGGAGATGTGGGAGCCCAAGAGAAGTGAAGCGAGATAACTGAGCCTGGGGCTGTATGTTGAGCCTCTGCTACCCCAGCTGCACCGTTCTTCTGCGTTTCTGGGTGAAAAGGGCCATCTCTCTTCACAGATCCAATGCCATGGAGCAGGCTTGAGGCTCCGTCCTCCTCCACTGAACCTCCGTATCCTCCTCCACCTCCACCTCCACCTTCATCTCAGTCTCAACATCTTGCTTCCTTTCCATTTCCACCCCATTTCTCCAACTCCACTTTCACCCTCACTTCCACCTCCATCTTCATCTCCATCTTTATTTCCATCTTTATCTACATTTCTATCTCTACTTCCATCTCTACCTCCACTCCCACTTCCTCCTCCTCCTCCATCTTCATCTCCATCTCCACCTCCAGCTCTATCTCCACCTTCATCTATAGCTCTACTTCTGGTAGAGCTATACCTTCACTTCTGCTTCCTCCATCAAGAGGTCTCTCTCCTGCCCAGGAAAAAAAATTAATTGCCATTTTCTTGACCTAAAATGTGACCCCAGATAGAAGAAAACAAAGAACACAGAAGAAAAAAAGAAGATATAAGGGAGACAACCAACTTTCAAAGTTTAAATTATTATAAAAAGTAAACAATTCAATCACATAGAAATCAGAATTAAGCCAAAGAAGGAAAAAAATCACAATTCATATACCTAGTGATACCTGAATCTCCTGCCCCCGTGCCAGGCTGTCTTGTTCCGGGCACCTCAGAGCGGGGGCAGGTTGAGCTTCCCTCCCCACCTCAAGCAGAACCCCGGCAGCTGAAAACCTCAGAACCCAGCCACAGCCATGCTCAAGGCCACTCTCCACATACTCAGATGAGTCTCATGCATCAAAGAACCAGCAGAGGAACCCAAGTATGCAGGACCTGTGACTGAGATCTCCAAGCCTGCTCAGATTAGAACTAGGAGTCCTCCACCCAGACCCAAAGTTTTCCAGTAGCTTGGCAGTCACACCCACAAACTGCCCCCAGCGCCATATAATCTCATCAACAGCCAAGATCCAGAGACTATAAAATAAAGCTCCCAGAAGAGAGCCACGCAGTATTTCCTGGAGCAACCTCTTATACTCTAGCTGGGCCTCCTCCCAGGAGCACATGTGAAAGCAATTAGAGGTCACCCCAAAAGCCTCCGTCCCTCTCGGAGAGCCTGGCAAGCTACCAAGAGTATTCCTCCTGCACGGCAGAGCCTGGCAAGCTACTCATGGAGTTTTGATATGCCAAAAACAGTAACAATAATAGGCCTCATTCCCCTGACCTTGAAAGAGCCCCCAGTATGCCATTGGGCTACGCTAGCACGTAATAGGGATGAATGGAGTTATTACTGGCACCCACTCGAGCAAATCGATGATCAATGGGATGATCAGTGACAAGTGACAAATGATACCTACTTTGGTAAATTTTCTTTCCAGCACTTTCTGCATGTGTGTGTAGGGTTTTTGTGTATGTGTGTAGTAAAAACAGTTGAGTCCTATATATAAATATATATATAAAGTATTATGCAAATCACTAGTAATGTTACAACTATTACTATACTATAAGTAGTGATGTCTACTGCTGGCACATCACTTGATCACTTGATCACTTCACATCCCATTACTCATTGATTTGCTCGAGCAGGCGCCAGTAATGTCTGCAATTCATCCCTGTCGTGTGTTAGTGTAGCCCAATGGCATGTGCTCACTCCAGGAACATGAAGAGCCTCAAACTATTTATTCAGGGTCTTGAAGAAGAAGTCTGACCATCTTGTAGGTGAGCGGCCATGCCATCTTTTGACATCCCCCAAGGAATCCAGTCAGTAATGGATCTAGTCCAACGGTCATCTCCAAATCAAAGTATGTGTCTAGCCCATCTGATTTTCAATGCCTTAGCAAATGAGATAGCATCCCTGATCTTCGATCGTCGATGGAGGTCGGAACTCCAGATTCTTTCTATCACTTGAGTGAAGCGTGATACTCCAAGCATAGCTCTTTTGATTCCTCTTTGGGAGAATGGAATAGCGTTCTCATCCTGTTTTTGTAGGGCTGATGTCTCTGAGGAGTATGTTAATGCAGGATGACCGATGACCGATGGAGTCAAAGAGATGTGCCCAGAGTTGGAGTTTCGTTGTCCTCCTAGCTATTTCTTCAACGCTCTTGAAGGCATTCCAAGCCACTCTTCCTCCTACACAACTCAGGTGCCAGGTCATTCATCATGTTGAGTTTTTGACCTAGGTACACATAACTGTTGCATTTGGAGATGTTTGTTCTGTTGAGAGCTAATGGAATACCAGGAATGAGTCCGTTTCTCATAAACATTGTCAGATTCATGAGATTCAGCTGCAGTCCGACCTTTCCACACTCACGGTCAAAGTCGGCCAGCATTTGTGCCACTGAGCACTGGGTAATGTTTGGTGTTATTAGAACAATGTCATCAGCGAAGCGGAGGTGGTGTAGTTGCCAACCATCTATCTTCATTCCCCTTCCTTCCCATTACAGTCGTCACATGATGTTCTCGAGGGTGCCACTGAAGAGTTTCGGTGAAGTGGTATCACCCTGCCAAACCCCTCTCTTGACATCGATGATCACGTAAAAAACTCTCAAGCTCATTCACCACCGTGGCTTGGCGCAAGCCTCAGGTAACCACAAGCAAATGTCCGAGCTCGCAAAGCAGTGCAGAGAAGCAATAAAGGAAGACCTCAAAGAGAGAAGAGCAGCAGTGCTGGTCCATGCGGTAGAAGCTGGGGAAAGTTTTTGCAATACCCACCTGTCCTTCGCCAACTACAAGACCAAGATGACTGCCATCTGATGTCCTGATGGATCTATCACATCTTCCAAAGGGCAATGGAGAGATTATCCATGACTTCTACTTGGATGTCTTTGTCCACATGCCCACATACCAAATTCTGCAGGATGGATATGTCGTTCTCAATGTTCTCCCTTCTGAAATCCAACATGCCATTTTGTCGGTAAAGAAGCAAACAGCACCAATCCCAGACAAGATCAGACTCGAACTCCTGAAGAATCTGCCATCAGTACTCATCAATACACTGACTCAGCTCTTCACACGCTATCTGTATAAATGGAAAGTTCTGTCCCAATGGAAAACCAGCAGGACTGTTCTACTGTACAAGAAGAGAGACATCCATGTGTCAACTATCGCCCAATCTGCCTGTTGTCCATCTTCTACAAGCTGTTCACTCGAGTCATCCTGAATAGGATTGGCAGAACACTAGATGAAGGACAACCATGTGAGCAAGCTAGGTTCTGAAAAGGATTCAGCACCATCGACCATATCCACATGGTAACCAAGCTCGTTGAGGTTTCTCAGGAGTTCAAGATGCCACTCTGTCTAATATTCATTGATTTAAAGAATGCCTTTGATTCTGTTGAGACTGAAGTAAGTGGTCATCGAAGCCCTAGCCAAACAGGGCGTTCAAACTCAATACATCAGGATCCTCCATGAGCTGTATTATGGATTCACTACCAGGATCTCACCACTGCTGGCACACAGAAACAATAATTACTTATTAAAGTAGAAAATGACTGAAGACATTGATATATAAATGTATTTTTCTTTGTAGTTAATTCTTGGATGAGGCAGGGGTTAGAAACATTGACCTTGTGTAATGGAAAATCCACTCCTAACTCCCCACAAACTTAACTATTGGAAGCCCTATGGTTAACATAGTAATTTTGTATCTCTTCTGTATGTTCTCTGTCTTATACATACCATCTTAAGCTAGAAAAACAGGTGTGACTCAAAATTCAGAAGGAAAAAAATGTGTTCATAGTACTGTATGATATTGATGTTTGTTACAATTTATAAGAAAATATGCTGATAAGTGGATTCATGAATTTCAACCTCTTCCTCACGGTCAACTGCAATGAACATTGCTGTGGTTTTATCCATATGATACAGCTAGGACAATGCAAAGGCCAGCCTCACAGCATCCTGTGAACACCTTTCCATGTACTGCAGCCATCTCCGCATGCCTGGTATTCTATCATATACATGCAGCATGCCATACTTCACTGAGTCTCATTTCTAGGCACTTTTTGTGGCACTGTTGTCACAATGGAATCACACCCTTGGCTGTGGTGTTCACATTGGTTCTTGGGGTGCACCTTGCCTGGGTGCAGAGGGCTGACAGTGGCACACTTTCATTGCAGCAGGGACCCCCAAATGGCAATGTGATCAGACTGGCTCAAGGCATATGGGTGGCACCAGGAGTCAACCTCTCAGTCTCACTCCTCAAGGCAGGCACTTTTGTCCTCTGACCCAACCCCTGTACCTCACGCACTTATTTTAAATAAAGTCATAAAGAGCGAGCATGTTTATGGAAAGTCATTTACAAGAATACCTTGAGGAAAAATAAACACAAGGACCAGGGACATAGACACTACATGTGCTAGAGTTGGGAGTCAGTACTCAGCATAGCAGGAAGTAGCCTTTGTGGTCCCCAGTATTGCTGGCCCAAGGGATGGACTCTGGACACTGAACCATCCAACCCAATGATGTTGGATCACTGGGCCAATCATTGGCTCCCTGAATACTGTCTAAAACACCTCCCTTCCTTCCTGTAGCACTGTAGCACTATCCTCCCATTGTTCATCGATTTGCTTGAGCAGGCACCAGTAACATCTCCATTGTGAAACTTCTTGTTACTGTTTCTGGCATATAGAATATGCCACAGGAAGTTTGCCAGGCTCTGCCGTGCGGGTGAGATACTCTTGGTAGTTTGCCAGGCTCTTCGAGAAGGACGGAGGAATTGAACCTGGGTTGGCCATGTGCAAGGCGAACACGTCCTACCTGTTGGAAGGAAGGAAGCTGGAAGCTTCTAGCTTCCTTCCTACAAAACAGAAATGCAAGAGAGCAATTTGCTAGATGGTCAGCACGATTTCAAGGTTTTCAATATCTCTTCTGGAATTGCTAGAAGAAAATCCTTTTAATATGTGATGTCATAGGCAGAATTTCTAAAGGAAAAGTAGATTGAATTTTTTGTATAATAAAATGAAAACTGCATAACCAAAAACCCAGTCAAACTGAAATCTCATAACAAAAATGGCAAAATGGAAAAACTACATGCAATAATTTTGGGTTAATATTATAATTATATATATTCCTTTACAACTGAGCAAGAATACAGAAAAATAGTTTTTTTTAAAAGGATACAGGTAAATGACACCATCCGAAGTATAATATAATAGCCAAATAAAATTAGTTGATTTAGTTGATGGTCATTAAATAATAAAGAAGTAAAAATTAAAATTAAAAAGTTTTTTTTCTTCTCACATGGGCAGGATGAAGGAAAAGGTCTCACCCTCCATCCAACTGTGCTGTGGGAAAATACATCTCTTAGCTTCTGTACATAGGCATAAGTGAGAAATAATACCTCTGAGGCACAGAGTGCCTGTGTGTGTGTGTGTGCATGCGTGTGTGCATGCGCACACATTTGTGTTTGTGTGCCTGGGAATAAATTCAGGGATAGGTTTCTTCAGTAGGAAGCACCATGATGTACAATACTGTTAATGGTAGGGTTTCATACATAAAAAATTCTAGCACACACCCTCCCTACAGTGTCTGCTTCTCTCCTCCATTGTCTCAGGGCCTCCTGTAACACTCTACTCCCCGAAAACTCCCTTTAATACCCCCTCCCATATTCTTAGTAAGTCCTTTTCTATAATACAGTTCTCATGTTAGCACAGCGGGTAGGGCATTTGCCTTGCACGCAGCCAACATGGCCAACCTTAGTTCGATTCCTCTGCCCCTCTCGGAGAGCCTGGCAAGCTACCGAGAGTATCTCGCCCACACAGCAGAGCCTGGCAAGCTACCCGTGACGTACTCAATATGCCAAACACAGTAACAACAAGTCTCATGATGGAGACGTTACTGGGCCTGCTCGAGCAAATCGATGAACAACGGGAGGACCATGACTGTGACCGACATGTCTTACTATCTATTTTTTTTGTGGGGATCACACTCCAGCAGTGCTCAGAGCTTGCTCCCTACTGTGCCGTCAGGGATCACTCCTGGTGTGGCTCAAAGGACCATATGGGTTGCCGAGGTTTGAACCGAGATCAGCAGTGTGTAAGGTAAGCACCCTACCTACTGTACTGCCCAGTCCCATATCTTATTAGCTTTGACCATCTATTATTTCTATACCATTAGCTATTGCAAATAATTATTTCTATTATTTAGCAAAGTCTCCTGCCCCCACACCTGGCTGTTCTCACCAGGGCCCCTTGGAGGGGGGCGGGTTGAGTTTCCCTCCCCACCCCGAGCAGAGTCCCGGCAGCTGAAGACCTCCAGAACCAGCCACAGCCATGCTTGAGACCACTCTCCACACATTCAGATGAGCCTCACGCATGAAGGAACCAGCAGAGGAACCCAGGTGTGTGGAACCCGGGGCTGAGATCTCCAAATCTGCTTGGATCGGGACTGGGCCTCTTCCACCCAGATCCCCTCTCTTCCAGTAGCTAGGAATTACACCCACCAACAGCCCCTGGTGCCGTATTATCCCATCAATGGCCAAGACCCAAGGACTATAAAACCCAGCTCCTGGCAGTGCACGGTCACAACCTCTTATTGTCTAATTCTCACTCTTGGAGAACCTGACAGGCTACCGAGTGTATCCTGCCCACAGGGCATCGTCTGGCAAGCTCTCTGTGGCATATTTTATATGCCAAAACCCAGTAACAATGATGGGTCTCATTCCCCTGACCCTGAAGGAGCCTCCAATGTGGCACTTGCTAAAATCTCAGGGTTAGGACGAATGGAGACGTTACTGGTGCCTACTCGAGGAAATCGATGAACAACAGGATGACAGTGATACAGTGATTTCTATTATTCATTTATTAATTATTGTATTCATTGTAAAATATATCTTATATGAAATTTTATATAGTTATTTATATTCTAATAAATAAATAATTTTTATAAAGTATCCCTATCATACCTGCTATAGAAAACATCTGTCCTTTTTTCCAACTGTTACAGGAAGCTGTATTTCTGGCCCACTACCTCTCTTCACCAGGGACTTGCTCTACTCCTAGTTTGCCAGGGGAACTCGGACTCAACAGTGAAACACAGGAGCTTCTTCTCCGCTGCCTTCATGAACTGGGCCCCTGTGCTATGGGATCTTTATATGGAAGAGCCCCTAAGGCACTGCATTTAAAAAGACATGTTTTCCTGGCAATTCCATCCATTCTGAAACTTAACTTTTTTCCCAACAACCACATGTATGCCTATATTTTTCTGACAAACATGTCGTTGGCACTGTGGGCATGATTGCACCTTAAATTTATCTTGGAAGTGAACTTTCAAGAACCATATTTGACAATCTTTGTACATTTTGCTAATGAAAAGCATAAGACTGTGGGGAGTGGAGGGAGAAGTCTGAGATTCCTGATTCCCGCAGCAATACCTATTTCTACAGAAGACTGATCTAGGAAGACCACTGAAGGATCACATTGGATAATTCTTAATTTTTCTTAACTGGCCTCATAGACTTATAGAAAATGAACAATCCTCACATAAAACCTCATGTCATCTCGAAAGCACCCCCCCTCAGTGAGAGAAACAGAGAAGGGTTCCAAGTGCTGCACAGACGTGAACTCACAGGGCCGTCTCAGAACCCAACTTACGCTCAATGATGTTTACTTTCCTGTTTTCTCTTGCCACACAAGAAAACAGTTCCAGAATGCTTGGGAAGAAACTCTATTACTTCTTGCTACTGTACTTTCTAAGAGACTTGAGAAAATATGATCACAGCCACTGTTTACACAAAGGAAAACAATGGATCTGAAAACACAGTGTAGTGTTAGGACCATGCGATTATTTTTGAAATGTCCATGAGTAGAGGTGCGGGGGGCAGGGGAAGAACGGGGCTTCCAGAGCGATAGCACGGTGGGCAGGGCACTGCTCTACAAGCAGTTTACCAGGTTCAACCTGCCACACTCCATGTGGACCACAGCCAGGAGTAAGCCCTGAGCACAGCTGGGTGTGGCCCCCCAACAAAAAAGTATATATATATATACTTGTGTGTGTGTGTATGTATATATGTGTATGCGTATATATATGGTTGTCTAATAGTTTAATTGAGTACTCTGCCTTGGTTCTGTAGCTTGCACAGACTTCCATACAGTAACTTTCTTAACTATTAAGGAAAGAAGTTGGGATCGATTGGTGCAAAATTATAAAGTGGATATTATTATACACTACAATAAGAAGCCTGGGTTTTCCCAACATTTTGAGTGATATCTCCTGGGAAGAAAAATAATTTTTTTCTTTAAGACTTATTTATCAATTTTTATTTTGCAAACAAATTCTTTGACATTTGAGAATTGCAAAAATTCCTCTGGGAAGAGCCACAGACTAGAAAGAGATTGTGTTGGACTGGAATTTAGCAAGACACTGTCAAAGATAGTGTAATAGGATACATAAGGGTTTGCTAATTGGGTTGGGAATTTGTGAGGGAGAGGAGTTGATAACTGTAAAGTGATTTGAAAAAGAATAACATGTCAGTATTGGAATAAAATGAAAATATGAGTCAGCAGGAAATGATTTTGGAGATTACCAACTGTAAATATACTTAGGTGGGAAGCCACTTTTGGCAAGAGTTGCTATTATTTCCCTTAATAAATATTTATAAATAGTTTCAAAAATCCTTTATCGGCTGCTTGAAGTGAGTGCAGTGTTTGTATTTGGTTTTGGCATATTTATGTATGAGAGTGTGTAGGAGGAGGTATATGTGATAAGAGAAAATAGCAACGTGTTCATTCAAAATAAATACACTAGATTCTGCCTGGGCCTTAAAATGAACTTTAATCATTGAAAAATCTACTAGAAATAGCATTTTAGATCAAAGTAGTGTAACCTGGCAGTTCTGTACTTAATATCAACCTAACCTCTCAATAAATCAAATAGTAATATAAAAAAGATGAAATGTAAAATGATACAGCATTTTGTCACTGAACTAGAAAACCCAATCTGTCTTACATATAAAATTGTATATAAAATGTCTCTTTCTATGACTGGACACAGATGCTGTTCTCATCTGCCTACAACTTTCTGCACTGATCTTTCTATTGCCAAAGAGCAGATATAACGCATAACCTAGGTTCAAAGTTTAGGCAATAAACTTGCATTTGAGCACTATACATTAGCAAAGTGGTGACCAAGAAAATTCTTAGAGATTTGCAGACATGATGAAATAGTGATGGATAGTGATGGTCATGGGAATAATGCTTATTAATAAATCCATCCATTCAGAGTAACAAGACAACATAAAATAAAGAAAAATATTTTGTGTATGTGTTTAGGACCCACACCTGGCATGTTCAGGGCTTACTCCTGGCTCTGCACTAAGGGATGACTCCTGGAAGACTCTAGGGACCACGTGGGATACTGGCAATTGAACCTCAGTGGGCTTCCTGCAAGGCAAGAGATAGAATGCTACCTTTATTCTATTTCTTCAGCCCCATAAACAGAAACATAAATTGAAAGCATAGGAATTAGATTGAACACTGCACACCAATAGATATGAAATGTGAATCAAGGTAAAGCAGGCAAAAGTAGTTCCAAGAATCAGTATCTAGAAAGATTTCATTTTCCTCACCATTTATTTGTATGTGTTTTTTATGGATTTGCTATATTTATTTATTTTTAAATTGAATCACCATGAGATACAGTTATAAAGCTTTCATGATTGAGTTTCAGTCATACAATTATTAAACACCCATTTCCCCACCAGTATTCATTTTCTACCACCAATGTCCCCAGTATCCTTCCTGCCACCCCCATCACACCCCATGCCCTGCCTCTGTGGCAAGAACTTTCCTTCTTACACTCTACTTTTGGAAATTGTGGTTTTCAATATAGATACTGAGAGGCCATTATGTTTGGTCCTTTGTCTAATTTCAGCATACATCTTCCATCTCAAGCAGTCCCTCCAACTATCATTGACTTAGTGGTTCCTTCTCTATCCCAACTGCCTTCTCACCTGGCACATGAGGCAGGCTTCCAGCCATGGAACAATCTTCCTGGGCCTTGTCTCTCCTCTCATCTGGTGTTAGTCTCATATTATGCTATTTTATATACCACAAGTGAGTGCAGTCATCCTATGTCTGTCCCTCTCTTTCTGACTCATTTCACTTAGCATGATACTCTCCATGTCCAACCACTTATAAGAAAATTTCATAACTTTATCTTTTCCAACTGTTGCATAGTATTCCATTGTGTAGGAGTGCAATAGTTTCTTTAACCTTTCATCTGTTCTCAGGCACTTGGGTTGTTTCCAAGTTCTGGTTATCGTGAACAGTGCTGCAATAAACATACAAGTGCAGATGTCATTTCTACTGTGCTTTCTTGCACCCCTGGAATATATTCCCAGAAGTGGTCTTTCTCCTCACCATTTCTTTTTAAAATGCCATTGAACTTCTATTGTATTCCAGGCTCTATTCTAGGCAATGACTGAGGAAAGAGAAGAAAACCAGCCCACGCTGGTTTTTAGGGGCCATGGACCCACACCCAGCATTGCTCCCCAGCTCAGTTCTTAAGACTTCTCCTGGAGGTATTGGAGGGAACATGCACTGCCAGATTAAACCCAGAGCTCCAAATGCAATGCATTCACTCCAGTCCCTTGGGCTATTTACCAGCCCTCAATGTTATTTTTTTAAGAACTGCAAAAAAAGGGGGGGGGGAAACAATAATGAAGACTTAGAAGAAAAACATAAACCTCAGAAGTAACTACTGCAAGATTCCATATAAAAGTTCAGGAAGGGGGTGGAGCAATAATACAGTGAGTAGGGCATTTGCCTTGCACACGGCCAACCAGAGTTTGATCCCTGACATCTCGTATAGTCTGGTCCTCCAAGCTCTGCCAGGAGTAATTCCTGAGTGCAGAGCCAGAAGTAACCCCTGAGCATTGCATCACCGGGTGTGATTCAAAAAGCAAACAAATAAAAATAAATTTAAAAAAATAAAAGTTCAGGAAAAGAACTGGCATATTAAAAAGAGTCCAAGAGGAAATAATCTCAATAAATAAGAGATTTATTTTGAAAATGTAAAATCAAGAGAATGAGATAAAGATAAAATATTAAGATACTTCAGACTATATAAAAATAAAGAATGAAGCACAATGAAAATCAAGGGCAATCAATAGACTAGAAGAATAAAAAATGACAATCACTGTTCAGATAGTGGTATTTACAATAGAAAGACCAGACTGAGTACATAATCAGAAAAGTTATGCTAGAGCACAAATCAGTGTAGATTCAGAACCTTTCTATAAAAAATTATAGATGACAGTAAAACAAAATCTGTGTATTCTAAAGAAAAATACTAATCTAAAATATTTAGACTTAGCTAAGCTTACTTTTATATGTGGCCAATAGCAAAAATTTTTAAGCATGAAGGAATTAAAAACCTTGATGAGATATGTATTTTCCTTGGAAATCATTGGTCAAAGACATGTAATGACCAATGAAGAATCGAAAATACTGAAATGAAGTGCTGAGATGTGATAGCATAACCACTACAACAGAGATATCCAAGTAGAGGAAAGCACACAATAGAGACAAGAGCAATATCACTAAAATTAAAAAGAAAGAAGAGAATGTCAGCAAAATTAAAAGATGACTTTTTGAGAAACTATGTTAGTACATCTACAATACACTAACAAAGGAATAATAAAGACACTAAAATTGACATCAGAAATAAAAGAGATACTATCATCACAGACCCTAGAAACAGCAAATGAATATATGGGAATAGTCTAATAGCCTTTTAGACTATTAGATAACACAGCAGGCAGGACGTTTGCCTTGCACACAGCTGACCCGGGTTTGATTCCTCCATCCCTCTTGGAGAGCCCAACAAGCTACCGAGAGTATCCTGCCCACACGCAGGACCTGGCAAGCTCCCAGTGGCGTATTTAATATGCCAAAAACAGTAATAACAAGTCTCACAATGGAGACCTTACTGGTGCCCGCTCGAGTAAATGGATGAATGGGAGGACAGTGCTACAGTGCTACAATCTAATAGCCCTAGTTATAAAAGTTCAACAACTTAAATGAAATAGTTTAATTCCTTGAAAACCACAAACTATTGTCTTCACTGAAAGAAGAATCTTTAGAACAATGATATGTCTGCCCAAAGTAGTTACAACTTTGAAAAACCCTTCCTCTGGCTTGCTAGAAAAACCATTTGAGCTCTAGTTTAGACTTTGTGGCCATGCCAGCTCTTGCCCACCAGATGTTGTTATGGACTCTGGAAGTAGATGCCAATAATGGCTATGGGTTCAAGCTGTTTAAGGAGTGAAGGAATGAATGGGTGTACAGAAATGTAATTGACACTCTTAGTCTTTTAAATGGGCTGGAGCGATAACACAGCGGGTAGGGTGTTTTCCTTGCACGCAGCCAACTTGGCCGACCCGAGTTCGATTCTCCTGACCCTCTCGGAGAGCCCGGCAAGCTACCGAGAGTTTCTCACCCGCACAGCAAAGCCTGGCAATCTACCCGTGATGTATTCGATATGCCAAACACAGTAACAACGAGTCTCACGATGGAGACGTTACTGGGCCCGCTCGAGCAAATCGATGAACAATGGGAGGACAGTGACAGAGACAGTCTTTTAAATATCAGGCTGGCCCAGAGATGACTCTGGAGCATGCATGCCTACAGATTGTTCCTCGGGCTCAAATAGGTTCCCTACCACAGGTCTTCCAATTTCTGCTTTCTCCTGAAGAGCTGCTTCACTGTAACTGAGGCTGACCTGGGAAGAGGTAGCATTCAAACGCCCTGCTACCCACACTTCAGACTTTTCTCTAGCTGCTGTAGGGATCAGCATTTCATTTCCTTCAGAAGGGTGCATATGGATGGTGCATTTCTGAGTCTACAGCAGGGGTTATACATTGCTTTCAGTAAAAGGACACATTGTTTACAGGAGGCAATATGTAAGAGGTATATGTACTATATTATCACTATAACAAACATTTTGAAATGTAAAATTTGTTCTTCACTGTAGCACTGTTCTGTTGTTCATGGATTTGCTCCAGCAGGCACCAGTAACATCTCCATCGTGAGACTTGTTACTGTTTTTTGGCATATCGAATACGCCATGGAGAGCTTGCCAGGCTCTGCCGTGCAGGCGGAATACTCTTAGTATCTTGGGGGCTCTCCAAGGGGGACAGAGGAATCGAAGCCAGGTCGGCCACTTGCAAGGCAAATGCCCTACCCGCTGTCTATCACTTCAGTTTAGCTCATGCAAAACCAGGTAGTAACCTGATTAGGATTGTGGGCCATTATTTGTCAACCCTAATTTTCAATGAAATAAGAGAAAGAAAAGAAATTATAAAAAATAAAAATTGAAAGATGGTGGGAAAACTACTTTTAATGATATGACTTTTTAGGAAAACCCAAGAAATTATCTATTCAATTATTAGAATTCAGGAATATAGGTAATTATAACATATCTATAAATTATAATCAACTATGATTATGGTCTGGAGCTCCTATTGTCTGGAGCCATAGCACAGAGGATAGGGCATTTGCTTTGCACCCAGCCAACATGGCCGACCCGAGTTCGATTCCTCCGCCCCTCTCAGAGAGCCCGGCAAGCTACCGAGAGTATCTTGCCCGCACAGCAGAGCCTGGCAAGCTACCCACGATGTGTTCCATATGTCAAACACAGTAACAACAAAGTCTCACAACGGAGACGTTACTGGGGCTGCTCGAGCAAATCGATGAACAACGGGAGGACCGTGACCATGAACCTATATACATTTTATGAAAGAGCTGTTCAAATACTAAAGTACATTTCTGGGGGGCTGGAGCGATAGCACAGTGGGTAAGGCGTTTTTCTTGCACACGGCGACCTGGATTTGATAGCCAGCATCCCGTATGGTTCCCCAAAACACCGCCAGGAGTAATTTTTGAGTGGATGAGCCAGGAGTAACTCCTGTGAATCTCTGGGTATAATCCAAAAAGCAAAATAAATAAATAAATAAATAAAAAATAAAAAAATATAAAGTAAATTTCTGTGAGAATATTTAAGTGCAGATTCTGGGACTTCAACCCCAGATTTTCAAATTATGAGTTCTGGATTGGAGGTCCAAGAATCCATATTAAAAACAAGATTCCTTCTAGTTTACACTACAAAAATGGTTCACAAGACGTAACAGACATAACTTTAGTATTTCTATTTTAATCCTTATGTTAATATCGTTAAAATTGGTAATTCTAGATGATTGAAGGTTTCTAAATACCTGTGAGAAATATTTAAAAGTTCTGAATACTGCCCTCTCACTCATTACCTATATACAATAAAGTAGAAAAAACGTATATGCCTCTAAAAGTTTAGCACATAGACATCTGCTCGGCCACACTGGCCTAGTCTTGAAGCGATGCATGCAAAAAGCTAGCCCTGCTGGAACTGCTCCTCCAGGAGACTGCTGATTTTGGCATTCTTTTTCCTTTCTTCGTATTTCTTCTGAATTTTCTTTGACCGCTTTTTGTTTAAAATTTCCTCTTCTTCGGGAGTCAACTTGGCTCCATTCTTGTGACCAAGGGGCAGCGCATAGTGGGACTCATACCACTGCCGGTATGGTGTGCTATCAATCAGCATGATGTAGATAGCACAGCGGTAGGGTGTTTGCCTTGCACGCAGCCAACATGGCCGACCCAAGTTTGATTCCTCCTCCCCTCTCAGAGAGCCCAGGCGGTGATAACAAAGTCTCCAATGGAGACGTTACTGGGCCACTCGAGCAAATTGATGAACAACAGGAGGACCGTGACCTCTAAAAGTCACGAAATTTTTGGTGGATAGATGGTTGTCATGGTTTCAATTGAATCGTTATCTTTGGTTACATTTGCTCAAATCTGAAAAGTGAGAAATTTTGGAAAATACTGAAATTTAATATAGTGGACCAATCCACAGAAGGTAATTTGTAAGCATTTTGCTTAGACCAATTTGAGTTTTCATGATACAGCCTTCTCCACCTTATCCCAGTCTAACCATCACCACCATCAGCATTTATAATCACGCTGTCTCTATCTAGTTCCTCGCTACTCTCTCTCCAAACTTTATATGCCCAAAGCCCATTTCAACTTTTAAGTAGGAGGAAGAGGGGGAGGAGGAAGTGACAAATACAACAGGAATTAATGGGGGCAATGTTTTGAACTTTATCCTAAAAATCAGGGGGGACATTTAAATGATGGGGAGTTTGGGGGAAACTAAATGACAGAAAAAGAGATTTTATGTCAAAATGATTTCCTTTTAAACGAGAAAAGGGACATTTGAATTTTTTATGATTATTCATTGGAACACTGCTCATATAACCTCACAGTTGACTGAACACTCCCCTCTGACCTCCCTCCTCAGGGACCAACTAAGGTTTAATTGAAGGTTTTGTCTCTATCTCTGCCTTTGACAGCTGAGAGATTAGCAAAGACTTGGCTAATTAGTATTTAACTGTTTACTAATGTTCCCATGGGGTTGTCGATCACAATCTAGTTTAAAATGGATTCAAAGTTTTCCAAACCTTGAAAAAGGATGCGGTGTCAGAACTGATTCAATTTCTTGAAAGGATTAAAGCAAGAATCAGATCTCTCTTTATGATCTTTTCAGTCACATTCCCAAACAAAATGTTATTATTTTGAATTGGAAAAAGGCCACAGTCTTCTTGAGAGGCAGGAGCTTTGAAATAAGAGTAAAAAATGATGGGAATACATCAAATTAAATAGCTCTTGCACTGCAAAAGAAACAATGACCAGAATAAAAAAGACACCCCTAAAGATTGGGAGAAAATATTTGCTCACAAATGGTTAGCCAAGATACATAAAGTACTGGTAAATCTTGACAAGAAAAGAAAAAAAAATCAACCCTACCAAAAAATGAGAAGAAATGAACAGAGATTTCCTCAAAGACAAATAAGTATCTGATCAACACCACCCAAAAATGTGGAGAAGAAATTAACAAAAACGTTATCAAAGTATACATACAGGTAGCCAATAGGTTGAAAAATTGTTCTGCATTGCTTATCATCAGGTAAATGCAAATCAAAACAATGATGAGATAGTGAGTATCCATCAAAAAGGAAAAACAGCCAGTGTTGACATGGGTGTGGGGGAAAGACACCATCATTTACTGCTGGTGTGCTTGTCAGCTGGTCTATCCTTTATGGAAAACGATATGGACACTTCTTGAAGAACTAGAAATTGAGATTCCAGATGATCCAGAAATTCCACTCTCAGGCATTTATCCCAAGGTTCCAAAAACTCCATTAAGAAAACACATTTGCAGGCTGGAGTAATATTACAGCAGATAACTGTCTGCATGCAACAGATCCAGATTTGATCCTTGACATTTCATATGGTCCCTTGAGCTCTATCAGGAGTGATCACTGAGTACAGAGCAAGGAGTAAGCCCCAACTACAGTTCCAAGAAAAAGAAAGAACTAAGAAAAGATACAATTGCATTTTTACTTATTATTTATGTTTATTACAGCACAGTTCACAGTAATCAGAATCAAAAACAATCCAACTGCCTAAGAGCAGTTGAGTAGATAAAGAAACTGTGGTACTCATACATAGTGGAATGCTACTCAACAACAAGAAAGAATAAAATCATTCAATTTGTTGGAAGGTGGATATAACTAAAGAATATCATGCTCTGTTGAAAGTAGACTATGGACTGAACATGATTGCCACTCAATGCCTCTTTTGCAGACCACAACACTCAAAAGGAGAGAGAGAACAAAGGGGAATGCCCTGCCACAGAGGCAGCGTGGGAGGGGGGTGGGGGGGATATTATCCATGGTGGTGGAAAATGGGCACTGGTGGAGGGATGGGTATTTGATCATTGTGTGACCGAAACCCAAGCACAAAGATTTGTAAATCTACAACTGTACCTCATGGTGCTTCACTAATAAAAAAAAAATATATATATCATGCTCAAAAAAAAAAGAATATCAGGCTCAATATAGTCAGCCGCTAGGAGTAGAATAGATACAGAGCAATTTCTCTCATATATGCAATATAGAACAACTTAGAAGGGGAATAACAAGTGACCAAAGAAAACTGAACCTGAAAACCTATATACCATGAGAATATAATGGTAGGAAAACAAAGTTGGGGAAACTGGAGAGGGGATCCTGAATCAGTGGTGGAGGAAAGTGGAGGGTGCAGCATTAGAACATTATATGCCTGAAATCCTATCATGAACAGTATTGCAAATCACAATGATGACAGAATTTTTAATTAATAATTAAAATGATTTTTTGAAAAAGCAAATTGAAGAATCTCCAACTTGAAATCTCCATATCAACTTGAAAATTACCGGCTATAGATCTGCTCCCATGCTTCCCAGACTTGGGGGCAAACTGAGAATAACCTCCTTACATGACTTAGTCCGTGTCCGTAAAGACACCCTTCAACCTGATTGCCTTCTTCAATTCATTCCGGCAGTCAATAAACATTGCCTCTCTTAGGCCAGTGAGCTAGCATCTAGATTGCACAGATAGAAAGGTATTCCCCTTAATAAGCTGATCTTTACAAAGGAAGGCAGGCAGATGAGCACTGGTTATCATCAATGGACCCATTGTCCAAAAAAGGGTCAACATGGAACAGGCTGAGTCCCCAGCAAAGAAGACTTCTGTCTGCCATTTAGGAAAATATCCAGAGGCAGAAGCACTTCCAGTGGATTTAAAAGAATCAGCAAGATCTCCCCAGAGGATAAGAACAAGTGAGTTGGTTTTTTTTTTTTTTTTTTTTTTTTTTTTTTTTTTTTTTTTTTAGGGATAGAGAACAGTTTTCAAAAGTGTAATTTAAATGATTAGAGGTGAGAGATAATCACTAGCTTGATCACATGTATTTTACATGCCTTGTTAAGTAATTTAAGGGTGTTTTTCTTTTCTTTTTTTTTTCTTCAATTTTTGGGTCACACCAAGTGGTACTCCATGGCTATTCTGGCTTAGTTCTGGAGTTCTCTCCAGATGGTGGTCAGGTGGCTGTGCACTGCAGGTTCTGTGAAACATCCCTGGCAGTCCAATGGGCTAATGTTCTGGCTGTGGAATTTTGATGTTTATTCTACTGGAACAATTTACTCGAATGTTAAAACACACTGCTTCACCCAAGATTCCTGAAGCCCTGGTCCTTATCTGAAATGGGACAAATGTCCAATGTCTCTCGCAGAGGAAGTGTTTGATTCTGCACATAGAAGTTTCTCAAAGGAGCCACTCCTCTCTTTCACCCAGAAGTCCAGAGCAGCAATAGCATAGTGTCCTAACACCCTGGGGACCCAGGCCTCACAACTTAAGAAGATGGATACTGTTTTTAGGATCTTCTTCGGTCCAAGCAGGTGACAGCAGCTCTACTTGCATTGTCAGCAGCAAGACCAACAGGGTAAATCTGCCAGCAGGGTCCACTCCGAGCTTCAAGCAAACTGCCCTACACAAGGTTTCTGCATTGCTCATCTCTGTTTCCATATGCCCCTATTTTTTGGCTTCCGAAAACTTGGAATCTGAGATCTTTTAAATGGACACATTTCTGGGCCCAAAGAGATAGTAAGTACAGCAGGTAAGGTGCTTCTTTGCATTCAGCCAACCTGAACTCAATCTCTGACACATCTATGATTCCAAGAGTACCACCATGAGTGATCCCTGACCACTGCAGGGCATGGCCCCCAAATATAAATGAATGAATAAATGAAAGGACACATTTTCTTACTAAATAAAACCAAGGCTTTTCTCATAAGATATAAGGAAAGATGGACCTTGGGTGACCACTAAAGATCACTTCCATAAACACCTTGCTGAATGGAAGAAAATATTCATATGCCAAATAATGTTTTTCAACCTTGTCAATGCCTGTAATTTTTCATAGTTAGTTATCTAGGAATTCTCCTTAGTTAATCATTTCTGAAAAGTTGCATTCATCTAATCTTCTTATAATCAGTTACTAAGTACTCTAGATTCTTATTTGTAACTTGCCTGCATCTCTTTCTACTCTTCCATTTCTCCTGCCAATGTTCCTCATTTCACAAATGGCCAGTTGTGGTTGTTTCTAACTGGCTCTCTGCCCCCAGTCAACATCACTTCAAAGCACATTTTATGCTCTGCCAAATGAATCTTTCTAAATCACTGATTTCATCACTTTTCTCATCTGCACACAACAGCCAAATTTCCCATCTAGAGCTAAAAGCTCTGAGCCCAATCACCTTTCCAGACATGTGTCCTGTGCTCTCCTCCTGGAACTGAGACCCTGATGGCATACAGCATTCTTCAAACCCTGCATCTTCATGAATCACACTACCACTCTGATGTGTCCTCTGTAAATAAGATCTGTCTTCTACAATTCTCTGTTTCTGTACAAATTCAGTTTATTTTTCCAGACAGCAAACATCTTCCCTAGAATTTAAGAGATTCCCCTTAAGTACATTAAGGGGTACATCTGGCAGATGAAAATTAAATATCTGTTCTAACTCCCTCCCCCACCCCATTCCTGAACCCTCAGAAAGATTATGGAAAAGCAACAAAAGGTTTAAACCTATAGTAAGTGAATAGGAGAAAATGCATTCTCAGAGAAGCTGTTTAATTTTTTTCTGGAGGATAGAAAGTGATGCAAAGGCTTTTGTTTTGGAGCAGAGCAGAGGAAACAGCAGTCATGGGGAAACTGCAGGAAGCCAAATGCAGGTAAGTTATAGAACCATGGACTCTGGACATAAGGAACACAAATGAGTTAATAAGTGAGACTGAAAACGAGCAAATATGTGAAAGGACTATAGATAATATGATAAATATATTTTCTATCACACAAAGCTTAGGCCAGCAGGCATTTATGCCCAGCTGAAAACATAAAGATATTTTTCATTCTAAATAATTTTAGTGACTGGAGAGATATTATAGCTATAAAGTACTGGGTTGATCTCTGGCATTTCACAAGGTCTGACCTCTGAGCCCAGCCAGAACTCATCCCTGAGCACAGAGTCAGAAGTAAGCCCTAAACCCAGTGACTAGGCCCCCCCAAAAAAACAACAAAAATTGAAGGGTGACCTCCTAAATGGTTCCTAGGGAGCTGGGGCCTATTTTAGGAAATTATCAGTCTACAGTTCAATCCTTCTTTAATGTTTAGCTTTGTAGATCTTCACTGAAGACTTCAACCATTATTATTATTATGTACCATATTTCTCCCTACTTTCAGGGAAAAGATTGTTCTGAACTCATCATTATAAGTCAGCCACCTCTATATATCTGCTTCTTAAATCATATACATAATTTAATACTTATAAATCTAATATTTCTAAATTTCTTTTTGTTTTTCTTTGAGAGGGGGCAAACCCAGTGGTGCTTGGGGTTTACTTATGTACAGGGATCACTCCTGATTATACTTAGGGGTTTGTCTGGGGTATAGAGGACCAAAACAGCCACAACCATGCTGAGACCACTCTCCACATGCATGAAGGTACCGGCAGAGGAACAAAGGCATGTGGGTCCTGGGGCTGAGATCTCCAAGCTTGCTCAGATCGGGGCTGAGCATCCTCCACCCAGATCCTCCACCTGCCAGTAGGATCTACCCACCAATACCCACCAACTGCCCCCAGCACCGTGTAATCCCATCGACGGCCAAGACCCAGAGACTATAAAACCCAGCTCCTGGAAGCATGCAAATGCGGCCACGCAACATCTTATTATCTCTTTCTTACTTTGGACAACCTGGCAGGCTACCGAATTTAACCTGCCCACTTGGCAGAGTCTGGCAAACTTCCCATGGTGTACCCAATATGCCAAATACCAGTAACAATGATGGGTCTCATTCTCCTAACCCTGAATATAGCACTTTTTAAAATCTCAGGGCTAGGGCGAAGGAGATGTTACTGGTGCCTGCTCGAGGCAATCGACGAACAATAGGATGATCGTGATCCTGACAGAGGATCAAACTCAGGTAGGTCACATATAAAGCAAGTGCCCTACCACTGTACTATCTCTCTAGCCCCTGTATTCATCCTATTTAAAACAATAGCAAACTTAAAAAATTATAGGGATCAGGAACATAGCTTAGCAGTAGAGAACTTGTCTTGCATGTATGAGGCCCTGAGTTCCTTTGTTGGCATTTAGGGGACTGGGGAAACAATGTGTACACTAATTATATATCTATATACATATATAGATCTGTATATTATTTTAAAGTATTCTAGATACTTTAAAGGATTATGCATATACTTTATACATTTAGAGTCATTTTTCTTGGAAAACATCCAACTTTGGGGGCAGGGGGGAGGTGAAAACTGGCAGTGCTCAGGGCTTATTCTTTTGGGACAAAACCTGGATCTGTGCTCATGGATCACTCCTGGTGGTACTCAGTGGGCCATATATGGGACCAGAGATTTAACCCGGGTTGATCCTGTGCAAGACAAGAGTCTTGCCTCTGTATTATATCTGGCCCAAACATCCAAAATTTTTATTTTTTTATTTGTTAAAAATGTTAGAGGAATAATTTCTATTGACATGGTAAATAATGTCATATAATATTTTTAAAGGAACAAAATGAGGAATAAAGTGGTTTTATAACCATTTATAGGACCATAGTCACTTTGGACAAAAGTCTAGAAATTTACTTTTTTAAAATCAACATCTAAAGTACTCTTTGATTAGTACTATCTAATTGAGAAGTACTATCTGAAAGGGCTGGAGCGATAGCACAATGGGTAGGGTGTTTGCCTCTGTCCCTCTTGGAGAGCCCAGCAAGCTACCAAGAGTATCCCACCCGCACGGCAGAGCCTGGCGAGCTCCCTGTGGCGTATTTGATATGCCAAAATCAGTAACAACAAGTCCCACAATGGAGACCTTACTGGTGTCCACTCGAGCAAATCGATGAACAACTGGAAGACAGTGCTACAGTACTACTGTCTGAAACAACCATAAACATCATGCATATTTATCAATACACAAGTGGCAAAAATGACTTCTAATTCAAAACATCACAAGAGGCAGTTCATTGTGGGTTGAGAAGGGGCATAAGAGACCTGAACTGTCATCAGAAAAATAGGGACCAGCTTAGGAATGAGTGGTTGAGGGGAAAGGGCATTGTATTTAACAAACACAGGAGCATGTGTGTGTGGTCTAAGGGTCTGAAGGGAGAAAACCCTGCATTTGTGTGGAAATGGCTCTAAGACGCAAGCAGGTCTTGTCCCTACTGAGCCAACAACAGTTTCCTGCTCCACTTGACATCAAAGCTCCTGAGGAAGCAGCTTGCAAGACAGTCGACACTAAAAACACTGAGAGCCCTCCACTTGGCACAGTCCCACTATCTATTTTTTTTCATTTTTTTTAATTGAATCACTGTGAGAGAGACCCCTACAAAGCTGCTCATGATTAGATTTAAATCATACAGTGTTCCAACACCCATCCCTCTACCAGTGTACATTTCCCAGCACCAGTGACCCAGGTTCCCTCCCATCACTCCCCCATCCCTGACACCACCACCCCCAGCCTGCCTCTATGGCAGGAGCTTTTTTTCCTCTCTCTCCCTCCCCCTCTCTCTCCCTCCCTCTCTCTCTCTCTCTCACTTTCTCTCTCTCTCTCTCTCTCTCTCTCTCTCTCTCTCTCTCTCTCTCTTCCTTTTGGGCATTGTGGTTTGAAATACAGGAAGGTTATCAGGAATATCCCTTTACCTGCTTTTAACAGTTCTTGCCTAATATCATCATTTCCAATCATTATTGCCATACTGTTCCCTTCTCTATCTTACCTACCCTCCACCCCATACACACTTGTGGTTGATTCCAAACATTGACTAGTCCTTCTAGCCCCTGTTTTCCCTGGCCATGGATATTAGTCTTTTAATATATATAATTTATATATTGATAAACAATATATAGAGAAAATATACATATTAATATATATTATGTATATTATATACCACAAATGAATGCAGTCATTCTATATACGTTCCTTTACTTCTGACTCATTTCATTCAGCATGATACTCTTCATGTCCACCTATTTATAGGAAAATTTCATGAATTCATTTTTCCTAACAGCTGCATAGTATTCCATTGTGTGGATATCCTATCCATTCATCTGTTCTCAAGCACTCAGGTTGTTCCCAGATTCTGGCTACTGTGAATAGTGCTGCAAAGAAGATAGCAGCCCAGATGGTGTTTCTGCTGTGTGTTTTTGGGCCTCCAGGCTATATTCTCAGAAGTGGTATTGCTGAATCAAATGGGAGCTCAATTTCTAGTTTTTTGAGGAATGTCCAAGATCCCACACACACACAAAAGGAAAGTTACAGGCCAATATCCCTGATGAATACTGATGCAAAGATCCTCAACAAAATGTTAGCAAATAGAATTCAATGATTCATCAAAAAGATCATACACCATGAACAAGTGTGATTCATCCTGGGGATGCAAGGATGGTTTAATATTTGCAAGCCAATCAACATAATTCATCATAACAATAAAAGAAAAGTTAAAAACCATATGGTCAAATCAATAGACGCAGAGAAAGCATTTGACAAGATTCAGCACACATTTTTGATGAAAGGTTTCAACAAACTGGGAATTAAAGAAACTTTCCTCAATATAGTGAAAGCCATCTACCCTCAAGCCCATGGAAAGCATTATTCTCAATTGGGAAAAACTAAAAACTTCCCTCTCTAAGACTACCCACTCTCACCACTTCTATTCAATATAGTACTGGAAGTACTTGCCATAGCAGTTAGGAAAGAAAAAGGTATTAAGGGCATCCAGATAGGAAGGAAGAAGTCAAGCTTTCACTATTTGCAGATGACTTGATAGTATACTTAGAGAACCCTAAAACCTCAACCAAGAAGCTCCTAGAAACAATAGATTTGTATAGTTAAAGTGTCAGGTTACAAAACCAATACCCCAAATTCCATGACTCTCATATATACAAATAATGAAAGAGAAGAAAGCAATATGAAAAAATATCCCATTCACAATTATGCCTCAAAAACTCAAGTACCTCAGATCAGCTTAAGTAAGGAGGTAAAGGACCTGTACAAAGAAAACTACAAAATGCTGCTTCAAGAAATAAAAGAAGATGTAAGGAAATGGAGACATGTTCCCTGCTTATTGTCAAATTGGCAATATTCCCCAAAACATTATACAGATTCAATGCGGTCCCTATAAGGATAACCATGACATTATTCAAAGAAATTGATCAAACACTCCTGAAATTCGTATGGGACAATAGCACTGTAGCACTGTCCTCCTGTTGTTCATCAATTTGCTTGAGCGGGCACCAGTAACATCTCACAACAAATTGTAAAACTTGTTACTGTTTTTGGTATATCAAATATGTCATGAGTAGCTTGCTCTGCTGTGTGGGCGAGATATTCTCGGTAGCTTGCCAGGCTCTCTGAGAGGGGTGGAGGAATCAGCCCAGGTCAGCAGCGTGCAATGTAAATGCCCTTTAGACTGTGCTATTGCTCCAGCCTATGGGACAATAGCTAAATAGCTAAAGAAATTCATGGGGAAAAAAGAAGATGGGAGGCACTACCTTCCCCAATTTCAAACACAGCGGGTAGGGTGTTCGCCTTACACGCGGCCAACATGGCCGACCCGAGTTCGATTCCTCCGCCCCTCTCAGAGAGCCCGGCAAGCTACCGAGAGTATTCGATATGCCAGACACAGTAACAACAAAGTCTCCAATGGAGACGTTACTGGGCCCGCTCGAGCAAATCGACGATCAACGGGAGGGCCTTTACCTTTACCTTTACAAAGCCATAGTAATTAAAACAGCATGGTATTGGAATAAAGACAAACCTGCAGACCAATGGAATAGGGTTAAATACCATGACATACACTCTCAATTATATGATCATTTAATATTTCATAAGGGAGCAAGAAATATGAAATGGAACAAAAAAAGCATCTTTAACAAATGGTGCTGGCAAAACTTGAAAGCTACATGTAAAATAATGGGCTCAGACCTCTAACACTATGCACAAAAGTCATGGATTAAAAGCCTCAACATCAGACCCTAATCCATAAGGTAAATGGAAGAAAAGGTAGGTAAAAACCTCCACAATATTGAAGCTAAAGATATCTTCAAAGATGAATTGCCAGCAACCAAGCAGGTGGAAACAAAGATAAACAAATGGGACTACAATAAACTAAGAAGCGTCTACACCTCAAAAGAAACAGTTACAAGATATAAAGACAGCTTACAGAGTGAGAAAGGATATTCACCAAACACCCTTCTGATAAGGGGTTAATATAAAAGATGTACAAGGCACTGGTTGAATTCTACAAGATAAAACATCCAATCCCACCAGAAAATGAACAGAAACCTTCTCAAAGAGGAAATTCAAATGACGAAAAAGCATATGAGAAAATGCTCTTCATCACTAGCACAGCGGTAGAGCGTTTGCCTTGCACGCAGCCAACATGGCCGACCCGAGTTTGATTCCTCCGCCCCTCTCAGAAAGCCCGGCAAGCTACCGAGAGTATCTCGCCCACACGGCAGAGCCTGGCAAGCTCCCCGTGACGTATTTGATATGACAAACACAGTAACAACAAAGTCTCCAATGGAGACGTTACTGGGCCTGCTCAAGCAAATCACTAATCATCAGGGAGATTCAGATCAAAACAACAATGAAATATCATCTCACACCTCAGAAACTGGTACACATCCAAAAGAACAAGAGCAACCAATGCTGGCGCAGATGCAGGGAGAAAGGACTGTCCTTCATTGTTGTTAGGACTACTGACTAATCCAACCTTTTTGGAAAACCACATACCTATTTTGATTAGTGACAAACAAAATAAAACAAAACAAAAATTCCCAGGACAGATGAACATAAAACAAATATGCTTCACTTCATGGCAGGATCTCCTATCTCACAGGATAGGATCTAGGTTCTAACTCCCATCCTCACACCCAAATAAGACAGAGTCTCAAGCCTGAAGCCCTGCTAAGTGTTAGACATCTCAACAATCAGAAGGGATCGGATTTTGCAGACATCTCTAAACAAAGCCCCTGGTTACTGAGAAGGCCATGACAGTTTATTCACAGCTTCCTAAACTCTGTGTCATGCTCGGAGAGAGATCATCAGATCTCAGACCTTTCACTAGAGGCAACCTAATCCCAAACAAGAGTCTTGCTCTCTCCTATATGTGTCAGTTCTGAGGCTGGCTGGAACTGTTGCTGCTGGGTCATCATACATCTTCCTTGGAGCTTTGACACTTGGAGGCAGAACAGGGGAGGGGAGAGAAGGGAGAATTGGCTCAAGGGGCCTAGGGCAGGAATCATGCACAATCATTCTTGGATATACTTTTTTTTTCTCTTTTCCCTCAACCAGGATTACACAGAAGAAAAGGTTTGGGCATAGGGAAATAATGAGTTATATTTCTTATAACTTATGTATCTAATTTTTATGGGTCAATTTGTTTTTACTTAGGTATATATCTAGAGGCCTGGAGCGATAGCACAATGGGTAGGATGTTTGCTTTGCATGCAGCCGACCCGGGTTCAATTCCTACGCCCTTCTTGGGGAGTCAGGCAAGCTACCAAGAGTTTCCCACCCATATGGCAGAGCCAGGCAAGTTACCCCATCCCATATTCAATATGCCAAAAACAGTAACAAGTCTCACAATGGAGATGTTACTGAGCCCACTTGAGCAAATCAATGAACAACGGGATGACAGTGATACAGTGTGATAAAGTGATATATTTAGGGGGAGCACACCTGATGGTGCTCAGGCCTTACTCCTACCTTTGTGCTCAGTGGTCATACCTGTTGGGCTTAGGGAACCATGTAGGGTGCAGGGATTGAGCCTGGTTTGGTAGCATGCAAGGCAAGTGCCCTACCTGCTGTACTAATTCTCCTGCCCTTAACTTATATTTTAATCCCCTTGTGATTTACATTTCATCCCAGCAACTGAAAGAAAAGGAATTGGTCACTCCTGCACATGGTAGTTGGCCAGCTGACCATAGAATCCATGCTGTGTAGATGCTTTTCAGGGGTGTCTGAGGGTCACAGATCTAATACTTTGCCAGCCCTGCATGGTGCATACAGGTGTCACAGCCCCCAAGTTTCAGTTTGGACAAGTCTTCCCCCTCTACTTTAGTTAATTTGTATAGGTATCTGCTTTATCTACTGTGTGATACACACAGGATTGTGATGAATACATTGCTGCTCAGTTTACCTTTTAAGTGGTTTGGCAAACAGAATTGAATTTTTGTGTCACATCCAGTGGAGCACAGGGCTTACTCCTGGCTCTGCACTCAGAGATGACTCCTGCTCCACCCAGGGTGGTGCTAGGAAACCCCAGATCAGCTATGTGCAAGGCAAGTTCCCTACTCACTGTTTTATCTCTCCAGCCCTCTATGTCAAGCTATTTTATGATTGTTTTAATACATTACTATTTTACCAAGTTATGTAAATATTTTGTCAAAAAGATGAAACATTAGTGCTGTGTTTATTTAGTCAACACTTTGTTGCTAGTCACAAAACTTTATCCAATTTTCTGCTCTTACAAATGATGCTACAACAATGCTACATCATTGTGCATCAATCTCTTCTATAATCTACATGATTTTCAAAGCAAAATTGCTGGGATCAAGCATAAATACTTTCAGGCTTCAGATACAATTTCAAAAGTATTTGAACTACCTGTGATTGGGAAGAAGGGAAAGAACAGTTTTCTTTTTTTTTTTTATTTCTTTTGAGATCATCTCTACGGAAACAACTTTCCAGTGAAATTAATGAACAAGTGTTAGATAACATTGGGTTGTCCTTGCTCCTCCCACAGGGAGCTTAGGTTTATTGAGCTACTCCCACAACAGTGCCCCTGAGACACACCCAATTCCATCAAGCACTAATAATCCTGTGTTGCTTTTCTCTTTCCTTTATGTCACTTTCCTTTATGGTTTAGCAATGTCTTTTTTGTATAGACAAAGGAAGACAGTTCATGCTATGCTTTGTAACATAGGTGTTAATTGACTTCAAAATAATATTTGCTCCTGGGCATCCACATTTACTTGACTTAGGTCTCAGTTGCCCTTAGTTCCTAACACTCCAAAAGCAGCATCCCGACAAATGGACTGGATGAACCCAAGGCAAGCCTTAAGCTACCCTGTCATCAAAAAGGGGAAAGCTAAGCACCATAAGTATAATAAGTTAAGAGCACGATCATGGGACAAACTCTGTCATGACCCAAAAAGAGGTAACTGGATAAGGACCCTGCTGGGATTCGAAAAGACTAACCTGGCCTGAGGACTGTAGTCTGCGATATATAGTGAGATGTCCCCAGGAAGAGCCACCCTTTAAGCTTAATGTATCTCTTACTATTTTCATACAAAATGGCTAGAAATATTATAAGAAGTAAATTTACTCTGACTGTTTAAGTGGACTACTAGCTGAGGAGAGGAGAAAGCAATACACCCCGATGGAATGGGTCGGACAGAGGAACAGTTCTCAGCCACCAAACGCTCAAGTCCCCCAGCCCCCGTGCCTTTCTTGTGAAACTCACAAACAGGCTCCTGGTGAGGCCTATGATGTTCTTGCAAGATGTACTATTTGTGCCCATTTTTAAGCTATTAAAATAAGACAAATTTTAACCCAATGTTCAAGAATTCGATCTCTTTCCAATTTATCCTCTGCTTCATCATGTCTCCCTTTAGATTGGTCATTTTCCCCCTTTTTTTCAGGGGATGGGCATACCCAATGATACTCACTGGTTATTCCTGGCACTATACTCAGGAATCAGTCCTGGCAGTGTTCGGGGACCCTATTGGGTGCCAGGGATCAAACCACAGTCAGTTATTTACAAGGCAAGCACCTTACCTGCTATAATAGGTTGGTTATTTTGAAGTGTCATAAATATTTTTATTTGTTTTTGGATCACACCCGGTGGGCCTCAGGATTTACTCCTGGATCACCACTCCTGGAAGAGCACAGAGGACCATGTGTGGTGCCAGGAATTGGCCAAGGTTGATCACACAGGTAAGCATCTAACCCTCTCTCTGTACTCTCTCACCAGCCCCTGCCATGGGCATTTCTAGGATATGCTACAAAGTTAACTACTAACTTTGTTTCTATAAAATAAAACCTGCAAATTTTATCTCCAAATTTCTACTTAAGATAGGTACATTGAAATATGCCAGAATCTATAACTAATCCCTGTGTAGTTTCTTCCACAGTCAAATAATCTTAATATTGAGGAGTCAAGAGCTGTGCCAGAACCAACTAGAAGAAGTTGAAGGATGAAAATGGAAAGGAAGTTTGCCAGTGTCCAGGCCTCTGAGGAAAAGGAAAATCTCCATCAGATCCCTGTTCTGGAATTCACAAAACAGACCAGGCTCCTGCGCTCTGGGCTCTATGCTCTGGGCTCTCATCCTCATCCTCAGTTTCAGTTCAGTAACTAGCCGGGAGGCTGGACCATGCTTAGGCCAGGCTTCAGCAGCGCTGAGGGCACCACCAGAGATCAGAGAACTGCCTGAGATGCACAGAACCAGGATTTGGTCAAATAGGGCCCAATAACTTCATCTTCCAGGACATGGTCATGAAGAGGGAGAGAAGAGACCCCTGAAATTTTATTATCATGCACCAAGTCTTTCGTTTTTCTTTTGCCTGTATAGCAAAGTATATGGAAGGGAAAAGATGGATGGAGGAAGAAAGGATAGGGACATCTTAGAAGTAGGAAACAGCTGGGGGGGGGGGGTAACACAGCAGTACACCACTTAACTCGCATGCGTGAGGCCCTGGGATGGATTCGTAGCACGTCAGTGCGATGGGAGCAGAGAAGGGGGGATGGGTATTAGAATGGCCCAAAGGCAAGCATATGTTCTTGACTTGGGGACACACTCTCAGTTACTAATTATCCCTCCTATCGCTTGATGTGCAATACTGAACTAATAAACAGGGTCAGTCCCTTCCAGAGTCCTGCCATAAAAGAGAGCAAAAAGTACCCATGTGGGAGAGGAAAAAGTCACGAGGGAATCGGCAGAGGAAAGTGGCTTAGGAACCGTGTCACAGTCTCCATCTTTAGAGGGAGTGTGCAAGGCACTTCTAATTTCTTGCACTTTTAAAAAAAAAATTTTATTAGTGAAACACCATCAGGTACAGTTTTAATTTCTTGCATTTTGATTCATACACAAAAGCAAACAGAGTCCAAGTCTTTCAAGCCTGGACTTTGCATCTGCAATGGTAATAACAGAGAAGCTAAAGCTTTCTGGAGCTGATTTTCAAACCTATGGGAGAGAAATTTTCCTTATCTCCACCAGCCTATTTGCCTGATCCAAGAGCTGAACTCCAACACTCCAGGGCCCTGTCTGAGGGAGCGGCTAGCAGCAGACAGGATGGAGAGAAACACTCTCCTAGTCTTTGGAATGTAATTGCCATTAAGGTTGAAAAACGAGGGCGATGAACAGTAGTGGCAGGATTTTTCAAGTTTATGTAAACACTGGTGCAGGGTAAGGGCTGGAACCCTGCAATCAAAGCATCCTTGTCACACCCATGCTTTAAATCTCTAAGCAGCTCCTTGAAGATCATCTGGACTCTGTGAACGTAGCAGCTGATAAAAGGGCCCTCTAAGCTCATTTATCTGCTCTCATGGACACAGATTGCCCAAATGCAGCATCCTGGGGAGACAGCACCCAAAGTACCAGGGAAATGTCTCTACCACAAGGGCAGGGGCGGGCTTCTGGGGCAGTTCTTGAAAGCACACAAGAGCTCAGGACAAACTCGAGACTGTCCAACACTCCATTTTCTTCTCCTTCCCTTTTCATATTTATGAGCAAAATCAAATATTGGACACAAGAGACCTTCCAGCTCCTATGACCAGGAATGCCCTCAAGTACTTTGGGTTTTGAACAGTGAAGACTGAAGCACCAATGCTCCCTCAGGCCTTGCCTTGTGGCTGAGTCTCTGGTTCTCTCTTGTATACCTCATCAAGATAAGCATGAAAGGGGATAAGCCCCAAATCAGCATATCACCATGGCCAGGAACTGTGTAGATAGTGCAACTAAGAGATTTCAAGGACAACTGCTCCAACTTTCCCTCAAATATATGCCATTAAAGTAAAAAAAAAAATTTTAAGTACCAATTAATTGTACAATTGTAAATTGTCCAATGCCAAGAATATCCTGTTCCATTAGTTAATGAGTCCCCATTTAACACTTTCTGTATTTATTAGTACAAATGTCTCTTGAACCACCATCTGAAATATAATCACTCATTGAACAGCATATTCTTTTTTTTTATTTTTATTTTTTATTTTTTTTTACAGTTGTAAATTAACAATTTTTTGTGCTTTGGTTTCAATTATACAATGATCAGATACCCATCCCTCCACCAGTGCCCCTTTTCCACCACCATGGATAATATCCCTCCCACCCCCATCCCCCCATCCCCCCTGTCTCTGTGGCAGGACAATCCCCTGTGTTCTCTCTCCTTTCGGGTGTTGTGGTCTGCAAAAGAGGCATTGAGTGGCAAACATTGAACAGCATATTCTTAAAGAAAGAGAGACAAAGACAAAAATCAACCATGGGGAAAAAACATTTATTTTACATTATCCTCATTTTTACTTATTTTTCATTATAAATATTTCACATTTACTGAAGTGACATTGCTTTCTAATTTTATATGTCACCATTGAGCTCCGTTGAAAATAAATATATATGCATTACAAGTCCATATCCATCCTTCACCCAGTGATGATGATCTGTCCTGATTTGCATACCCTTCTAGTTTCTTTTTGGTTTGTTTTCTGTTTGTTTGTTTGATTGGCTGGTTGGTTGGTTTTGGGTTTTGGCCACACCTGGCATGCTCAGGGGTTACTCCTGCCACTGAATTCAGGGATCACCCCTGGTGGTTCTGGGGTTCATGTGTGGTGCTACAGATCAAATTGGGACTAACTACAAGAGCTTTAATCCTGTACACTCTCTTTTCCCTGTTTGTTTATTTGGTTTTGGGGGGAAAAAAGGTGCATGGGGCCAGAGCAACAGTACAGTGGGCAAGGATTTTGTATTGTATGTGGCAGACCCAGGTTCAATCCCCAGCATCCTATATAGTCTCCCAAGCATAACCAAGAGTGATTTCTTGTGCAGAGCCAGGAATAATTCCTGACCATTGCCAGTTGTAGCCCCAAAGCAAAAAGTACTCCAAAATAGTGCTCAGGTCTTGCAAATAGTGCTCAGCACTTCCTCTTTTTACTTGGCCAGAGCATCCAGACAACTCAATACTAGTATGAGGATATGGTTCTACTTTGGCCCTGTGGTACCAGGACAGCAAGGGTACTATCTGGTAGTGCTCAGGAACCACCAGGACCACACCCAGCCATGCCAGGGGACCACACAGTACCAGTGATTGAACCAGGGTCAGGTTCTCCTAATTTCTGTGCTATCTCCAGGCTCCCTCTTGTTTCTAAAAATAAGAAAATTTAAAATCAATCCAATTTTTTAAATAATGCTATGGTACTGTCTAAATTTTTAAAAAGCCTATAAAGAAAGGGGGGAACAGAGCTATAAAGAAAGGCTCCCAGCACCGTGCCAACCCAAAAAGAGTTTTGCCCACAGGACTCTGCAAGAGCTCACAGGAGGAAGGATTGTCTATCCACTGGATCAGGGAAGGGTTCACTGACAATGAGCCCCTCTCCTGGTTTATAAGTCAATGGGTCTGGTTCAGAGATGTAACCACTCACCAAGTTAGCCAGCCGAGCTGGAAAGGCTAGCTGGTCTCTAGAAAAACTCATTTTGCATTGTCATATTTTCACAAGAGTATGACAGTCTGCACCAAAAAAGAGAAAAATAATATATGAGGGAAGAGGGGAATTTAGACAAAATAGATTGTTGTTTTTAATGTTCTAAAGTGAACTAATGTTTGTACCTTGCTAGAAGAGATTTCAAAAAGGAAGGAAGAATTTGTGGTTGGCAAGTAGATAAATATATATATGTACATATATATGAGAAAGCCAAAGAGTTTAATTTAATTATGAAATTAAGTGAGTATGTAGATATTGGCTATAAAATTCCTTAAACTTTTCTGTAGGTTAAAATTGCTCATCATACAATTCTGAAGAAAAGTGATCTGACACAAAATTTCCCTGAATGTTGTGTGCAGTTTTAGGTTTCATTTTTCAGTCAATTATTGGTTATTTGTTGTCATTTTAAGTCATCTGAAAATATATTTTTGTGTTAAAAAGAATATACATGTATATGTATTGTATATGTATGGGCTGGAGCGATAACACAGCAACACAGCTGGTAGGGCATTACCTTGTACGCGGCTGACCTGGATTCAATTCCTCCACCTCTCTTGGAGAGCCCGGCAAGCTACCGAGAGTATCTCGCCCGCACGGCAGAGCCTGGCAAGCTCCCCGTGACGTATTCGATATGCCAAACACAGTAACAACAAAGTCTCCAATGGAGGCGTTACTGGGCCTGCTCGAGCAAATCGATGATCAACGGGAGGGCCTTTACCTTTACCTTTACCAAGTGGAAAGGTCCCATATGAAAAGGTTGACTGCACATTCTCAGCTACATAACTTGTTAAAATAAACTTGAAGTATATTTCAACTATATATATTCCAATTATATAATATACTCCATATTTTCAACAACGTACGTTTAAACTATATATAATAAACTATATAACATACACTGTATTTTCTAAAAGAAATCTATGGAGATAGTATAAAAGTCAGGCTGCCAGGAGCTAGGAGAGAAGAAAAAAAAAGGAATTAAACTAGTTAGCAAGAGACAATGAGAACACTGCATTTTGATATTTATGATATTTAGCCTAAAAGTACTCAGAGAAAATTAACAACCTTAAATAAATCAAGAATTCAATTAATGAACATAATAAACATAAATGTGGTAGATAGTAATTAAAACTAAGAATAAATTAATAGAAGACACAAAGTAAATAATTATAAAACCAGAGACTGTTATTTTAAAGTTTAACTAAAATAAAGTTCTCAAATAATGATAAATACTTTATGTTCTCACTTAAATGTGGAATCTAAAAAAATACTTTGAACTTACAGACACAGAGAACAGATTCATAGTTTCCAGAGGTATGGAGATGAGTGAAGTTCAAAAGGACACACTTGTAGTTATAATATTAGTAAGTCTAAGGAGATAATGTGCAGCTTGATGAGAGAACTTAATATCATATTACACATTGGGGAGTTACTAAGAGAGTATATCTAAAAAGCTCTCATCTCAAGAAAGAGGAGATTTGTAACTTTGTGAGGTAATGGATCTTCATTGAACTTACTGAGGTAAAATTTTTGAAACAGACACATACAACAAATCATCATGTTGTGTACGTCAAAACTGGAACGATAGCACAGTGGGTAGGACGTTTGCCTTCCATGCGGCCGACCCGGGTTCGATTCCTCCGTCCCTCTTAGAGAGGCTGGCAAGCTACCGAGAGTATCCTGCCCGCCGGCAGAGCCTGGCCAGCTGTCTGTGGCATATTCAATATGCCAAAAACATTAACAAGTCTCACAATGGAGCCCTTACTGGTGCCCGCTCAAGCAAATAGATGAACAACGGGAGGACAGTGCGACAGTGCTACTTCAAAACTCATACAATGTTACATGTCAATTCTATCTTGAAGAAGGATCATGAAAACAAAGTTCAAGTTCTATACATCATATTGGTGAGTGGAGTGAGAAAGAGAGAGGAGTACATGTAGGGAAATTTTAGGATTAAAACAAGGAATGCAGATAAGTACGAAGTTAAATTTATTGTGAATACTATATACAAAGGTCATGTAACAGTTACATTTGTAAGATATAAATTACTTAAATTATTGGAAAGATTTGAGAAGCACTGATTATTGCACAAATATAAGAACAAGTTAAAAATGTGTCAGTTTGGGAGGGAGAAAGAGACTAAAGTCTCTTTTAATAGAATTTACAAATGTTTACCTAGAACATACAAGAAACCAATTAGACTATTTTAAATTTCAAGTAGGTGATGGGGTATAAGAGCAAATTAGAAAATTAATAGCCTTTATATGTAAGTAAGTAAGTAAAGTAAGTAAAGGCCCTCCCATTGATCATCGATGTGCTCGAGCGGGCCCAGTAATGTCTCCATTGGAGACTTTGTTGTTACTGTGTCTGGCATATCGAATACTCTCGGTAGCTTGCCGGGCTCTCCGAGAGGGGCGGAGGAATCGAACTCGGGCCGGCCATGTTGGCTGTGTGCAAGGCAGACGCCCTACCCGCTGTGCTATCACTCCAGTCCAGCCTTTATATGTAGCAACTAAAATTTTAATATTATTTTTTAAATCTCAAAACAAGAAAAAACATGATGACAAGTTCTTAATAAAATATTGAAAAATGAAGTCTAGTAATGTATGAAGAGGGACTCCGCTCCAGGCTGTTTTCACTCGGGCGCCCCAGAGGGGGGCAGGTGAGAGCCCTCCCCGCCCCAAGGAACCCAGCCCCTGCAAGCCCACCTTCACTACCTAACTGCCGCCATGCTCCAGGCTGCTTTCCAAACCATGCGACAGTGACACATCATAAGACACTTTCCACCCATTTTCCATAATTACCACACCATATTTGATGTGGTTCAGACATTAGGCAAAAAAAAATCATAGAGAGAAATATAATATTATATATATATATATATATATATATATATATATATATCTTGGGGAGTCTGGCAAGCTACCCCGCCTGTATAGGAAGAGCCTGACAAGCTACCCATGCCAAATTCAATATGCCAAAAACAGTAATGATTTGTCTCATTCCCCTGACCCTGAAAGAGCCTTCAATCTTTGGGAAGGACGAGTAAGGAGAGGCTGCTAAAATTTCAGGGCTGGGAGGAATAGAGATGTTACTGGTGCCTGCTCGAGTAAATGGATGAACACCAGGATGACAGTGATACAGTGATACAGTGAATGTATGAAGAGAATAATGGAACATGAACAAAAGAGGTTCTTCCTAGAAATGTGAAGCTAGTTCAACATTTGGAAGCCAATGTGAGTCATGATATTAACAGATTTAATAAAGAAAAACTCTATGATCATATCATACCAAAAAAGCATTGCACAAAATGCAGCATCAATCTATAACAAAAAAATAGTCAATGTACCAGAAATAGAAAACATATTGAACTCAACAAAGAGAGTCTAAATGGGCTGCTGTAGATGTTTCAGTGATTAAGGCATTTGCCTTTCACAAGACTAGTCTGGGTCCATCCCATATGTCCATATGTCCAACCACATATAGTTCCTGGTGCCCCCTGGGCATAGAGCCAAGAGTAAATCCTGGACATGTCAGGTGCTGCCCAGAGAGGGAGAGAATCTTTAAAAATCTTGCAATTAGCATTATACTTAATGAAAACTGAATGATTTCTCAAAAATAAAATTGAAACAAAGCAAGGCTTTGTTTTGATTTTCACCACTATTATCTAACATAATAGTAAAAGTCTTAGCACTATAAAGCAAGCTAAGGAAGTAAATGACATACTTGCTGAATGGGAGAAAATACAATCACTCCCCCAAATAAAATTCCTACAAATCTAACAAAATATGTCTTATACATTGAAAATTACCAAAGTAAATGGGAAAAAAACAAATATCTAAGTATATAATTTATATAACATGTTATAAATGGATCAAAAGATCGCTTGGATGCCCACCTACGAGATGGTCAGACTTCTTCGTCAAGACCATGAATGATCAGTTTGAGGCTCTTCATGTTCCTAGAATGAGCAGATGCCATTGGGCTACGCTAGCATGCAACCGGGATGAATGGAGACATTACTGGCACCCACTCGAGCAAATCGATGAGTAACGGGGTATCAAGTGATCAAGTGATCAAGTTATAAATGAAAAACTCACCTAGAGAGATGTCATGTTTTCCTAAATTGATTCATAGAGTTAGTGAATTTCATACTATATCCCAGCATGACTTTTTCCAGGTAAGGGCAAAATTTGAAATGAAAAGACCATAAAATACAGTTAAAACAATTTGACAAAGAAGGAAAAAGGAGAAATACTACTTTAATGGATTAGTATAGGGCTAGCTACTTATAGTTACCTCCCCCTTGAGATTATTTTGAGGCTGATAAAATATAAAATGTCAGCTGCATGAAAATAAATATTTACTTTGTCTTTGGGATAACACCCAAAGGTGCTCAGAGCTTACTTCTCCTGGCTCTGTGCTCAGGGATCACTGCTGATGGTGGGCAGGGGCTCATACGTGGTGCTGGCAACTAAAACCAAGGTCTGCTGAGTGCAAGACCATTACCTTAACCCTTGTACTATCTCTATGATCCCCAAATGAATAAATATTTTTAAAAATAATGTATATTAATGACTTAGATTTATACCTCAGCAATAGTGTTGCTTAACACAGATTAGCCATTAATAAAACATTTTATAGATCAGAAACTGATGTCTAATTGGGCACAAAGTACAAAGCCACAGTAATATAGATAAGTGTTGGGGCTACAATTTGAGCAAAATTCCTGTGATTCCAAATCCCAGGGGATCTTTTAGTACCACATTGCAAAAATTATCAAGGAGGCGTTACCTTTCCAAAGATACTCTAAATCTTCTATGCACTGAGTCATATTTATTTGTGGATGAGCAAACTCTGAGACCTCTCTAGTATGTCCCAATTTACAAATGTTAGAGCTTTTTTGTGGCTCCGATTTGTCTGGCTATTTAAATCATTTTATTTTTATAGTACTTTTCCTTTTCAAGAGGTCAATCCAGTGGTTATCCTTGACTCCTTCAGATACGGGATTCTAACACAAATAGATATTTAAGTAACCCAAAATCTCAATCTGTAAAACATAACATGCCTTGTTTCCTTCCTGTAAATTATTCATCACAAGTATTATTATCCCAACAAGCCTGTGATCGATAAGAACATCTCCATTTGCGTGTAAATGAGACTCGTCTTCTCAGGCCAATGCCCTTGCTCATTCCTATACCTGCAGAGATGAAAAGAGATTAAGTGAGTCTCTTCGATATATCCCATAAAATATTGATTTAAGGTCTAGTTGAAATAAGTGTATTACTGTAAACTTAAAGCACTCAAGTGAGTAAAACACCCCAAGGGGAAACATTTCTACAGAGCAAGTGAGACAAAAATTGGATACTTTGGAAATGGTGAGAATTTTTCTAGGCACACAGATCCTTTTTGCAATGTCACACAATGAAGTAGGACTTTTATCAAATGATCCAGTGATAAAAGCTTCTCCTTGAAGGGAGGGTTAAGGTGAAAGAGGCAGACAAAGTTAAAAGTAAAATAAGTTATATATATGTATATATATAGTTTAAAACAAGGAAACTTTCTTATTTTTAAAATTTTATGTTACTTCACAATACTTGATTACATTTAATATTCAAACACCAATCCCACCACTATTACACCTTCCCACCACCAAATTTGAGATGTTTCCATCCCAAGTCCCAAGCCCTGTCCCAAAACACAAATGAAAGAATATATTTTGTAAGCATGTTCTGCATGCTTTTTATTTGCTATTCTCCCCATCGCATGAAATAAACTTGGAAATGAATTTAAGCTTCATGGGATAAAGGCCAGAATGGAAAGAAACACAGTGTTTGGAAGACCCCAAACTGCTGCAATTCAGTGCTTAGATTCACTTTCCTTGGGGGGAATCGTCTGACTTAGTTTGCTCCTAAGAGTATTTTTTGCTTTTTCTTAGAGAAACCATTAACATTGCTTTTACTTAAAAGCTAGAGATTAAGTAGATGTGAGAGCTTAGAGAGACTTTCCAAAATCTCCAGCTCTTGGAATAGAGAAGGGATCACTAAGAAAAAGATGGCTGGAGGAATCGGTCGGGATGGGAGATGTGTGCAGAAAGTAGATAAGGGACCAAACATGTTAACATCTCAGGGTCTGTTTGCAAACCATAATGCCCAAAAGTAGAGAGAGATTATGGGGAATCATGACTGCCATGGAGGCAGGGGGAGGGTGGAAAAGGAGGTGGGGGTATACCGGGGATATTGGTGGTAGGGAATGTGCACTGGTGGAGGGATGGGTATTTAATCATTTTGTGATTGTAACCCAAACATGAAAGCTTATAACTATCTCACAGTGATTCAATAAAATTAAAAAAAAATATCTCCAGCTCTTCAGTACTTCCAGGAGGCAACTAGGTCTCGGCAGGCAAAGGACAGAAACTCACAGCATGGCAGTGGCAGAAGCCCCGTCTAGGGGTGGGACTCTTGACCCCTGTCAATGGCTCTCAGTGAAAGAGAGCAGACTCTTGGAGACAGTGCTCTGAGGGATGTGTACAGTATGTAGAAACTTATTTGGTTTAATAAGGTAAAATGAGCAATTTAGGCTACACCCAGTAGTGTCTCAGAACTCCTAGCTCTGTGTCCGTGGTTCCCTTCTGACAGTGCTCAGGAGACCACCTGTGGTATCAGAGTTTAAACCCGGGTCAGCTGAGAGCAAGATAAGTGTCCTACCCACTGTACTTCTTCTCAGGTCCTTAATTCCATAATTGCACTATGACTGAGCACTCAAGGCCTGCAAACTTTGCATAATCCATGCCCCGAATTGTTCAGAGGTCATTCCTCAGAAGCACTGGCATCAGAAGCCCTCCCCTGGCACACCATGCTGATCTCTTCATCACCGTCTCTGACTTCTTCCATGATATTCATGTTAGCTTCACAGATTCCCTTCAAGGCTCACCTCCCATCTTGGGATGCAGGATCAATTTTCCTTTCTTCTCCAAAATTAAATTCCCTTCCTCTAGTGCCAAAGATGTCAACCCCAAATAGTTCCTATGATTCCAACACCAACCAACCCATACCAGTTAGGATTCCTTGGGAATACTTTACACAGAAAATTTCAACTTGTCTCCTGGATGTGACTTCAAGCATTTAAGGACATTCTGGGTTCATTTTCCTCTTTAATCATGAAGATGTAACATCAGGACATATGTAAGAGTCAAATCCTTGACATTGGACAGTCTCCTGTTATCTCATTCGGTGATCATCTATGATTTCTTGGTTTCATCAGATCCACTAGGGAGAGACTTTCCTCCATTGATTTTAATCTTTCTTTCTTTCTTTCTTTCTTTCTTTCTTTCTTTCTTTCTTTCTCCTTTCCTTCCTTTCTTTCTGGTAAAAACAGGTGCACTACTCTAAAAACTGCTAGCACAGCAAACAGTGGTTTCTGTATCATTGTGTATGTTTTAGAAGTGCAGGTTTCACCTATTTATCTTTCTCTTTTTTATTTATTTTTTGAAGTGCAATTCCTTTCCATTATATCCATGTTATTACAAATGGCAACATTTCTTTTTCAATTTTTCACTTTAGAATTTAAATGAGTGGAACAAATGTGAGTTTCTTCCATGTTCAAAGCAGTGGCAGTCTTTTATTAGATAACTTTCAGTTTTATTATAAATTATATCATCACAAGACTTAAAACTTAGATGATATACTTAAGCTACATGTATATCATCTAAAATACATGTAGCTAGGGGTTGGAGAGATAGCACAGCGGGTAGGGTGTTTGCCTTGCACGGCGGCCGACCCGGGTTCGATTCCCAGCATCCCATATGTCCCCTGAGCACCGCCAGGAGTAACTCCTGAGTGCAGAGCCAGGAGTAACCCCTGTGCATAGTTGGGTGTGACCCAACAAGCAAAAAAAATACAGGTAGCTTCCCCTGACAAGAATGAGTAAGCCCCCAAGGGCTCAAGAGAATGAGAAACACATTCTTTGGCTGAAACATGAACATCACTGATATGATTAGATTCTAAAAGATATAAATCAAGCATCTCCTTTGGAATTTACAAGTTAAAGGGGGGAGTTTACACAAATGTTGAGGAGTTTATACCCCCACAGTCAGTCCCTCTCTGAAAAAATAAAACACCAAGAGATACCAGAAATAATTTAATTTTTGAAATTATCTTTACAAAAAGAGGGACAAAAGGATAATATCACAGTGAAGTGGAAGTTATGAAGATTAAACACTGCTTAACCAATTTCACAGCATAATCATCACCACCACATAATCAGCACATGCTGATTTTTAAAATACTGGTACAACTATTTTTTAATGCTGAACATAACTGTTGCACCCCATATTTTTTCACCCAGCATGACATCTTCAATAATCATGCAGTGAAATATGGTATTTTACTTTTTGTTTTGAGGGCTTTTTGTTGTTGTTATTTTTAGGGCCACACCCTGCAGAATTTAGGAATTACTTCCAATCTGATGCTCAGGGGTTCCTCCTAGAGGTGCTCAAGGGTCTTGTTGCCAGGGATCAAACACAGGCTCCTTCATGCAAAGCTTATGCTCCAACATTTTGAACCATCTCCTCCCAAATATAGTAGTTCTTATTAGCAATAATTTTTAAGGATCTGTTAAGCAGGTGTAAAAGAACCTTTTCTTTTCTTTCTTTTCTTTTCCTTTTTTTTTTTGTCACACCTGGCGATGCACAGGGGTTACTCCTGGCTCTGCACTCAGGAGTTACTCCTGGCGGTGCTCAGGGGACCATATGGGATGCTGGGAATTGAACCCGGGTTGGCCACGTGCAAGGCAAACACCCTACCCGCTGTGCTATCTCTTCAGCCCAAGAAACTTTTCTTTAATATCACTGCATTTCTCTAATTCTTGCACATTCACCAATAAAATAGCAATTCTTCAGAGTAGCCATTCCTTGTCCTCATTATTTAAGAGAATGTTTATTATCTGCCTGGATATAAGGGGAGTCAGAGATGAACAGCAGGCAGCAGTCTGCATAGTGCTTGTGGCCTATGTTGAGGGACAGAGAGAGAAAGAGGAGCAGTTAGATGTAAAGGGCGTAGTTGGGGCTACACCAGAATCTCTACCCAGCCTGAGAATCAATACACTGCAAAAAGAAACGCTGGAACCATGCCATCAGATTTTCCAGTCACTGAAATAGGGTGGCCAGGGAAACGTTGTCATCCTCCAGAAAGAAATTCTCCTGAGAGAAACACCAAAAGCAGCTGCCTTCTCCTCCCACTTCCCAGCCTTAGCTCAGCACCAGAGATTGAGAATCTGCACATGGCCACTTTTCAGCTGGTCACTGGAGGCCCCGGAAGGAACAGAACAGCCCTCAGGGCCTCATGCATGGCAGGCTGGCATGGCACTGGCATTTGTCCCTGTGAGGGGCCAGGCAGGCTGCCCAGCTCCCACTCCTGTTCTCTGTGGTAACCCACTCGCAGGACCAAAGAAACAGCCTCCTCTGACTTATAAGTGGTTAGGGAACCATCCAGAAGCCAGAAGAAATTTCCCAGCTACAAAACAAGATATTTCTATCCACAGCTCTAAAGACAGTCTGCTAAATTGGATATGATTTTTTTCTTTTTCTTTCTGTCTTAGGGAGAGAGTGTTTGTGTGTACTACCCTTAGTAGTATAAATAATTTTCTCACTCTCTCTCTCACTCTCTGTCAGTCTCTCCTCTCTTTCTCTCACTGTTTCTGTCTCTTCTCTCTTTTTCTCTCTCTATCTTCTCTCTCTGTCTCCTCTCTCAATCTCTCTCTGTCTCTGTCTCTGTCTCTGTCTCTCTCTCTCTCTCTCTCTCTCTCAATTTCTCTCTCTCTCTATGGGTGTGTATTTTATTTCATTTTTTTCTTTACTTTCTTCCTGGGCCATGGATCAGTCCCTGACTTTCACACATGCAAGGAAAGCACCATAATACTAAGCTACATCTATGACTCTAGATCTAAACAATGTTTGCAGCTTTAGTCAGATCTTTAGTCACATTGCTGCTCTGGTTCTCCCAAGCAGTGAATACTCCAGGGCCAGGAGGCCCTACCAGCAATTCTTGGTTACCCTGGCCTCGGGTGGTTCAACACAAGAGCCAAGGATGCTACTGCTGAAGCCTGTGGTGGTGTGGTACCCAAGTCAGTTCCCAGTGCTAAAGGTCTCCCAGGTCACGTCACAGGAGCTCCAGAATAGCACTGAGGGATACTCAGGAGATTCTGTGGGGTCAGAATCTAACTGGGTCCAGCGAGTGCAAGCATGTGCTCTAACCACTGGACATCTCCTGTCCTCCTCATAGTAATTTTTTTGACTGTGGTAAATTGCTTATTAAAGGTAAAAGGTAAAGGCCCTCCCGTTGATCGTCGATTTGCTCGAGCGGGCCCAGTAACGTCTCCATTGGAGACTTTGTTGTTACTGTGTCTGGCATATCGAATACTCTCGGTAGCTTGCGGGGCTCTCCGAGAGGGGAGGAATCGAACTCGGGTCGGCCATGTTGGCTGCTTGAAATTGCTTATTAGGTAAGAATTTTACAAATGTTTCTAATTATTAACAGGAACACTGGACCTGGAGAGAACGGTGTCATCTCCCACTGCAGGCAAGAACCACATAGTGTGGTGGAGCTTGTGACCTAGCCAAGGCCTCCATGAAAGCCCTCTCTAGCAGGCTGGTTCTGTGATTCACTGCATATCAAATTTCTTCTGGTGACTTAAGGGAATGGATCCATGAGAATGACCTCAGAATTTGCACGTGGAACCTGCACCAACCAGTAAGAGCTCAGGACTCTCAGAGCCCCCGAGGTGTCCAGCTCCTCCCTAGGGCACAGCCAGGAGGCTTCACACAAACCTGAGCTAAGGAAAACTAATGGACAAGCTGGATATCAGTCACACCCTTCGGAACCCCACATTGTGGCCACCACGGCACATGCAAATCCGATGTACAACGTGGTGTTGCTTGGCGTTGTAGTCTAGTCTGTGCTCTGCCAGGCTGCGTGGCCAAGAGTTGGCAGTACTGCCTGTGCCACTTCCCACTGGTGCTTCCTCCACACCTCCCCAATGCACTTGCTTGTTACCATTTTGGCTTACTGTTGGCCATTACTTCTTTTTTTTTTAAGGTTTTTTTATTTTACAAAGTAGTTCACAATATTTGATTACATTTAATATTCAAACACCAATCCCACCACCATTGCACCTTCCCACCACCATATTTAGGGTGTTTCCATCCCGAATCCCAATTCCTCCCCCAAAGCAGAACCAAAATAATACAATATTTCCCTCTAAGGTTGTTTGCCTCCTACTTTGAATCCCATCAAATGTGGCACAGTACTCTTTGCGGCCACATGGCTCAGGAAAATGTTCACTCGTGGGTGAGGCTCGGTCCAACCATGTGGAGAGCGACCAAGAGCAGGGAGGAGTTAAGTTCTGGAGATTTTTTTGCTGGCAGTGCTAGGTCCCTTGGGGGTGGGGGTGGGGGGAGGTCTCACCCAAACCCCTCTAGGTGCCCCAAGTGAATCAGGCTGGTGCAGGGTTCAACAGCATGGTTATGGCAAGCACCATGTTGCTTTCTTCTGGGAGAGAAGGATGTGTGATCTGGATGATGGCCAATGATGAGATTATCTGACATCAGCCAGGGATGGCTTAGACAGAGGTGGGGGATATGGGCAGAGGATCTCCATTCCCAGTCCCATTGAACCCAGAGTTCTCAGTCACAAAGTCCTGCATACTTGGGTTTTCTGGGGGTTATGTGTTTAGTGGGTGAGGCTTCACCAGAGCATGTGGAGAGCAGCCATGAGCAGTGCAACGGTTGAGTTCTGGAAGTTCTTGGCTGCCAGGGCTGAGTCCCTTGGGGTGGGGTGGGGCCTCACTCACCCCCCTTTGGTTGCCATTACTTCTTAATAACATCTATTTCTGCATAAATGGATGAAATTCTCCAATGAAATAAAAGATAGTAAGACTGAGTTTGAGAGAAAAAAATAAACATAAGAAGCAAGAAAGATGATTTAAGCATCATTATGTATGCAACGTATTATTTATCATATTTATATGCAACCTAGAAAAAAATCCAACCAAATAAAACCTGGGTAGCTGTGTTAATATTAAAACTAAGTAAACTTTAGGTTAAAAAAAAGTTACTAGAAATTAGAAAAACACTATAAAATGATAAAAGATTTGTTTCAGCAATGCACAGAGGAGAACCTCAAAATATATAAAGGAAAATTTGAACAGACCTAAAATTTGTGATCATCTTTCTGAAAAAGTTACTTTCAATCATGTTGTTAAAGTCTTCTACATCCTTGGGGCTGAAGCAATAGCACAGCGGGTAGGGCGTTTGCCTTGCACGTGGCTGACCCGGGTTCGATTCCCAGCATCCCATATGGTCCCCTGAGCACCACCAGGGGTGATTCTTGAGTGTAGATCCAGGAGTAACCCCTGTGCATCACCTGGTGTGACCCAAAAAGCAAAAAAAAAGTCTTCTACATCCTTATTACTAACAAAGACTAGGATAAACAGAGAAGACATTGTCAGCAAATGTTTATACATTTGTCAACTGACACATTAGAACATCATCCAATACATGTCTTATGGTCATACATGAAACATTAACAAAAAGGAACATACAAATCAGAAAATACCCATAATTTGGAGATTCAGAAATGCATTCTTCAATAATCTCTCTATCAAAGAAGTTAAAATGCAACCAGAAATTAATTAGTCTAACTACAGAATCTAAGAAATTTGGGGGCTGCAGCCAAAATATTTTTAAGAGGAAAAATTATAGCCTTAAAATGTATGTATTAGAACTATATTAGAAAAACAATGATGAGGGAAGAGCAATAGTAAGTACAGCTGGTAGGGCATTTGACTTGCATGGGGCAACCCAGATTCAATCTCCAGCATCCCATACGGTCCCCTGAGCACTGCCAGGAGTGATTCCTGAGTGCAGAGCTAGGAGTAATCCCTGAGCATCACCAGGTGTGATGAAAAAAGCCAAAAATTTGAAAAAAAAAGAAAGAAAAACAATGATTTTCTTGATCAATTTTGCCAATTGAGTTCTTAATCAATTTATTCAAGGAGTTACCATTCGATTTTGCTAATTTTTTATTATACATGTGCTTTAGATTATTATGCTGTTTTATTATTTCTGTTACTTCTATTAATTATATTACTATCTTTATATTATTCCATACTTATTTTGCTAACTTGCCCAATATAATGTTGTTTTTAGTAAACCTCCTTCTTTATCGCCCCTAAAAATCATGACAGTAATTCAGAGGAAGCTGATCACAAAAATTTTATCAGGAAACTGAACATATCAATGGTTTAATTAAGTTAAAAATGTTCCTCAAGAATTTTATTCTTCCACCAAAATTATATTTTTCTACGGAAGTCATTTAAAATAAGTTATATGAGAAAAAGAAATGTAAATTATCCCACATTTCAGCTTGTTTTTTTAAATTCAGATTAAAAATAACTAGGAAAACTCCAAAAGATACATCACCCCAAATTATGATATTCCTAAGAGACCAAATTTACCAGCTCGATGAGTTCTTGAAAGAAATAATTATAAAGAGCCCGAGAACAGACAACTGGTTAAGGAAACTCTGGTACATATACATAATGGAATACTATGCAGCTGTTCGGAAAGATCGTCATGGTCACGGTTCTCCCGTTGTTCATCAATTTGTTTGAGCGGGCCCAGTAATGTCTCTATCATGAGACTTGTTGTTACTGTGTTTGGCATATCGAATATATCAGGGGTAGCTTGCCAGGCTCTGCCATGCGGGTGAGATACTCTCAGTAGCTTGCCGGGCTCTTCGAGAGGGGCAGAGGAATCGAACCCGGGTCGGCCATGTTGGCCGCTTGTAAGGCAAACGCCCTATGGCTGTGCTATCGCTCCAGCCTGTTTGGAAAGATGAAGTCAGGAAATTTGCTTTTAAGTGGATGGGCATGGAGAGTATCATGCTAAGTAAAATGCGTCAGAAAGAGAGGGGCAGACATAGGATAACGACACTCTTTTGTGAAATATAAAATAAAAGAATAGAAGACTGACACCCAAGGACAGTAGAGAGAGGGCCAGGAATATTTCTCCATGATTGGCAGCCTGCCTTTTGAGCTGGGGGAGAAGGCAGCTGGAAAAGAGCGGGGATCACTAAGTCCGTGATGGTTGGAGGGATAGTTCAGGATGGGAGATGTGTGCTGAAAGTAGATAAAGGACATGATACCCTTTCAGTATCTGTATTGCAAACCATAATGCTCAAAAGTAGAGAGAGAGTATGGGGTAAATTGTCTGCCATAGAGTTAGTGGGGAGGGATGGGTTGGGAGTGGGGGGATACTGGGGACATTGGTGGTAGAAAATGTGTACTGGTGGAGCTATGGGTATTTGATCATTTTATGACTGAAATTCAAACATGAAAGCTTTGTAACTAACTCACCATGATTCAGTAAATTTTTTAAATAAAAAATAGAAATGACTAGAGTGAACTGAAAGTTATAAATAAAATTATTTTTCATTTAAAATTTTTATAAAAAGAATTTTACATTGTCTTAGAAAGAGCAAACAGTGCCTTCAACTCTCGCTGAACATGAAAGTAAGATGATATCATGGTTGACTTGTAAGCTATAGAGATAAACCACCCACAGCTTAATATAGTTCAGTGTTTAATCAATAGGCCAGAAGTCAAATGGAATATTCTCCACCCATGGGCCTTTTGAATCATTTTCTAAATGAATGATAAGAATAAAAGGAATCACTGAGGGGTGGGGGGAATCTTTGAGACCAGCTTTCCTAACAGATTGAGTCATTTCCCTTAACTCCTGAGAAGTTTCTAGGTGGCCTAAATACTGCTAAAGTTCCCCCATGTTCTCCTAATAATTCAGAAAAACACAGTGTATGAAAATAAATAATTGCCCAACTACCCATAAGCTACATTTGAAAGAACAAAAATACTTGTTTTCTGAGAGAAATTGAGAACTCTTAAGTATGACAATGTCCACAGTTACTACTTTAGCTTTTTAAAAGCAAAATGCATTTCTTGAAGGTATTTAATGAGAGAAATAGTCTTTGGGAGAGTGGTCTGTTTTGAATAAATAATTTCTGCCTAAAGGATTATATGTACTTGAGAGCAAGGACAGGATATTAGAACTTCTGCTTTCAGCTTTGACTCTGCCTAATTACATCAGCAGTATATTATTTAGGACAATTTCATTAGTGGCTAATACAAACAATCCCCAAACTCTTAGAAACATAACATTATTAACTGCCCGTGTCACAGTCCCACCAGTGTCCAGCCTTCTGTGTGATATTTTAGTGATTACATTTTCTTGCATTTTTTTCACGGCAAACTTTCAGGATTTCCTCTATCCACTGCAGGCTCACTACATTCAAAGTAGTGAGAGAAAAAGGGATCACGCTTGGTGTAGAACGATATACTTGACTTTTTCCATGCTTGTAGATAGTCTCATAACCTTATTCTAACCAAAGGTTTGGTCTATGCAGTGTTCCAGAAGGAACCCAGGACATATCGATGAAACTGAGGTAGTATAGGCCAGCAGCCAAAGGGAGGAAGCTCATCTTTCTCTTTCTTTCTTTCTTTCTTTCTCTTTCTTTCTTTCTTTCTTTCTTTCTTTCTTTCTTTCTTTCTTTCTTTCTTTCTTTCTTTCTTTCATTGAATCACCGTGAGATACAGTTACAAGCTTTCATGTTTGAGTTACAATCATACAATGATGGGTGTTTACTCATTCCTCCACTAGTGCACATGCCCACCACCTATCTCCCCAGTATACCCCTTCTTTCCCACCCTCTCCCTGCCTCCATGGCAGACAATTTCCCCCATACGCTCTCTCTCCTTTGGGACATTATGGTTAGAAGCACATATTTCGTATTTTCTGGTGCAGTCTTGGCAATGAAATGTAAAATGAACTAGAGGAACAACAAACAGGATTCTCAGTTCACATCTGGAATTCTATGACTTTCAAATAGGAGAATGTCCCTAGTGTGGATTTGCAATCTGTGACTACAGATATGGGAAGGTGTATTACCACTCTGCTACTAAGTAAAACTTTTTATCTGTGTGAAATGAAATAAGATAGAGGGAAATAGACAAGAAGCAGATTATTTTAGCCATGTATGCAATATAGAAGTGCAGTATAGAAGTATAAATCTGATGAGCAGAAAAAAATTTTAAATGTACAACTAAGAATTGAGGTTTTTTGAGGAAAGGGGTCATGGGTGAGAGAAAGCATAAAGGAAATATAAATGTGAAAAATAAATATGAAAGTCATTTTCTTTACCTAGTAAGATAACTTTCTCAAATCAACATCTAATTCTTAAATTAATGGTGAGACAATATCGTTTCCATGTTAAAGTTAAAAGCAAGTCAAGAATCCCTACTTTCATCACTATTAGTCAATAGTAACATTAACATTTTGTTTAAGAGAACAAAATTTGTTGGGGGGAAATGTGCGGAGAGAACCAATTAAAACACAAGAAATGAAGAGAAAGACATCAAGCAGGAGAACATAAATCAAATCAATGCCATCCCTTTCCACTTGTACCCTGATAATGGAACTATTTCTCTGTATCAGTGATTTAAGTTGTAAATCTAACCCCTGGTTTCTAAAACTTTAGCCACAAAACTCTCTTTCCATGGCATATTCATTAATACTTGTATCTCAAAGAACCCATGTCAGATATTCACACCCCAACAATTTATCTCCTAATTCCAGTATGTAGTGACTTAAACAGTTTTTGCTCAATGCCAAGTATAAAAGGTTTAGAAACCAGGCATTTTCCCTTCCTCCATTGTCCTAGTGTTCCCTTCCATAACTTACTCCCACCCAACCCTGGCCCCAATGGCAAGTTTCCTACTGAAGAACAGTTCTTCTGCTCTTCCTTTCTATTGCCATTGGACATTTGCTATTCCCTTCCAAAGTTCCTCTGGGGCAGGAATGATAGTACAGCAGGTATGGCATTTGCCTTACACACAGTTGACCCAGTTTTGATCTCCAACATCCCATATGGTCCCCTGAGCACTGCCAGGAGTAATTCCTGAGTGCAGAGTCAGAAGTAACCCCTGAGCATTGCTGGGGTTAAGAAACCAAAGTTCTTTTATATTCCATCTATGAGAAAGATCATTCTCAATCTGTTCCTCTCTTTTGACTGATTTCACTCAATATCATACTCTCCATATCCATCCACATTGCATGACTTCATCTTTTCTTATGGTTCATTGCATTGCATTTCTTTTTTTTTTTTTTTTTTTCTTTCTTTCTTTCTTTATTTATTTATTGAATCACCGTGGGAAAGGTTACAAAGCTTTCAGGTTTAGGTCTCAGTCATGCAAATATCAAACACATTTCCCTTTACCAATCCTTTTTTTTTTTACCATGAAGAACCCCAATAAAACCCCACCCCCCACCCCTCCCAGTCCCTGTGGGGCAGATGAATTCTAGTTAACACTCTATCTGTTTGATTAGATTCATTGTTTCAATAAAAGATTCACCACTATTATTTAGAGTTTACCCCCCCCCAAATCAGACAGGCTGAAAAAGCATTGTGACGTGATTTGCTTTCTACAGCTGGGTTCAAGAATTAAATGTTGGTTTTGGATTTCTGCTATTTTACTTATTGACCCTGGAAGTATTTCTACTGAAAGTCAGATAGTTAAGAAATTGGTTTCTGTGCTCTGGAGTCGTGGCCGTGCTGGAGAGCCGCTAGTGGGGGGCAACTGGTGGCCTCGGTAGGGCGTGAAGGGCGGACCGAAACGCCCCCCTTCCCACGAGGTTTTAGTCACCCCCACTCCCCCGGCTCATACCTGCTGTCCACAAGGCTCCCATGCGGCCGCCATCTTTCTTTCCAGAGAGGAGAAGGCGACTGGGGCAACACCCTTTCCCCTCCGGACAGACATGATGGCCTGGATTAACGCATAGTCCTTTCACTTTTCTGCTCCAAGCTACCGGGTTCTGCATTAAGTCCCTGTGCTTCTGGGGCTGTGGCCGTGCTGGAGAGCCACTCGCGGGGGGCAACTGGTGACCTCGGTAGGGCGTGAAGGACGGACCGGAACGCCCCCCTTCCCATGAGGTTTTAGTCGCCCCCACACTCCCGGCTCATACCTGCTGTCCACAAGGCTCCCATGTGGCCGCCACCTTTCTTTCCAGAGGGAGGAGGGCGGAAGGGACCAACACCCTTTCCCCTCCGGGCAGACATGATGGCCTGGATTAACGCATAGTCCTTTCACTTTTCTGCTCCAAGCTGCTGGGTTCTGCATTAAGTCCTTGTGCTTCTGGGGCTGTGGCCGTGCTGGAGAGCCGCTCGTGGGGGGCAACTGGTGACCTCGGTAGGGCGTGAAGGACGGACCGGAACGCCCCCCTTCCCATGAGGTTTTAGTCGCCCCCGCTCCCCCGGCTCATGCCTGCTGTCCACAAGGCTCCCATATGGCCGCCATCTTTCTTTCCAGAGAGGAGAGGGCGAATGGGGCAACACCCTTTCCCCTCCAGCAGATTTGATAGCCTGGATTAACGCATAGTCCGTTCACTTTTCTGCTCCAAGCTGTTGGGTTCTGCATTAAATCCTTGTGTTTCTGGGGCTGTGGCCGTGCTGGATTGCCGCTCGTGGGGGGCAACTGGTGGCCTCGGTAGGGCGTGAAGGACGGGCCGGAACGCCCCCCTTCCCATGAGGTTTTAGTCGCCCCCACACTCCCGGCTCATACCTGCTGTCCACAAGGCTCCCATGTGGCCACCACCTTTCTTTCCAGAGGGAGGAGGGCGGAAGGGACCAACACCCTTTCCCCTCTGGGCAGACATGATGGCCTGGATTAACGCATAGTCCTTTCACTTTTCTGCTCCAAGCTGCTGGGTTCTGCATTAAGTCCTTGTGCTTCTGGGGCTGTGGCCGTGCTGGAGAGCCGCTCGTGGGGGGCAACTGGTGACCTCGGTAGGGCGTGAAGGACGGACCGGAACGCCCCCCTTCCCATGAGGTTTTAGTCACCCCCACACCCCCGGCTCATACCTGCTGTCCACAAGGCTCCCATGTGGCCGCCATCTTTCTTTCCAGAGAGGAGAAGGCGACTGGGGCAACACCCTTTCCCCTCCGGACAGACATGATGGCCTGGATTAACGCATAGTCCTTTCACTTTTCTGCTCCAAGCTACCGGGTTCTGCATTAAGTCCCTGTGCTTCTGGGGCTGTGGCCGTGCTGGAGAGTCGCTCGCGGGGGGCAACTGGTGACCTCGGTAGGGCGTGAAGGACGGACCGGAACGCCCCTTCCCATAAGGTTTTAGTCGCCCCCACACCCCCGGCTCATACCTGCTGTCCACAAGGCTCCCATGTGGCCGCCATCTTTCTTTCCAGAGAGGAGAAGGCGAATGGGGCAACACCCTTTCCCCTCCAGCAGATTTGATGGCCTGGATTAACGCATAGTCCTTTCACTTTTCTGCTCCAAGCTGCTGGGTTCTGCATTAAGTCCTTGTGCTTCTGGGGCTGTGGCCGTGCTGGAGAGCCGCTCGTGGGGGGCAACTGGTGACCTCGGTAGGGCGTGAAGGACGGACCGGAACGCCCCCCTTCCCATGAGGTTTTAGTCGCCCCCGCTCCCCCGGCTCATGCCTGCTGTCCACAAGGCTCCCATATGGCCGCCATCTTTCTTTCCAGAGAGGAGAGGGCGAATGGGGCAACACCCTTTCCCCTCCAGCAGATTTGATAGCCTGGATTAACGCATAGTCCGTTCACTTTTCTGCTCCAAGCTGTTGGGTTCTGCATTAAATCCTTGTGTTTCTGGGGCTGTGGCCGTGCTGGATTGCCGCTCGTGGGGGGCAACTGGTGGCCTCGGTAGGGCGTGAAGGACGGGCCGGAACGCCCCCCTTCCCATGAGGTTTTAGTCGCCCCCACACTCCCGGCTCATACCTGCTGTCCACAAGGCTCCCATGTGGCCACCACCTTTCTTTCCAGAGGGAGGAGGGCGGAAGGGACCAACACCCTTTCCCCTCTGGGCAGACATGATGGCCTGGATTAACGCATAGTCCTTTCACTTTTCTGCTCCAAGCTGCTGGGTTCTGCATTAAGTCCTTGTGCTTCTGGGGCTGTGGCCGTGCTGGAGAGCCGCTCGTGGGGGGCAACTGGTGACCTCGGTAGGGCGTGAAGGACGGACCGGAACGCCCCCCTTCCCATGAGGTTTTAGTCGCCCCCGCTCCCCCGGCTCATGCCTGCTGTCCACAAGGCTCCCATGTGGCCGCCACCTTTCTTTCCAGAGGGAGGAGGGCGGAAGGGACCAACACCCTTTCCCCTCTGGCAGACTTGATGGCATGGGTTAACACATAGCCCGTTCACTTTTCTGCTCCAAGCTGCTGGGTTCTGCATTAAGTCCTTGTGTTTCTGGGGCTGTGGCCGTGCTCAAAGCTTAACTATGATTTTCAGAGAGAAGCCTTAGGTAGTTTACTTCCCATGGATCACTTTGTATGTAGAGAGATGTTGCGCGGCCGCATAAGCGGCCGCGCGGTTTTGAGGAAAAGTCCTAGTTCCCGCATACTCGAGCTGTGCTTGTAGAGGTTTCTGGTCACCGGGGTTCCATCTGGAGGAGGCGGGATGCGGTACCTACCCCATCTCGGACTTCCCGATGATCTCGGCTCTTTTTGGAAACTGTTTTTTTTTTTTTCCTTCGGGATCTGTGGGTCCCGCCCTCCATGTTGTTCTTCTCTTCGGCTGAATCATGCATTGCATTTCTTATGGTTGCATTCATTGCAAATTGCATGACTTCATCTTTTCTTATGGTTGAGTAGTATTCCATTCTGTATATATCATAATTTCTTTTTCCAGTCATTTTTTGTGGGCATTTGGATTTTATTCCTATCATATTAGGATAAGAGTACAGATGTTTTTTTTCTGCATCTTGCGTTGGGCCCTTCGGGTATGTTCTCAGGAATGGAATTGCTAGGTCATCTGTAAGCTCAATTTCTAGTTTTTAGAGAAATATCCATATCATCTTCCCAAAAGACTGGATCAGTCAATGTTCCCACCAGTAGTGAATAAGGGTTTATTTTCCCCCACCTCTTCACCAACACTGGTTATTGTTCTTTCTGAGGAGTGCCAGTTTCACACAGTTCACTTTATATTATCCTGCTGCCTTCCTGTCTGAACTATTCCAGGACCATAAACTCACCTGCTAGATGCTTTTGTTAGGACTGCCATAACAAAATGCCAAAAACTTAAACATACATGTCTGTCTTAATTCTTTTCTTTCTTCCTTCCTTTCTTTTCACTATTCTCTTCTTTCCTTCCCTTCCTTCTTTCCTTTCTTCCTTTCCTTCTGTCTGTCTGTCTGTCTGTCTCTCTCTATATATACATACATACAGATAGATAGATAGATAGATAGATAGATAGATAGATAGATTTTTCTCTTTCTATCTTTTTTCCCCTGTTTTTTGGTTTTGGTCTTGGGCCAAAAAAAACCAAGTTTTTCCCTGCAACGTATAGGTTGTCACTGAAATAGTGCTGGGTAACAAAAGAGCTTGTGACACTCAGGGAATGTCTACTCCCAGCTATGGGGATCATGCAATGCTAGGGATAGAATTCAGGACTCTCATATGCAAATCATGTGTTCCATCCCCTTGAGTTATCTCCCTGGTTCAAACAATAATGGTTTTACTTCTCTCAGTTCTGGAGACTCAGAGTGAGATGAAGGCATCAGTGGGGTTGGCTTCTAAGACTACTGTCCTTGGATTGTGGCTTGACTGTCTTTTTGCTGTCCTCACATGGCTATTTCTCCCATAATCTCTTCTTATAAGGACACCAGCCATATTCAATTTGGGCCAAACCATGTGAACTCTTTTTACCCTAATTCTTCAAATGCCCTATGTCCAAATACAGTCACATTTGAAGAGCTTAGATTTTCAGCATAGGAATCTGGCAGCGTTGGAACAGTTCAACCCGTATCAGATGCTACCTCTCAGCATAAACATTATCTTGTGCTTCTCTCAGTCATAGCTGAGTATCTGTAAAGACAGTGTCTTCACTAATAATTTTTGAAAGCCATTGATGTATTTGTATTTCTACCAAATAGCACTGTTCCTAAAGACTGCATGCTTAATGTCTGTAGAGTACATGAATTGTGGAGAAAGAGAAAGAAATGCCAAAAGTCTTTGAGCTACCACTTACTGATAGTGATTGCTGAAACAAATGGGATAATAAGCACCTCCCATGATTTTGGTGAGAATTCAATAAAACAGGTCACTGGCAAAGTGCCGAGCACATAAAAGGAGCTCCATAAATGTTAATTGAATCTGAGGTTGTATCTTTTTCCCTGATATCTATAAAAAACTAATTAATAGTTGTTATTGAAATGCATACTAATTAAATTGCTTTATAAAAACAACAATAATGAGGTGTGCTAACCCAGTCCACATAGATAAAGGATTTGCCATCATCAACAATATTCCATAAATTTTGTCTCACAGGTTAGAGCCAATTTCGAATCTTGGTGATTAAAATACTTTTAGCCAAGGGCTTTTTTCAACCAGAGTCACACAGAAAATCCTGTGTAGCCTTTTTATGGACAAAATAATGCACAATATAATGTCCTATAAAAGTGTGGAAAGCTTAGGCTTCAATGCTTTGTTGGGATATGCCAGTGTAAGTGCTAAACACGAGCAAAGAACCTTTTAAGGATACGCCAGAGTGATAGTATAGTGAGGAAGGCTCTCACTTTGCACACGGCTGCCCCAAATTCTATCCTTAGCATTCCATATGAATCCCAAACCCTGCCAAGATTGACCCTTGAGCCTAGAACCAGGAATAAACTTTGAGCAGCGCAGAATATGGCCCCAAAACCACAAAAAGTGAAAGATTTTAAGGAAATTTTCTTCAAGGAAAATATTCTATTAAAGTTTTAAAGAGACATGTTTAAGGCAAAGATGACTGAGATCACAAGAGAAATACACAAGTGCATCAGTGTAAAACCACTCTCCAGAAGCTCAGGAACAAGTTTTCCCCTGCTATGTATCAGCTGTCACTGAAATAGTGCTGGGTAACAAAAGAACTTGTGACACTCAGGGAATAGGAGGGGAATAGGGAGTATAGCTAATTTATATCTTGGCTTTTTCCGTTGCTGCCCCCCTTAATCCATCCCAACGTCAGTGAAGCAGCTTCCAAAAGCTGAGAAGAGCTGGAGTGCTGTGGCAAGACCCCCATCTGCAGTGTACAGAATGCCTAGGCTTCTGAGGAGGGTCTTCATAGGAAGCCAGCTGGAATTTTCTCTGCCCTGGCTGATGTCTGAGACTCAAACCTTCCTTGCCTCTCTCTTCCACAGGGGTCAGACCGGTATCTGTGTGTAGTTCTCCATATTTGTCTGTCTCTCTTCTCTCTATCCTGATCAATGTATTTCATCTAGAAAATCTCCCCCCTATCTAATTCAGTGTTGGTTTCTGCATCTCAAGGACTTGAACATTCTAAAGTTTGTTCACTAAAAACATTAAGTCAATTTTTTTTCTGATAGTAGTTCCACAAATTGGCTGGGTAGTACTTCTGGCATCAGTCAGGCTAGGTTGATCCTGACTGTGTTTACTCATGTATCATAGATGGTGGGTCAGGAGGAGATAGTATGATCAAGGATGGCACCTGGAATACTTCTGCCCAGCTTCTAGTGATCCCTTTCTTGTCTTTCTCAAGAAACAGCATATAAGCACTCAGGTTTCTTGATTTGAAGCTGACATAAAACTTACTTCCATTTTATTTAGGTGGACACTGAAAGTCAAAGGGCCTGTCCAGATATAAAAGTGGGGACAGAGGTTCTTTTTTTTTTGTTAGTCTCATACTATGTTCACAAAATCACAAATCATCCTGTTAATCGTCTATTGCCTCTAGCAGGCCCCAGTAACGTCTCCTTCATCCTAGCCCTGAGATTATATTCAAGGCTCTTTAGGAGAATGAGACCCATCATTGTTACTGGTATTTGGCATATCGGGTATGCCACGGGGAGGTTGTCAGACTTTGTCGTGTGGGCGGGCTACATTCGGTAGCCTGCCAGTTTGTCCAAAGTAGGAATGAGATAATAAGATGTCGCGCGGCCACGAATGCGGCTGCGCAGTTCCCGGAGCTGGTTTTTATAGTCTCTGAGTCTTGGCCGTTGATGGGATTACACGGCGCCAGGGGGCCAGTTGGTGGGTGTGACCCCCGACTACTGGAATTTGGAGGATCTGGATGGAGGATGCTTGGCCCAAATCCGAGTAGGCTTGGAGATCTCGGCCCCGGAACCCGCGTGACTTTGTCCCTCTGCCAGTACCTTCATGTGTGCGGAGAGTGGTCTCAGCATGGTGGTGGCTGGTCCTGGAGGTCTTTGGCTGCTGGAGCCCTGGTCGGGGCGGGGAGGAAAGCTCAACCCGCTCCCCTCCAAGGGGCCCCGGCGGCGAGGACAGTCAGGCGTGGGGGCAGGAGACTGCATTGTTCTCTTCCGGGAGCTGGTTTTACCAGCTCCCATACTATGTTATTTTTATTTATTTATTTATTAGTGAAACACCATGAGGTACAGTTGTAGACTTAGAGATTTTTGTGCTTGGGTTTCAGTTATACAATGATTAAGTACCTATCCACCAGTGCCCATTCCCCAACTCCAATACTTCCAGAATCCCTCCTGCCCTCCCACCCACCATCCCACCCCATCCCTGTGTCAGGGCATTCCCTTTTGATCTCTCTCTCTCCTTTTGGGTGCTGTGGTTTTCAAAAGAGGCATTGAGTGGCAATCATGTTTGGTCTATAGTCTACTTTCAGCATGCACCTCTCATCCTGGGAGGATCCTCCCAACACCCTTTATTTGGTACTTCCTTCTCTATCTGAGCTACCTTCTCCCCCAGCATGTGCGGCTGGCCTCCAAGCCATGGAGTGAACAGAGGTTCTTTTTCTTAATAGAAGGTACATTGCAAATCTTCTGATAATGAGAAGTTAAATATTATCATCATTTTTGCAACCAGTCCCACAGATCATTTCCACAGTTATCCCCCAACAAGCAGTCTCTGTTTATGATAACTGCCTTGGCGTTTTGGCCCTTGCCAGCCGACATAGCCAACAAGCATGCCAGGTCTTTGAGCCCATGCATGGCTGGACACTGTTCATAAGGCTAGCATTTTCCTGGGCAGAACTCCCAGCCAGTGTGAACCAACAAAACTATTAAATGCCACCTTTAGGAGCTGCTCCTCGTGGTCCAAGCCCTAACTAGGCAACTTGACAAGGTTTACCCTGTGTCAACCAGTTCCTCTCCCATCTGTTCCCTGTCACCCCACATCAGTTTCAGGTCAGGAATGCTAAAAGAAAACAGGGCACACAAGTATTTGAACTCAACCTTACTTTCCCAAAGAGCAAACTGACAATTAGAACCAGGACCTGCTTCAAAAAAGAGCAAGCCAGCATGAAGTCTGTCTAATTAGTCATATGAACAAGAGCTTCCCCTCCACTTCCTCTAGAACGCACGCTTGTCAGATCTCATAAGGGAGGATTTGGTCCTTGACATGCTATCGAAAGGAGATAAGGTACAGGTAGCTTCACATTCCTGTTATGAGTACCCCTCTTTGGACCACAAAATGTTGCTGTGAAAATCCCTTTCAGATTTCTTTTTAGCTCCAGGAGTTGCAAATAAATTTGTAAAATGAGGCTTTTGATTATGCCATGAAGACAGACCCATACAGTCACTCTAGTGAATTCTCTCTGGTTCAGAACCTTGACTTTTAATACCTTGTCTCATGCTAATGGGAAACTGAACAAGATGAAAGATTCAAGGTGAAAGCTGGATATGGTCTGCTGATCCTGAGAGCTAGATGGTTGAGGTTTATGTACTTTAATTTTTTTCCCCTTTAAAAAGGCTAAGTACCATGGAAGGTCACTGGACCTGTCAGCAGAAAATATTAGCAGAAGCCCACATAGCACCTAGCTCTGAGCATTGCAGAAAGCATTGCTTTAGAAGGCCCAGATGTGGAAAAATACAAATCTGGAACAGGTATGACAATGCATTACTGCTCATATCCTCACAGGGGCAGGACCTGACTTTCCATAGTGCATCTGGCTTCTATTCACATCCAGCATCAGCTTTTCGGGAAAGCCACATCTCTCTGCAGATAGGTCCTGACCCAAGAGCACTGTGACCACATGACTCTAAAAGTGATCTGAGTCATTTGTTTAGAGCTCATGCCTGTGGGTGTAGATAGCCTTCCCACTAAAGCCTCGCACGCACAAGCAAGCTTCTGCTCCCTCATTAAGTCTTGATGCAAAAACCCACACACCTTGTCTAAAGTCATAAGGAATGAGAGGTGGAACATACATGCAGTTTTCTCTGGCTCCCTTTCACTTTGCCATATCTCCCTTCCTGTCTGAGAAAGAAGCTCCAGTTTTACCAAATCTTGCTGTTGTTGCTTACTTGGGTTAGGGACTCCTAAGCACCCTTCAATACAACATTTCTGTCATGCCATGCATGTCTGACCCTTTCTTTTCTGGTCCAATTCAGCTGGGTGCCCACGAAGACAGCCTATACACCTGAAGTCACTCGCTGTGACTTTGGCTAATTAAGGGAGACTGGGAAGCTGTCACACATACATGAGACTTAAGTATTTCTTATGAAAGAAGAGAAATCAATACAGCTTGCTATAGCATTGCCCACTATTTAGTGAAAGGTCAGAGTCAGGACCTGTCCAAAGAGATGTTGCCCAAGATATCATCACAATCCAGCATGCGACAAAGGCTCTTAAAATGGAATCCCAGGGGGTCAGTGTAGGCTTTCCACACTTTGACCCACCCTGATGTCTTCTCTCCTGCCAGGACCGAGCTTCGCCAAGATATGCCAGTAGGGGTGTAAAGCAAGTTCTAGGACTGCAGTCCCCAGTGCCACTGGCCTCAGTCCCAACTGTTTTCACAAACGCTCCCCCAAAGTTCATCCATCACTCCTCATTTGCAGAGTCCAAAGGTACTCTTCTCTAAAGTGCCTGCTGCTGCTCTGGGACGCCCTTTACCGTCTTGGAGTGGTCTCGTTCCACATATGTGTCCTTCTCTTAATAATCCTGCTCCCTGGAGGAGCCAGCAGGCGGCAGCAGCCTTTTCCCCTTTAAACCAGTTTCTTGGGGGAGTCATTTACTGTAAGACATTTCTGCCTGTATGTATAGATGTATGCATGTGTGCGTTCACATCAGTGTGCACCCCAGCACTTCTTTGTTAGCAGCTGAGGAACGCTAAACTTCATCTTGAAGAAGCCTTGGGGCCTCGGAAATGGTTCAAGGGGTTGGAGTGCATGCTTTGCTGGAGGCGTGGGTTTGGCCTCTGGCATCATATGGTCCTCTGACACTCTCAGGAGTGACCTTTGAGCACAGAGCTGGGAATAGACCTGAGCACTGTCAGATAGAGGGGAGGGAATGAATGAGACTCTTATTAAGAAGTAATAAGAATGGCTGTTCTTATTACTATGGATATTCCACATTATTACAAAATATAGAATACAGATGAGGAAATGTAGTAAAAGCAGGGTGCTTCGATCATCCTGGAGAGTATTTAAAGAAGAGATAGAGAAGGAAAGAAATCAAAGGGGGAAGAAGAGAACAAGAAGTAATGGGTGAACAGTTATACCAGTGATATCTCCATACACGCAAAACACATATTCAACAGAACTGAAAGCACGAAATCTAAGCAGCAACAAATGGGACTTTGTAAGTTTCTGATGTGGGATCTTCATCTCCACTTGCTTCTGCAGAGCTCTCAACCATGGTTCTTCTCGGTGAATTCCTCCTCTTGGTGTGCTATAATGTCAATGATATTAGTGTCAAAACATACTTTGCTAGATTAAATTATAATTTATTCACATTCTGCCTCTTCCATTCTTATGAAAGCTAAATTTATGAGCAAAGGAATGTACACCTAATAGGTTTTCTTGGTCAAATTCTCTCTAGCTAAGAGAATTCACGATCTTCACCACTACCCTTTCTCTTCCCCTTAGAACCAAGCTTGGTGTTTTAACAGTGGACTTTCATTATTCCACTTTGTGCCCAAGGATTGGGAATGTGGGAGAAAATTTCCTGGCTGGTTATAATTCAGGACTTCACATGTGGTTGTAGTCAACTTCTTGGGGAAGATTGTACCATCAGACACTGACTTGGTCTGGATGGTGTGTTTATAAGTTTAGTTGTCAGCAGAAACATTCGTTCTGAGTTCTAAGGGCCTGTGTGCAGGGCTGCTCATGGGATGATAGTTTCATTCCTTTAAGGGGGTTATGAGACAGAGATAAAAACTTCCTGGCAGCTAATCTTCGAAGTGATGTATCACCATTTTAACTCTGTTCTGTTGATCACAAGAGCCCATTCTGGTACACTGGGAGAAACAACTACAGATTAAAATCAGGAGGTGGGCACTTTGGCAGCCAGTTGAATCTTGCCAAACTTATGCACAACCACCAAGACCAATTACCTTCCCTTTCTGATATTTTATGTGTGATTTTTATCATAAGAAAGCTGAGGCTAGGAAGGGGAAGGGAGACAATGGTTTGATGTCAAAATAGTCACATTAATATTGCCAATGTTTCAATAAACCAATTTTAATCTTCTAAAATAACTATTGCTAAAATTATAATTTTCAAAGGACAACTTTATAACTCATTTATTGGGGCTTGTACAAGCACCATTACCTTTGCCAGCATTAGCTAGAATATCTTTTTTAATATCACTTAGAATGCTAACATTTTCCTTGACCTTTCATAGATAGGAAAGACTGTTGGGATTATTCAGAGAGATCAGAAAACTTGGATTTTTGGACTCCTAGTCTGGCAGATGCTTGACAACACTTTTATGCTTTATCTCTGAAATGTAAAATAATCCAAATTTAATTGGTTTTTGTTTTAAAGTAATACATTGTGAAGGGTCCAAGGTGGTTATTTTTTGTTGGTTTAAAATCACTAATGTACTGGGGACATTGGTGGTGGAAAATGTGCACTGGTGGAGGGATGAGTGTATGACTGAAACTCAATCATGAAAGTTTTATAACTGTATTTTATGATTAAATAATAAAAATAAATAAATAAAATCACTAATGTAAAATAGCCTTGTAATTTGTAATTAGCCTCAAGAATTCTTCCAAAACTATAATAGAATTTCTATCTCCCTTTTAAGAGAACCAGTCTGTATGCTCAGCAAATTCATGTAATTTATTCTAAGAGGTCTAAGGGGTATTTAGTTTTCACCTTTTTTTTACTCTGTGGCCTTTTAAACTGGAAGGGTAATCATTCTGCATTAGAGTATTGGTGCATCAAGTCAAGATATTAGGGGAAGCATCTAGTCAAGAATGGAAGACATGGGGTGGGCCGAGAGACAGTACAGTTGATAAGGTGCCTGCTTTGCACCCAGCCAGCTTCGGTTCAATCCTTTGAACTTGGGTTCAGTGATGTCACCTGACTACCACCGAGTGTAAACCCTGAGTACAGAGTCAGATATCCCACCCCCCAAAGAATCACCAGTCGTGATACCCTACTATTGGTTGTTTTTCACTTGAGGACATTCAAGATACATACTTTTGCTATTAATTTTTATTTATGTGATGCCTTTTTCTGAAGAAGCCTACCAATTCAAATATAAATTAAAATACCTATCAATGTCCAGTATGAAGCAACTAAAACACAGGTTCAGTGATTAGTAGTTTCCCAAGATGCCCTCTATTTCTCGGGAGTCTTTTAACAGAATGGTCACTCCCAATTCTCCCTTCAGTCACCTGTGGCTTCTTACTCTCCCCAAAGAGGCAGACAGTACTGAAGACATCCTGGTTTATAGAAGCAGAAACACAGACTAAAGTACTACTGAGTCACAAGTAAGTGAAAATGAGAACACAGTTAATGCTTTTCCACTCATGTCCCCTGCAGTATTGCAGATGATGCTTGAATCAAGTTTAGTTAACCTCATGCAGATTCCCCACCTCTGAGGGACAGGCTGCTCAATCTTCACCATTCAAGCAGGCTATTCTCTGATCCAATCCCACAGGGGCTTTGTTGTTTTTGTTCTAGGGCCACTCCCAGTATTGTTTGGGTCTTACTCCTGGCTCTGTGCTCAAGGGTTAGTCCTGGCATGCCAGGGGAGTCTATGTAGTACTGGGGATGGAATCCAAGTCAGATGCATACATAGAAGCTGTCACTCCTGCCCCTCAGATCCTAGAGTTGTGTGCCCATGCCCCTGTCTCTGTATGGTTCCCTGAGCACTCCCAGGAGTGACGCCCAGGCACAGAGCCAGGAATAGGCCCTGAGCATCTCTTGGTGTGGCCTTAAAACAAAGCAAAATAATTTTTAAAAACTCATACCTACTAAAGGCTCTCTATTCTTAGCTTATAAACATTTATGATACAGAATATTTTTGAAAGATTAATAACTCAGAATTGAATTGAAGGTAAAAACTTCAAGACAGATGACTTTCAGGGAAAAGACAGAATGGAGGATTGAAGGAAAGAGGGAGTCAATCATGAAGGACTTTAATAATCCCATTGATGGAAAGGGCTGGCAGTGCTACCACATGAAGAACAGTTTAAAAACCCATTCATTGCACATTAAACTTATCAGCATTTTACAAAACTGAAACATCATAAGTGAATATCTGAAATAGGAAAAATGGAGGCTGGTGTTATTTTGCTCAAGAAATAAGTCTAAGTCACCACCTTCATGTGAAATCAAGATACCATAAGCATCTCCTGAAAATTAATCAGGAGACAAATAATTCTGCCATAATATTAGATGATTAATGAGATTTCTTTAGACATGGTATTCATCCTTTGTTGAATAAAAAAGCCACAGAAATTCCCTCTCACCATCTTTGGATTCAATTGTTTGATTAATACCAAGTTCTTAATAATTGTCACTGGGTCTGGGCTAAAACATCTAGACTACTGGTTTTCAATAGGAATTCCAGAGGAATAATATGCTTATTGAATATGCAGATTCACATCCCCCTGAAATGAATGATTCTAATTTGACTAGTGGGGAAGGGTTCCTCTGAGGTATCTATAGAAGGTACAGAGAGAGAAATAGTGAACAAGCCAGTGAATACTGTCCACGTCAGAATGTTGAAATTCAGTGTTGAAATTCAGATCTTTAGACTCAGACTTCCAAGATCCCTGGTTGCTCCATATAAAAGTTAAAGTTGAGGAGCGCTGCATTCTAGAGCATGAGCCAACAAACTTTTTCCGTAAAGCACCAACTAGTAAATATTTCAGGCTTTGCAGGCCATGTGGTCTGTGTCACAGCTACTCAGCTTTGCTGATGTCCTGCAAAAGCAGCCTATAAAATGGGGGTCTGCCAAGCAGGTCCCATAGGCCAGATCTGGTCACTCATCTGCGCAAAACAGTCTTCTAGCCAGGCATCATCTTCCTGTTTTTAAATGGTTGACAAAACAGCAAGAGTAGAATAACTTTTTATGGCATGTAAAAAGTAGACAGAATTCAAATGTCAGCGTCTATGAACACAATTTTATCAGTTCACAGACATTTCATCTGTTTCCATGCTGTCTGTAGCTGCTTTTATGTTACAGTGACAGAGTTGGATAATTGTGACAGGAACCCTATGGCCTGCAAAGCCTAAATATTTACTATCTGGCCCTTTTCAGGAAAACTTTGCCAACCCCTGCAATGAAACATTATTTGTGGATGCTGAAATTTGAATGTCATATAGTTTTCATGTGTTATGTATTATTTTCTTTTGATGTTTCTCAACCGTTTGAAACTGTAAAAACCATTTTCACTCTCAGAATGTACAAAAACAGGTGACAGCTGAAACAAATTGAGCTCTGTAAAGCTTCATTCAGAAAACACAAGCCAGCTTTTCCAAAAAAGAAAACAAATCTTCATAAGCAAGGTTTCTCAAGTTCAAGTCTGGCCAATAGTAATCTCATTTTAACTTATTGAAATCACCCCTGGCCTGGTCCCAGTCACATGATCTGGGAAGTCTTCCATTACCCCCAGACTCCAGAGATGGAGATCTGATTGGGTTAAGCCAATCAGGGTACCTCAAGGCTTTGATCATTATTCAAGACACATGATCGTAAATCCAGGCCAATAAAATATAAAGACATTTCCTTTCTGGATTCCTTTATATGCAGGTGCTATTGAAGGAAAGTAATCCCTAATAACTTCAAACAGGGAAGAACATAGACATGAGAACTACTGAGGAGCAGGTTGTTGTCCTTTAAGGTAGGAGAAAACCTACCTTAAACATGGCATGAACATGGGTCAGAGTGGTACTACAAGGGGTAGGACATTTACCTTGTGTACAGCTGGTTCAGGTAGAATCCCCATTACCATATGATGCCCCAAACATCTCCAGGAATGATCCCTGAGCTCAGAGTCAGGAATAAGCCCTGAGCACCACTAGTTATGACCCCAAAACAAAACAAACAAAAAGTAGTATCAGCAACTAAAAGCCAGAAACAAGAAATAAAAGTATCCTCTGAGCCTTAGAATGCACCTAAAACCAAACCTAAGTCATTGAAAGGGATGGGTCAACACATTCCTTTGTTGAAACCAGATTGGAAACAATTTCTCATTCACAACATAGAATCCTAATTGGTGCACACATTATTTCAACACTTTTTTCTTAAAACCTTTATTTCAAATGCATTTGAGTGATAGCACAGGGGGTAGGGCATTTACCTTGCACGTGGCCAACCTGGGTTCGATTCCTCCATCCTTCTCAGAGAGCCCAGCAAGCTACCGAGAGTATCCCGCCCACATGGAAGAGCCTGGCAAGTTCCCCGTGGCGTATTCGATACGCCAAAAACAGTATCAACAAGTCTCACAATGGAGATGTTACTGGAGCCTGCTCGAGCAGATAGATGAACAATGGGAGGACAGTGCTACAATGCTACTACCCCCACCCCCACCATTGACAAATTAGTCCTGCAAGGTTCTGCTAATCACATACACACATAATCTATATCTACACACATATATGTAAATATTTAGTGTCTGTATATGTACACACACACACACACACACACACACACACATATAACCCCAATGACTAGAAACCTTTCGGTAAATCAAACCCTTGAAGGCAAGGTAGTACTTCAAGCCTTATTTCCTGCTCAAGGTCTAAACAGGCTGTGATGCAGAATGAGTTTCAATTCTTAGAAGAGCTATGTGATCTTCATGATTTTTACTAAAACGTTGAAGTGCAGAGAGCATGGTTACATGAATTTGGAAATCAATGACAAATGGTAAGGCCTTCCCCCTCCTCCTCCTCCTCAATACAACAATACAACAAGTCCCCGCCCCCAGCCCCAGCTCCCAGCCCCCGCTCCCAGTCCCCGTCCCCACCGACCTCTCTAGACCTGACATTCAGCTGTCAACCTGCACCTTTCAGCAAGTGCATAAGCATCCCTCAGCTTCAGCAAGTGCATAAGCATCCCTCCTCCTCCTCCTCCCCCTCCTCCTCCTTCCCCTCCTCCTCCTCCTCCCCCTCCTCCTCCTCCTCCTCCTCTTTCTCCTCCTCCTCCTCCTCCCCCTCCTCCTCCTCCTCCTCCCCCTCCTCCTCCTCCTCCTCCTCCTCCTCCTCCTCCTCCTCCTCCTCCTCCTCCTCCTCCTCCTCCTCCTCCTCCTCCTCCTCTTCTTCTCCTCCTCCTCCTACAGCATGTGTGTCAAAGGAATTGAGAAAGTCAGGTAGCATGAGTTCAGAGACTGACAGCACCATAACTACAAGTATTGCCACCTTCTGACCCAGTCTTCAGATTCCTTCACTATAAGTTAGAAGGAAGGTAGATTTTAAGAACCCTTCTTTCTGTTTCCCAAACATTCTGGAATGTTTTGTTCCCTGCTCTGTTGTCCTCCAAAAGTTTCCTTTTATATTAAGAGTGCAGTAGGAAGTTTGGAATGTTACAGGTTTGAATATGGAAGTGGTTTTTGTTCTTGTTTGCTTTGCTTTTCTTGGCTGTTTCTATTTGTTTTGTTTTGTTTTCAAAATCACAGATTATTTCTCAGGGTAATGAGGAGTTCATTTCTCTTCTATATTCTTTGGCTAAATCCAAATTTTCTGGTCAAGAGGAAGATTGAAGTGTCACAAGGAGGGCTAAGCAATCAAGAACCTTTCTTCTGAGTTCTTTATATATATATGTATATATATCACATATATATGTACATATTCCTGGCACTCCTCCTGTTCCTCCATCCCTGAGTCCAGTCATTGGGATGGATTTCAGAAACACACAAAATTAATACGATTTAAAAAATTCAGGTACACCTTAAACCACATGTTGAAAATCATTGTCCTAGGCATTTTTTATATAAAACTAACTTTGTTATTTCTAACAGTCCTGTTAATTCTTTCAAATAATTTTTCTCATAAGAATGTCACAAAAGTCTTGTGAAGCAGATTATGTTATAATATGAAATTTACAATATTTATTTTACAAGGGGAATGAGATGTATATAAAAGTACCTGCAGCAGAATTGGATCCGGATTTTGTCTCAATCAACATAGTTCAGCAGCATAAGTAACAATGATGCCCTACAAGAAACTGCCCTCCTTTTTTTACAATAGAGTAAACTATTGTATTGCAAGTTGCAATGAATAAGAAGAAGTCATCCTTCTGAGCATCCCTCAGCATCAGGAGGCAGTGGCTCTAGTAGGTCTGAGGGACATTAAGTGCCCTCAGACCTCTACAAAGCATTGTAGCCTGTTGTTCCCAGGAATCACTCCAGAAATAGACAGCTTTCAGAGTTGGCTGTTTGTTTTCCTGTGAACTTACTCATTTTAAGAAACATTTTGGAGTCGCAGGTGGGTATGGGCTGAAAGTGCTTGAGACATGATCATCAGAGTCCTGGGAAAGACAAACAATCCTAACCTATGTTCCAGAACCTGCTCTCTGTGCTTTATAGTAGATTCCACAACTCCACTGGGCTTTCACTTTCCAAACGGGGAGAAAAAGAAGGATCAAATGAGATTTTCCGGGTAAAGTAGTTGCTACTGCCTGCCACATAAATACATTTAAATAAACATTATTATGACTGATTTATTGTACATGCCAGAGGAAGAATGTTCAAAAGCTAGTCTACGTTTCTAGGGGGAGCTGGGGACACTGGATTAGAAAGATTATGTGTGCCAGCACAGTCCACCTCAGGGCCATTTGCAAATAGTTCACTTTAATAGTTAGCATTTCTTTTCTAATTGTACTTTACCTGTTAGAAAGTACCACTGCCAAAACTGGGTTTTCTGTGAGTGATTTATTAACAGCCACGTGAAATAACGTGACTGATGGGATTTATACCTTTGAATTGGCCGTGCCAATCAGGCATTGTGCTGGGAGTACAAAGAGGAGGCTTGGAACATCGGAAATCACTGGTGATGCAATACAACAAGTCCCCGCCAGCCCCCGCTCCCAGCCCCCGCTCCCAGCCCCCGCTCCCAGTCCCCGCCCCCAGTCCCCGTCCCCACCGACCTCTCTAGACCTGACATTCAGCTGTCAACCTGCACCTTTCAGCAAGTGCATAAGCATCCCTCAGCATCAGGAGGCAGTTGTTCTAGTAGGTTGATTTTTAATAATAACCAACTATGACTTATACACACAAACATAGAGAGAGAGACAGAGAGAGAGAGACAGAGTGACAGAGAATAAAGAACCACTTCGGTAATAACCCTGGCAGCTGGCATGTGCTGCGAGAAAACTTGCTCCGTGCTGAGTATTCTATTGCACATCTCATTTAATGTGCACAGTAATCCAATAATGTAAGGGTTAGCGTTCCATTCATTTAGCAGTTAAGGCTAAAGAGACAGAGATGAGGCCAAGTGGCCAGTGGTCACTTTAAACAGCCGAAATGAAACTTGAACCAGGTCAATGGTGAATTAAGCCAGCAGGTCTCTAAGTAATCATTGGACTTACTTGAAACATTCAACCTCAGGCTCTCTCCCTTAAGCCCCCAGCCTTGTTTTTAATTTTAAAAATGACTCAGAAGGAGAGAGAGAGAGAGAGAGAGAGAGAGAGAGAGAGAGAGAGAGAGAGAGAGAGAGAGAGAGAGAGAGAGAGTTTCGTTCTAGAACAATAATAGTTTAGTGCAATACTGGCGAGTGACGAGTGCTCCTCAAAAATCTTAGTCTTCAGCGCGCCTTGAGTTCTGAACAGACCCAAACTGCAGGCAAGAACCGCACGCCGGAGAGGCGCGGTGACGCGCACTGGACGAGGCGAGCACCCCGGGAGCACCCGCTTTGCGGAGCGCGCCTGCCCGCACCGCGGCCGGCCGCAGACGCCCGCTGTCCGGCGCCGTCCCGGGCCCGGCTGATAACGGTCCTGATTGCGCGCGGGGCGGAATCGGACTGGGCGGCGGACTGGCGAGGAGCCCCCTGGAGGGAACCCCAGAGGGCCCCAAGAGACGGCGGAGGGGGCGGAGCCCCGAGCTCCGCGCTGCCTCAAGCCTTTTCAGTTCGGAGTCTAGGCCCAGGGCACCGGGGATTTGCTGGGCGCGGGATGGGTCGGCCAGAGCGCCCTAACCCAGCGAATGCTGATCCGCTCGCGCATCCAGGGGCGCGGGCCGCGGCCGGCTTTTCTCGGCTCAAGGAAGCGAGGCTGGAACCGGCCAGGACAAAGCCGCTGAACGCAGGAGCACGCAGCCTGCCCCGCAGCGTGGGCTGCGCCGCTGCCGAGCGCCATCGGCGGGGTGTCCTGGCCGGCTCAAACCGCCAGGGCTGCAGAACCAGCAAACTCGCCGGGGGTCAGGTCTGCTGGGCAGCTGAACACGTGCCACAGGCACAGACCTTTGACAGCCTAGCCCGCTGGGAGTCGCAGGGAGGGCGCCGCACCCCTCGACGTAAGCGGAGAGTGCCAGATCCCAGCCGCGGGCCACAACGTACAGCCCGTGTTTCTGGGCTCTGGGCTGCTTTAGAAAGAAATAACGCCGCCTTGGAACTGCCTTTTCTCCAGAAAAGGAGACCGACCGCTTCAAATTTCAGCCGAGGTTAACGTTGTGGAGCGAGAAAATTGGGTTCATGCAGGATCGCGGTCCTGTCTTGGTCCACCAGGAAACTGTGTGCACCCTTGAGCAAGTGCCTTCGTGTCCTCCGAGTCTATCCTCTCCATCTCGTCTCTCCCTCACTCCCCATCTCTCTCACTCCCCATCTCTCTCTCTCTCTCTCTCTCTCTCTCTCTCTCTCTCTCTCTCTCTCTCTCTCTCTCTTTCTCTCCTGACAATTATTAGCATTAAAGCTGTTTTGGAAAGTGTGCAGTGTCTGGTACATACTAAGTAAGCAATAGATGTGGTTTGTAATGCACCGAAAAGCTTTAGCACCAGAGACTTCAGACAGGCATGAAAAACCTTCACAGAATAGGAGCTGAGAGAAGAAAATTCAGCTGAAAGATAAACCGTGGGTCTCCAGCCTTTCTAGCACAGACATTTGTGTCAGGAAGTCACCTGCCTGACCAGATCTTGCTTTTGAGAGGGGGGAGCATTGTTTGAGTCCCTCTTTCCCAACAGAAATCCTAAGTGACACCCAGAGCATCTCATAGCCCACAAAATCCCCAGGTTCCTGCAGGGCTGAAAGTCTGTGCTCTTAAATTCACCTCTAGATTAGATTTAATTCTATCATCCTAAATTAAAAAAAAAAAAGGAAACTTCTGTCCCAAGTTCAGACAATAGTAGTGACTCTGTCGTCCTTTGACCTCCAGAGAAAGCTCTCCATTCACCCTCCACTTCCTGGATGTGGGCATTGTTGTCAGTGGCTGCATTTGACAGAAATGGAAATACAGACAGCACAACTGTTTCAACAGAGCTGCTTTCTGAGGCCAGACCCCAGCACTTTCCTCTACAATTGCTTTAAAAATAAAAGTTGTTCATTTTGCCTAATTTATACTTAACATTAAACTGATATGCACCCACCCCACAGAGTTCTTTAACATAAATGCCAAGTAAAGTATAATAAATACACCATTGCTTCTCCTGCCCTTCTTTCTTCTTTCTTTCTTTCTTTCTTTCTTGTTTTGGGGCCACACCAAAACAAGAAAGGTAATTTTCAGGGACCACTGTCAGTGTGAGCCAAATTTTTTCGCTTCACAATGTTGACCATGCTCGTTCATGGTGTTGCTCAGGGTTATTCCTGGCTCTGTGCTCAGGGATCATTCCTGGTGGTGCTCAGGGGACCTTATGGAGTGTCAGGGATCTAACCCAGGTAAGTCATATGCAAGGCAAGTGCCCTATCCTTTGTACTCTCCTCCTGCTGGCCCTCAGGGTCCTCATTTCTTCCTTTCCCTCCCTCCCCCATCTTCTCTCTCTTTCTATCCTCCTTCTCAACCACTGTTTAATGGATATGGAACATAGGCAAATTTTCCAAGCCCATATTCATTCCAATAAGCTACTGCCAGGTTCAAAATGACTGAATGCAGACAAATTAATAGAATTCCAATTTTCATTTTTTTTCAATCCTTTTTCTGTTTTGAGGCAGGAGTGACAGTACATGGGTTAAGGTCTACACTGCTGACCCGTATTCAATTCCTGACACTGCACTTAGTTTCCTGCACATCACCAGGAGTGATCTCTGAGCTTAGTATCCTGGAAATAAACCCTTTCCCCCCTATTTCTTATGTTCTTTTATATGTTAATATCATGTGTCTCACAGGAGCTTGTGTGTATCCTAAGTCCAGATTGTTGAGGTTCTGATTGCTGCTCTATTTCTGGAACCAAGAACACACCAAGTGAGCAAATACTCTGCTCTGCATTCTTTATTTTTTGCTCTGCATTCTTTATTTTTTTTTATTCAATGTATATATCTTCATTCCCTCACATGCTTCCAGATATCTGAAGTACAATCACATTTGGGAATCCACACTGAATCCCTTCCAAAGTATATTTTGTGTCAATAAATTGTTGGACACCAGGACAGGAGCTGGTTGCTGAACTTTCAGAGTAAGTCACTTACTGCCTAGATCTGACCCATCTTGGCCCCCCACCCCCAAGTCCTCTGCTCAGAAGTTGTCTCATTACCTTGTGAGTTTGTTTTTCAAACCTCTAAGAAATCTCAGCTCTGAAAGAACCTGATGGGTGAGGGTGTTTACCTGTGGAGCTAAGCTGTGCTCCTTGCAAGCAAGGACCCTGATCCTTCACACAGGCTGGCAGGACTCTGCTGGGCCAACTCACATTTCATCCCCAAATAGGCTGACTCCTCTTCCTCCCAGTGACTTCCAGCTTGGTTAGTCCAGAGCTCCTGGTAACCACTGAAGCGATGATTTGGGATCTAGAGAGTTGTTTTGGAATCCCTACTATGATATTTGTTATAAGCATAGTTTCCATCAATTTTTTTCTTCTTTTTGGTTTATTTGGGGGCCACACACAGAAGTGCTCAAGATGCATTCCTGTATCTGTGCTCAAAGGTCACTTCTGTCTGTGCTGGGAGATGGGATGATGGACATATGTAGTGCTGGGAATCAAACCAAGGTCTCTAACCCAGGCTCTATGATGCAAGGCAAGCGCCTTAACCTTTCTCTGTACTTGCAATCTGCAAGTACAAATTCCTTTTCTCTCTCATTTTTTATTACAATACTGATAGCAATAGTGCACATGTTATTTGAACACCATATCCACCCATGTCTTTAAAACCCTTCCCTCCTCCCCTTCAGCTCAGATCTGGGCTCTGCCCTCCCCAACTCAGTTCTATAAACCAACTCTCCTGTTCTCTTGTCTTTGGGTACTTGTTATTCCCTTACTATGTATCTTTATTATATTTTAGATGGTTTTTTTAAATTGTTCGTTTTAAATTCAGAGAATCTTTCATTTTTTTAAAACTTGATTTCCAAGTGTCTGAGTCTCCCACCCTTTTCTGTTTGTAATTTCCATTTTCAAAGTATCATGTTCTCACAGGATAATTGATATGATTTCTATTTCTTGATTTTTAATGGAGAATGTCTTGTGACCCAGCATGTGGTCTCCCTTAGAGAATGTTCCATGTGCACTGGGAAGAATGCGTGGACTTTGTGGATGGGGGTATGAAGAGACTTATATAGTCTGCAAGGCACATCCCTTCCATCTCTTCTTTCAAGGCTAGTGTTTCCTCATTGAGTTTTTGCCTAATTATCCCTCAAATTCTCAATCTTCCACAACTAGGGTGCAAGCCCAAACTTTAAAGAGGATCCAGAGAAGTGAATAATCAAAAAATAGTGTAAAACAGCAATTTAAGAAATCAGAACTCAAGATCTGAGCTTGAATAGCTAAATTTTAGATAAAGACAGGACACACCAGCATCTGGTGTCCTGTGCAGAAGCGCCTTGGGGCAGGAAGGCAGAAGCACATGTGGAGGGGGAGTGGTGAGGGGGCTTGGATTCTTCGCACAGTGGGTCAGAAGATTTCTTCTCAGGATGGCACTGAGAGTTTTGCAGCTCCCTTGCCATCTGAGCACACCTGCTCTTCCTCAGAGGGGGAAGAGGCTCAGAGGTGCTCGCAGAGGCAGCTGTCTCAGAGCCCTGAGTGGGTCTCTGGCCAGGACAATGAAAATGAAATGAAAATGGAGCACAATGAAAATGGAGCAGAGAACGCAGGAAATGTGGGGATCCCGGGCAGCGATGGGTGGCCAGGCTGCTCACATCAACGTGCTGCTGGCCTCCGATAGCAGTGTACTTTCTTTCTCTGCAGACTCCAGTGGACCAGGGAGCATCCCCGTGTCTCCGGGGCTGGAAATGCCAGGTTCTGGACCCACACAGTATATCCCTCCTTGACCCCACAACTGGGTGCACGTGAAGTCCCGAGCGAGCGACTCACCAGCACCCTCAGCTCGAACCCGGATCGTTAAGCGACGCACTGGGTCAGCATTCCCTTGAGAGCTCATCACTGCCAGGTCCTTGGGGTACTGGGTGGGGACCCCTGGAGTGGTCCGCCCAGAAATAGATGCTCCGGGTCAACTTGTGGCGGCAGCTCAGCAGCTCTCGGGTTCAAGAAAATTGGAACCCTCGGTGTAGTGCTTCTGAGCTGAGGCCGGGAATGCGGAAAGCTCGGATTTACCCTCTCCCTGGTAGGGCAATCCAGGGTGCCTTGAACCAGAGGTAGCGCCACCCCATCAGCGCGCGCCTCGGCGGGTCTCTCCAGCGCTAAATTCAAGTTAGGCATCCTGAGGCAGCGGCCCAAGCCGAAAGAATATATCGGGAGAGCACGAGTAGATTCCCGGCACGCCGGGAGCCCCCTCGGCCACCAGCTGACAGAATGGGTCTCCTCTCCCCACCGCCCCCGCCGGCGCCCGGCAGCCAGGCTTGGACGCGGCTTCGGGCCGAATCAGCCCGGGAGTCCCCTCAAGCTGGCATTGGAGTGACAGTCCGTTGAGCAAGGAGCACTGGCAGAGGCAAGCCTGTGCCAGCGTTAGCGTCCTTTGAGAGAGGAACACTGGTCCTAGAGGACCCCGCTGAGTTCTGGGTTGTTCTGGGATGGATCGTTGTGTCCCAGAGTGGAGACGATGGCAAGTGTGAAGAGACACCCACCACCCTTACAATCCGTGTAACTGCTTCAGTGTGGCCCCTGACTTTTGAAGGCTTCCCCGTCTACCAGGCCCTAGACTTGCCGGCATACCCCCCACCCCTCCGGTGATGATGACAAAACTCTCTGCACCCTACACCAGAAAGCCCCCTCTGCGATGGCGAAATCGGGCTTTAGAAATCAATAATATTCTCTATTTCCGTTCTATTGACATAAACCATTTAGTTTTCTCCCAAGCAAAACCTGGGAACGAACTTCCAAGCTTGGAGGTTTCGCTGGGAATTGGGAGCGGGAAGAGGGTCGTGTGTCCCACTTTAATAGAGTAAAAAACGAATTCCAGGTTCTGAGCCAGCGGGGAAATCCACCCAAAGTCGCGCTCAAAACCTTCCCCGAGCACAGTGCTCACCGCAACACCTGACCCCGAGGAGGCCAGCAGCAATGTTCCTGCTATTGCCCAGTTTGGGCCCCAGGACCTGAGTCTTTACCCGGTCATTCTGCGACAACCCCAGCTTTGGAAGGAACCCTGGAATTCCCCTTTGGCTCTTAGAGTCTCTGAATGGCACTTGAAGGCCCCTCCCTCCTAACCCCCATCCCTATTTTCACAGCAGCTTATTGATCCGCAAAGGCAATAAATCCAGGGCTAGGGACCATGTCCCCCACCCTTCCCCAATAATCACGTTGTGGACTGCGTTTTACTACTGTGGTTTCAACACCAACAAGATGCATCGCAGGCTAGGGACCCCCAAGTGACCCCATTCTTTGACTTTTCCGTTCCTTTGGTTTGTCCCCTAATCTGAGCGCTGGCTTAGTATGTTTCTCTCTCTCTCTCTCTCTCTCTCTCTCTCTTTCTTTCTCTCTCCGTATATTACCTTTTCTGGGATGCTGGGTTGGAATTCCCTACTCACAAGAGACCAAAAACTGGGTTAAAGCCACATGAACACGTGAAAAAGAAAAGTAGAAAGAACTGGAGGTAATCCGGCTTCTTCCTTGTCATTGTTTTTTCCTGAAGGGATCCTGATCATGAAATTCTAAAATTCCAGTCGGACCCTTTGCGAAATGCAAGGCGATGGCTTTTGTTAAAAACTGAATTTTAATTCTACAGCTGGTTTCTGAGCTTTCAGCAGATGATCCGTGGAAGTATCTATCAAGTCTTAGACTAACCACGACGTCTGCGTCCCGCCACGCCTGACACTAGACAAACACAAAACCCGCCACCTTCTGGACCCCGTCTGCAGCGCGCACTTTCCATTCCGATGGAAAAGTCACCGCCAAGTCGCACTCAGGTAGGCGAGGTGGGGCTCTAGGAAGAAAAGGGTTCGGTGGGGTCTGCACTGGCAAAGGGGTACACTTTCAAGAATCCCAAGGTTGGAGATGAAAGCGGACCCTCGGGCACGTCCCAGGGCGCCTGTTCCGGCCACTCGAGTGGTTCGCTCTCTGCTCTGCAGGCAGCACCGCGGCCGGCCGGAGCCCATCCCGAGGCGGCCGCGTTTCTCTCTCGCCTGCCGGGCGGGCTGCAGGGGGTACCTGCGTCTAGGCGCCCTGGTGAGCCGCTAGCAGTCGGGAACCGGCGGGGCCTCCCCAAAAGTGTCCCCTACACTCTGCACGCGGGGACAGATCATAGGTTCGTTCCCCAGTCGCCGTCTGCTGCTTCGAACTAGAAACCGCTGCGACATGGCTACCAAGCAGGAGCGAGCCGAGCCGAAAGACTCACCAGCCTCTGGCATCGGGTTTATGCACAAGTCCTTAGTGTCTGGATTTTAGCTCCCCAAAATCCCGGGTGCCACTAAGGGAGAAAAGGGCTGAAGAGAAAGGGATTTGATTCCCCCTTCTTGAAGACCCCACCGACGGGCTCCTAAGCTCCAAACCTGCCAGCAGGAAGGGAGCACAATTATTCACATATAACTCGTGTGTGTGTGTGTGTGTGTGTGTGTGTGTGTGTGTGTGTGTGTGTGTCTTGGGTCCACGGGGCTCCAGAGAAGCGGATCATCTTGAGCATTCAGAGAATTTGAGCTATTCGAGTCTAGGAAGGCCGACCCGACGACTCCGCGAAGCCTTGGCCAGCCGGCGCGCAGCCCAGTGCTCGAAGGCACAGAGGTGGTTTTGCCGAAGCAGCGGGCGCTGCCAGGCTGGGCTTCAGTCTCGGCACCACCCTCGGTCCCCGCGCGGAGCCAGGTCGGCCCCGTGCAGCCCCCATGGACGAGGCTGGGGGACCTTGCGGCGGCGCTCGAGGCGCGGCGTGTGCGTGCCCGGGGACTCCGTGGCGGCGCGCTCGCAGCTCTGGGTAGCTGCATCCTTCCCGCTCGCGTGCCCGGCCCCCAGCCAAGCAGACGCGGGGCGCCGAGCGTGGGAACCAGACCCTCCCCCTCCCCTACACGAGGCGCCGGGGCCGTCGGCGCCGGCTGTGCGGCGCCGCTCTCGGCCGCTCTTAGAGCTCCGCGATTGCTCGGCAAGAAAAGGGCTGCGAGGAGCGACGACTTCCGAGGCCTCGGGGGTCTAGGTTCCCCTAGCGGATACCCCGGGGCCGCGAGAAAATCTCCTCCCGGGCGCTTGCAGTTCCGCGCCCCGGGGCGGGCGGGGCGTTGGAGCGGGGTGGGGGTGGGGGGCGGCCCCGCTAGCCCGGCCCGCACGGCCCCGCCGCGGCCGCAGCCCTCCCCGCCCGCCGGCCCCGCCCCGGGAAGCGGTGACGTGCGGCGCCGCTGACTGGCTGCGGGCCCCGGGGGTCGCCACCGCCAGCAAATTAAGGCGCGGGCCGTGGCCGGCCGGCTCAGTGTCCCCGAGCCGCGCCGCGCGTCCGCCCCTTCGCAGGCGCGCCCGGCCGCTCCCGCCTCTGCAGCCCGCTCCCCGCGCGGGGACGGACCCTCGGGGACGCACAGCCCGCGGTCCCGGACGGTGCCCGAGCGCCCTCCGAGTCGCGCCGAGGGGCGTAGCGGGGCGCGGGGAGAGCACTGGGCGTCCTCGGGAGGCGGCGGCGCCGGTCGCACCGGCAGTTCGGCACCCGCGTCCGGCAGCGTCCCCCCTCGCGGGGCAGCGGGCCCGCGGCGATGGAGTTCACGTCGTCGCCCAAGCCCCAGCTCTCCTCCCGGGCAAACGCCTTCTCCATCGCCTCGCTCATGGCCAGCGGCGGCTCCAAGGACAAGGAGGCCGCCGAGAGCACCATCAAGCCCCTGGGTAAGTCGGGCGCCGTCCGGCCGCGTCCCCGCCGCTGCGGCCGCTGGTGGCCGCCGTGGCCGGTGGGAGGCCGCTCCGACCCGGAGCCCCGCGGGCCCGGCGCTGGGGGCGAGGTGTTAGCCGTTCGACCCCCGCTGGCTCTGGGGACGCTTCGATCTGTGGCTCCCGGCCCGCAGTCTCGTTCGTTCTCTCCCGCGGGCGCACGCGGGTGCGTGTGCGGAATTGAAAACCGAAGACGTGGAGGGACAAGTGATGACCAGGCCCGTGGAAGGCTCACGGGGTTTGTCAGCCTTAGAAACCCCGGAGTGAGGCTCGGCGGCTTCGGAACAGACGAATTTGATTTTGCTTTGCGCCCGACTTGAGAAGCAAAGAGTCTGCTTTTAGACAGGACGGTGGAATAATGCGGTTCTCCTCGCATTTGCCCCTGTCTTCCCAGAAACCCTGGACTCAGCGCAGTTTTATAGCCGCCGTCATGTTCAGTGGAGGTTGGCAAAAACATTGACCAGTAACCATTTCCCAAATTCCTCAACTTTTAGCTATACTGTTTATGTAACAACCTTTTCCATTTATAGAAGACGCTCCACGCCGAGGCAAGGGAGAACAGAGATGGTGATTTTAGCCCGAGTGAGTTAGGTTTGTGGGAAAGAGCAACCGGGGGTTATGTGTCTGAAAGTCCCTTTACAGAAATGTTCTTAGAATCAGCTCTTGGTACCCAGGAAACATTTATTGCACTTCTCTTCATCTGGTTACCCCCAAAACATTAACGACATTAAATCACAAACTTCGTTCTAATCCTCCCAATTCATCTCCTCTTCTTCCCAATCAGGTAACATCATACATCAGAAGAAAAGGACGATAATGGAAGGAAAAGTGTTAGGAAACTAGGGCTTGGGCAGATGGGAGAGGGAATGAAAATCCTCCCAGCTTCTTGAAATGAGGGACTAGGAAATAAAATATTCAGGAAACAGGACTGTGAAAAAAACTTTTCCAAGATTTTCACCACCCCCCCCCACCCATTTTTTCCGATCTAATTTTCATCTAGAGAAATGGAAACAACCCATCCATCAGATTTGACCATTTTAGGGGAAAAGATGATTTTCCACTTCAGAGATATGTTTGTAGAACTCCCCAATATTAAGGACCAGTATTTAGGGGGCCCTCTCAATTTTTTGTCAACATCTCCTCTGATATATAACAACAGGAAAGAGGGGCCCAGGTTAAAATTCCTGATGAAAGTTTAGACAGCTGGCTAACAAGAGTCAGACTTTATTGTCATTTCTGCATCTCTTCTTCCTGTTTATCTGGGAGAAGCCGTCTTCTGAGTTCTAAGTGAGATGGCATTTAACTCACATGCAGGATGCAGAACCAGAAATGAGCATTCACCCTGCGCTTTGGAAATGGTCTTCAGGAGGAAGAGGTATTCTTATCCATTTCACTGTCAAGTCAGTAAAGAACAATGAAATGACTGTAAGACAGGGCTGGCAGTACAAATGTCTGGAAGTTCCGTGAAGAGATGTAATACTTTGACACACAGGGAGGTGTTGATGCAGCAAAGTATCTCCCATGACCCATTTGAAAACTTGAAATTCATTTAGTACTGCCTTAGAAAATGAAAGCATTTCTTTGAAATTTTATTTAAAAAATTTTAATTGGCACATAGAATTGTGTTGTAGCATTTGTAAATCTTTTCCTTCTATTTCCCAATCCTGATGTAATGATTCATCGTACATTTAGAAAATATGCTTTTTTCGGTTCTCAGAAAACAAAAACTTTTCTGAGACCACTTGTTAATCCCTTAAAAAGACATTATGTAAATATGTTCCTGAAAATACTAGTAGACAATAAGATTTTGCTGTGATATGGTTATTTTTCTTCGAATTTGAAGAGATAATTTGATATTTTTCATTTAAAATGTTTCCATGGGGATTCTTGTTAGTAAAAAAAAGGTAAATTTTTCTGTTTCCAGTTTCCTTCCCTGCTAGAAGGAAAAATATGAAGTGAAATATTTTGTATAACATAAGCATATAGTATATGCCTTCTACATCATCTATCTGGTGCATACATTTAGACCTTGTTTTGATCCCTCCAGGCCACTTAGAGTGGAGTTGTTTGGAGATCAGTTTCACATTGCAGATTCAAGTAGTTTCTTTTTTAAGGGATGCAAGATAATTAGGACAATTACAGAAGTCCCCCTGTATTCCATCAAAGTGACTGCTGTAGTCCAGGCCCTTATCAGCTGTGGAGAATGCGTCCATCGCCTGGTGCTTGCTTGGTGGCAAAGCTGCCTGCCATTCAGTTAGCTTGAATTCTTCTTGTTTTCCTCACTTCTAATAAGATCTCTTCGAGGCTGAGAGAGAAAAAGTCCCACACCTTGCTTCAGCAAACAGCCTATTTGAAAATTAAAAAAAAAAAAGCCCCCTCTCTCCTCTCCTTAACAAGCCGGAGCACTTCATAGGACCTCAGGCTAGCTAGGAGGAACTAGCTATAATAAACTATAACTAGCTAGCTATATAATAAACTATATAATAAACTAGCTATATAATAAACTATATATAGTTTATATAGCTGTATATAAATATATATAAATATATAAAGCTATATAATAAACTAGCTAGCTATATAATAAACTATAACTAGCTAGCTATAATAAAACACCCTGATCCAATGGCTTCAAGCTCAGGAGACAGGGGGCCAGGCAGAGAAGTGAAGTGACTGCCATTATTTTTGTTAATTTGAGGAGCTTCATCCCTACTCCAATCCCATCTCCCCTAATTAAGAAATCTCCCTAATTAAGAAATCTCCCCTAATTAAGAAATCTCCTAAGAAAGGAAATTCATCTCAAAGTGTGGAAGTGGTGTTCCCTTTTCTCTGGGTTACCCCTAGTTGTCGGAAAGGCAGGACCAGATACCACCGACTACAGAGCTTAGAACTTGAGTGACAGCAAATTGGTTTTCTTTCTTCAGGATCACCATTGCTCATTCTGTAGTTCTGGGGTTTATTCTCCCAAGTGGGCTTTAATCTCCAAGTGGGCTTTCCTAAGAGTAGAGAAGAGCCCACAGTCTTGGGGATTCTGGACCTCTTTTGATCCAGCGGGAGCTCCATACTGTGTTTGCTTTCACTATGTTTTTAAAATTTATTTATTTATTTATTGCTTTTTGGGTCACACCCAGCGATGCTCAGGGGTTACTCCTGGCTTTGCACTCAGGAATCAGTCCTGGAGGTGCTTGGGGGACCATATGGGATGCTGGGAATCGAACCCGGGTCGGCTGCGTGCAAGGAAAATGCCCTACCCACTGTGCTATTGCTCCAGCTCCTCACTATTTCCTGTGGGGTTTCTGAGTTTGACTTTACAGAGTTCTCTCTAGCACCTCTTCCATCCTGTACACACCTCTCCGTCCTATGTTTTTGCTGTCATTCTTTCTTCTTTCTGTTTGCCTGCAGAGCAATTTGTTGAGAAGTCCTCCTGTGCCCAGCCCCTCGGGGAGCTGACCAGCCTGGATACTCATGGGGACTTTGGTGGCAGCGGCAGTGGTGGTGGCAGCCCCCCCTCCTCTGCACTCTGCACCGAGCCGCTGATCCCAACAACCCCCATCATCCCCAGTGAGGAAATGGCCAAAATCGCCTGCAGTCTGGAGACCAAGGAGCTCTGGGACAAATTTCATGAGCTGGGCACCGAGATGATCATCACCAAGTCGGGCAGGTAGCTGAGCTGGGTGGGAGGGGAGTGGGGGAAGGAGAGGGAGGCTGAACCACCCACAGGAGCTTCTAGGAGCTGGTGAGGGGCCTGGTCCTGGCTTTGGAGAGAGTGGGTCTTCCTTGATCCACAGGTGCGCTTCCCTTCAAGGGCTTCGCTGCTGAGACTAGGCATCCAGGCAGTTCTGCTTTCCCCAGATCCGCCTTGGTGCTATGGTACAAGGAATCATGATTTCAGCCCTCCTGAAGCCTGGGAGGACCTGTGGGGGTTGGGAGGGGGAGTATTTACCGAGCTGCTGTTGGAAGGGAAGGACCCCAGTGGGCTGCAAGCCCAGTGGCTTGCCTTTTATTGATCTCACTTTGCAGAAGCCACCAGCTTCCATTAAAAACTAATTAACAAATTAATAGCCCGGATGGCAGAAGGGAATTTGAAAGGACTCACCCAGCAGGACAGACTGTTCTGCAGAATCCTCCTTGCACCCTAGACAGGCAGAAGTGCCCCCGCCAGAGCACAGGACTTGCTGCTGCTGAAGGCGTGGGTGTGTGGGAGGCTGGTTGTTAGCAAAGTCTGGTCTGTTCTCCCCAGGGCTCCTGATGCCCTCCTGGGGTCTCAGGAAAGTCCGCCCTCCCTCTCTCCTTCTCAACTTGGGCTGAAAACTTAAGATGTTTCATAAGTAAAAAGTATGGGATTTCCCCTCCTTATCAAAGCCCATCTTTTGAACATGATTAAGTAAAGAATATCAAAATTTCACCTAGAAACACTTTTGGGTTTGTGTGAAAGTGACACCTAAAACGAACCACCTTGATCCAACTCTGGGGGAAAATCTGGGCCCCTCCCCTGCCTCTCGGTGGCCTTTTGGGAGCTACAGGCACCTGACTGTGCGGAAGGAAGGTGGGACTCCTGCCTCCTGCCCCTATGTGCCAGAGGCAGTGAGAGCCCAGCAGATTGTCTTTGTCTTCCGGTGCCAGGAGGATGTTTCCCACCATCCGGGTGTCCTTTTCGGGAGTGGATCCTGAGGCTAAGTACATCGTCTTGATGGACATCGTGCCCGTGGACAACAAGAGGTACCGCTATGCCTATCACCGCTCTTCTTGGCTGGTGGCCGGCAAGGCAGACCCTCCGCTTCCTGCCAGGTGGGTGCCTGGAGCGTCCTTACCTCAGCCCTGCTGGTTGACCCTGCCAGCGGGTTCTCTCTGTTGCTGGTGGTTTGCATTTTAAGCAGTCTGTTTTTCAAGCCCTGGGCTCTGGCAGGAAAACATTCTAAGCCCAGATACTGAACTGGCTCTACACAGTGAGCTAGTCTGGAGAAAGCTAGTCTGCATAAACAAAACATTGTCTCTGATTTTATCTTTCATTATGATTTATTTTAGAGTGTTCCTAAATTTCCCTTTTGGATGTTTGTTAGCAGTCTAAACCCGTTTTATATAGTAGCTGTCATTTCTAGTCTGTTCTTTAACACCAGACTGGTTAGACTAGATCAAGTGGTTGCTGCAAATTCCTTTTAATAGAGTAATTTTAGTAAAGTAGTTTCTTAATAGTTATTAATAGTGTGGTTATTCCTGCACACCATATTATCTGAGTAAAATGTAGTTGTTATTGAACAGTGAAGGGACTCACAATTTTAAGAAAAAGACTCCTTTAGTCCCTCCATATGTTTAATGAATGGTTAGAATTCAATACCAGATTAATACCAGATTAAGTTTATTTTTGAGCTGTTTATTGCTAGTAATGTTTTTCCCTTTGACTGAATCACTTATAAACCTTGGTTGTTGATGTGGTGCTCCAATGAACATTCATTTGCGTATGTGAATAGTAGAAGCTGAAGTCAGTGGAATGTAACTGCGTACTTTAATACAAAACAGTCTTCACTGTTTTTTACATTTAATTCTAAAACCAAGCCTTGATGCTTTTCAGTTGTCTTATAACTAATTTTTGTAACTGATTGAAAATTTATATTGGAGCTAGAGTTTATTTAAATATATAGATTTAGGAACTTGAAGTCAAGCGTGTCTGTGTAAGTGTCTAGTTTGGAATCTGAGTCAAAGCACAAACTCACAAGATATACCCTATATATCTCTCTATAAATATTAGAGTATTAATCTTACTTAGTGATTAATATTGATTCCCTTAATGAGTTTACAGTATGCTAACTGCACTGCAGGAGAGATTAAAATTGGATGTCAGGTATTTCCATCCTCATAGTAGAAATTTGGCATACTGTCTTCCCAAGGAGTATAGCAGTATATTAAATAAATCAGGGCTAAGAAACTTTTGAAAAATTGTCACTCATTTTAAGTTGTGAGTTAAGACTTACCACTTTACAATAGATAGTAAAAAGGCACAGAATTTGTATTCTCTGGTATTTACTACTAGTCAATTTACTTTTACTTTTTAGTCCAATTTTTAAATTTTTTAAGTAGCATTTTATGCCAGAGAGCATGACAGAGGAAGAGAAACATTTAGCAGATTTTAAAAAATATGTATTTTAATATTTTTACAAAAGCTAAATCATTTTTACAAGCAACCCTTTTATATGTATTTTTAAAGTCTTTCCTCTAAGAAGTTAATCACCGTTATTTAACATACATTTTCTTCCTATCTGAAGGTATGGGGAATGGGGTAGGGCTTTGAAAATATGACATGCCTTGTTTATGTTACTGGTCTGTTCTGGTTGGAGAAGGAAAGCATGTACCAATACACTATCTTAACTGAAGTATGTTTAAGTTATTGCTGGAATTTTAAGTCCGAGGGGACTTCAGAAAGGCGGCGTTTCCTGTATACTTTTTAATATGTCCAAGTTCTTATTTTTATTGATATTAAACATGTTTGGTGCATCATAAGATAGAAGTTTTACTGATAATTTAAGTAATTGTTTATTACAATTAGATTAGATGAAATATTTTCTGAAAGAGAAGACTCTGGAAGGTAATCTTCTTTGTAATAGCAGTGGAATTTCCCTGTGGATTTAGGTCTTTGAAGCATTTTATTTGAGTCTGAAGTTTATCAGCCAGTCATTCCTAACCAGAAGAAGTAAGACAACGAGAGAATATCATTTGATCATAGTAGTGTACAAGTCACTTGAATGTTAAGTTTTCATAAAGGGACTTTTCCTTTTCTCCAAAGTAATTTATATTTAATCATTATCACTCTTATTCATGTGAGTGCATGTGAGGTTATTGATAATAAAAGAGAAAACTCTTCTGACTTCTAGGAATTTAGAAAAAGTTTGACCCTTTTTGAGGGGGATAAGCAGGATCTGGTGTGATAATGGTTGTAATCATGTTCCTACAGTCACTCGTGGGAGAGATAGCACTTAAAATGCTCTTGGGAATCTGTCTCAAAGAATATTTCCACTGGAGAGGCAGTTTTGAACAGTCCTTAATAAAGCCAAGCAAACAAGCAAACAGACATCTACAGCCTTTGACATTTTTCCCTGGTTTTTTTTTTTAACTCTGTTCTGTAGACCTTTTTTTTGGTGCTTTACTTCTGGTGGGCTTGGTGAGTTTTAGTATATTGCCCCCCTGATTTTTCTGTTCTTAGTCCCCTGTGTGACCAATTGTGAAACTTCTTGTTTCCTTTTGGTTTGTTTTACTTCTGGTTTTTTGGGTAACACCAGACAGTGCTCAGGGTTTAATCCTGACTCTGAGCTCAGATATCACTTCTGGCGATTCATGGGGGAACTTTATGAGGTACCAGGGTCAGAAACTTGCTATGTACAAGGCAAGTACCTTACCTGCTATATCTCTATCCCCCTTTCGTTCTTTAAATGAATGATGCACAGAAAGGTATTGTGAGTTTTTTCCCCTTGCCTTTACTCCCACCAAAATATTTATCTTTAGTTAAAGTTACAGGAAGCCTGAACAAAACTTACATATAGAAATAGCCTATTTGATAGTTAAAGGAATTATTTTTTCAAATGAAAACTTTTGCTTTTCTTCCTCATTTCTTTTCTGATCTCCCCAACTTTGTAAAGACTTCTGGTGAGTGGATGCTAGAATTATGATTTATAAAGAGTTATACTGCGTATGATCATGGAACAATGGTTTTGATTATCAGTAAGTAGTAAATACATAATATATTTCCCCATTCACAACTTATTTTCATTTTGGCTGTTTGAAGTGATATATTTTGAATAATTTGAAGCCTAGCTTGCTTCACTCATTCAGTGAGTGCTTAGTGAGGTGTTGTGAAAATAGGAGTGTGGAAGGGTTAGCAAACTATCTGTGGACTTTAAAAAGTTCCCTAGGTCACTGTATTAAAATTTTTTTGCCTTTTATTAATTAAGAACACAAACTTTAAGCTGAGTCACTTTTAGATTTAAATAAGCTGATTATCTAAAATAGATTCTTTAAAATTTTTTTATCTTCATTGTGTTTCAGCAATTCTTATTCTAGGATTGCATTATGAAAATAGTATAGCGTAGTCTTTTGAAAATACCTACAACAATGAGTTTATATGTGACGAAAGCAGATTAGCAATTGATTAGCTAAGTGGAAGAAAAAAATCACTTAAAAATTTGCTTAGCAGTTTCTGGCTATTCAATATCCATTTTAGATCATACACCTAAAGAAACCAATGTTTTAGTTATTTTGGTGTTACTATAGAATTAAATTTGAGACATATGGGGTCAAATAAAATTCAGGATTTACAAGAGGTTTTGTGTATATTTAGAGTCAGAATATACATATATATATAATATCCAATGCACAGAGAATAGATTTTTAAAAAAATAAAATTAAATAAAATTCTCAATGAAATTCTCTCATAATTTTTATAGGCTGTACGTACATCCGGATTCTCCTTTCACTGGTGAGCAGCTACTGAAACAAATGGTGTCTTTTGAAAAGGTGAAACTCACTAATAATGAACTGGATCAACACGGCCATGTAAGTCCGGTGCTTGGGAACGTGACAGTTCCCTGGGATGGATGGAGACATCATATAGGACTTCCTCCCCCTACATCTCTTCCTTTCTTCCCTCTTGCCCTCTCACCCTTGTCTCTGAGTCATTCTATGAGACTATGCACCTGTTCTTCAGAGGACGTTGACCATGTTGTCAATTAGATCATCCTACAGAGTGTCTTGTGCCACTTCATTGTAAGAAGGTCTGAGCCCTTTGGCGCCATGGATTTCCTAGGAGTTCTGTACATGTTTTTCCAGCTGAACAAAGGGAAGTTGCACTTTGGAGGTTATTGCAACCCTCTCTTGGGATAATTATCTACTTGCTGTCAGTGAGATATCAGATGACAAGGCATGAAGGAGGGAGTTCCTCCTGTGTGTTCCAGAGGACACTCCCATGTGGTATACAGAGGATTTACGTCCGTGTAAATTTGGGGAACGTTTTTTACCTAGTTGCTGGGAGCCACAATCCAGGTACTCAGGGAATCACGTGTCACCAAGGCTAGAACTCAGGCCTTCCATATTCTTCTTAAGTTGTAACAAGTGTTATTTTCTCATTGCATATCTTTTCTTTTCTCTTTCTCTCTTTAAAGAGAGACAAGAATACTAAAGCATAAGGAAATCTTGGCAGATTGGAAACAAAGCAACTTAATTCTGTCAATAAGGAATTCAAAATGCAGAAAAACCAGAAATTAGAATTTGAGCTCTTAACAATAGTCAAAACAGCCAGCTAGTCTTGACAAAGACCTTTAAAATTTTGAGTACTTTTTTTTCAAGGCAACTGTATGTTTTATCCATGCTCTTAAAGATTTACACACTTCTGTTTTAATTTTTTAATGCTAAGAAAATTTCAGAAGAGTCACTATTTTTTTTATCAAAAGAATATTGCTTCTATTTTTGCTGCTATTACCAAAAATCATATTGGTACTTTCAATAGTTGTTTTGTGACTTAGATATTACAACTAGCTTGTCTCTTGGATCCTTAATTAAGGCTGATGATACTTTAAGTTTTTATTTCTTATTGGGTGTGTGCAGTTTAGAAGTGTTCCACAACTTTTCTCAAAAAAGTTGGTTCTTGTCAATACTGAAGCAATAAGCTGTAGACATGATCTCAAGATGTTAGATTGACTTGGGTCCCAAATAAATTATTTCCAGTACTGCTGCTGCCTATATGGTTAGAGGGGACCTCGTTTATCATGAGCAAATAAGAGTGACCAGAAGAACCTGGGATTCTTGGTAGCACTGTTGGAATGTTGGAAGTAGGCATATTGCTTTCTGTAATTTTATCTGTTGGAAAAGATAATTGATATTTATTTTTACAGATTTGTTGGCATATTTTTCCTTTGTTTCTATTTTGTTATTTCAAGTGAAAATTTTGCATTCAGGTTAAAATTCATGAAATACCTGATATTCTGTAGCCAATGATCTTTATTAATATCATTTTTTGGTTAAAATTTCTTGTGATTCATTGATATCTTTTCCGGGAGATAATTTTTTTATGGTCCTGTTATTCCATGTGTGGAACTTTTAGAAAAACTGCTTTGATGTTTCCTGAAAGACATGAGCATTTATTGTGAGAATAGCTCTCAGAATTGATATTTTTATTCTAGCTTCAGCTTCATGGGTGAAACAGACTGAATCTGATATCGGGGCTCTGGTTTCTAGTTCAATTTTGCCAACATTTAACTTTGACAAATTATTTAGTCTTAGATGGTCAGTATTATCCATTTTAGAATATGGTTATTTGCTGAAACCAATTGTAACCAGAAATTGTCTTCTGTAAACTGAAGCTTTAATTGTCTTATTATTTAGGTAGGCATTTTGATTCAGTTCTGAAGAAGCACCTCTAATTGATGCACTTTTTAATTTTTAATTGGAAATTTTCTTATTTCTAGGATTCATCTCCTTGATGGAATGAATGAAGTCCGCATTTCTTTTAGTGCCTGTCCCCAGGAAGGCTTGATAGAGAGTCAGGAGCCCCACTAGGCTCTGATAGCCAGTCTGGGGTTGAGTATTTCTGGACCGATTCCCTAAAGAAATTGATTTTAGCATGGTGGAAATGAGGGAAAGAGAAATTTAAGTAAAGCTTTGAACTTTTTCCATGTGTGTGTTGTACTCTCTTGAACAGGTCTCTCTCCCTTCACATTTGTCTTAATAAAATTGTAACAAAACTTTTAAACTTTATATATATATATATATACATATATATACATATAAAATGAATGTTCAGTCTTTTCTTATGTAAGGCAGATAATCACTTTGAGTTTATTTTAATTTTAGGTTTCTTGAACTCTTTGGAATGAACATATTCAAGGAGATAACTTTAAAAAGTAGTCTGGTTCAATTCCTTTGAAAGCTCTCATTTGTTTCTTTTGTTTTCAGATTTAGATTCATAAAATGATTTCCCCAATCTTTAATTTTTTTTTACATTGTGCCCACACCTGGTGATGCTCAGGGCTTACTCCGAGTGGTGCTGGGGATTGAACTCAGGTCCTACATGTGCAAAGCAAGTGCCCTACTGCTGTCCTATGTATTGGACCCAAAAGATTCAGAGTTTGAGCAGCTGCTAATGCCCTGTTACTTTGTCTTACATAGATCAAAGAGAGAGATTTGATTCTGCATCAATAGTCCTGCAATGACTGTATTAAACTCAGACAAAGCAGGTCAGCAGGAACACTCCCTGGAAATGCCCATTAGTTAAGAGAACAAGGATACCATCAGTCCTACCATTCCCTGCCCACACCTCTCCGGGCAGGCTCCCTGCCAGCATGAGTCCCATGAGCCCAGGAAGGACAGAGATTTGGAAGATTTGGGGAGTAGTCTGGGGGCCAGGGAAGGAGATGTGGAAAACCTTTATATCTAAAAGTGAATTTCATTCAGATTTTATTATGAGAAATTTTAATTTTTATAGTTTTAGATACATTGTTTACAAGAATCAGAAACAATTTCTTGTTAATATCTTGTTTGATTTCTGAATATTGGTCACTTTTATTAGCTAAGGAATGGAAGATGGCCATCACTATTAGTCATGTTCAGTTTATAACTGGGAGTTAAGAATTGGTGAATAATAACATTTTTATTTAGCTAACACCCCTTACTTGTTATGTGATTTTTCAAGGGTTATGTTCCTTAATCTTCACCATGACCCTGCTAAGTTAATACATTGTTTGTATTTGAGGAAATTGCCATTGGAGCAGTGAGATCTCTTAAAGAGCTAGAGAATAGTAGATTTTCTGTTCTAACCAGGACTGTCTGTTATCACAGACTTTCTGTGTTGTTTTATTTTTTTCCACGTACATGACCTGGCTTCCCAGAATATAGCAACTCTACTTTAGAGAATTTAGATAATCAGCCTCTAGTCTAATCAGGCTAGCTACAAGGGAAAAAATTATAATGACTTCATTTAAAAAATACACAATTAAACCTGAAGGCCAAGAATTGTGTCATTGAACTGACACTGACCAGAAGATTTATTCAAAGTGGTCATTTAATGCATAGTAGATGTTGAATATTATGCAGCAATACATGCATAAATAAATAAATAGCCATCAGATAATAGCCTCCTTTATTTTAAAAAGGACATTTAAAGAACCCTGTATTATTTGCAGTTATTTTTGGTAAAATATAATTCACAAGAATGACTCTTCAGGAAAATAATTTACCATGAGAAGATAAAGAAAAATCCTGTTCTTCACACTGAATTGCAGGGGCTGGAGAGGAAGTACAGGAGTTAAAACACTTACTTGCCTTGCAGGCAGCGAACCTGAGTTCAATTCCTGCTACCATATATGGTGTCCTGAGCACTTCCAAGAGTAATCACTGAGTGCTGAGTCAGGAGTAAATCCCGTGCATCACTGGCTATGGCCTATCCCCAGCAAAAAAAACAAAAAAACAAAAAAACAAAAAAAACCTTTAATTAGAAACTAGATTTTATGGCCCCTTCTTTGCCTCATTGTCGTTTGACTAATTAGCAGTACGAGTGTTTAAAATTAAGTATTTTTTGTTCTAGATCATTTTGAACTCAATGCATAAGTATCAGCCCCGTGTGCACATCATTAAGAAGAAAGATCACACAGCCTCATTGCTCAATCTGAAGTCTGAAGAGTTCAGAACGTTTATTTTCCCGGAAACAGTCTTCACCGCAGTGACTGCCTACCAGAATCAACTGGTGAGTATGCTGATGCATGCTTCTCTTTTTGCCCAGTTTTTATTTAGATACTGTGGTTTATAATACTGTTAATAAGAGAGTTTCTGACATCCATTTTTCCAGCTCCACACCCCCTGCAGTCTCAGCATCCCTTCACGAATGGTGCAAAGCCCCTTCCCTCCTTTCAGTCTCTTGGCAAACTCTGTTCTGTGGGCCAATTAATTTTCTGATCAAAATAAGGATTTCAGGGGCTCTTACATTTTCCTGGCAAGAATGCCTATCCCAGTACTCAGAACAGAAGTTTATTTTGCAGAGACCGATTGAGTGTCGGCTCTAGTACCTCTGAGGGTGCCATGTGACTTTGGTTTAGGATTCTAAATACACTATCTGTTCTAGAATTATTATGCTTCTAGAAGGCACACTGCCTACCCACACACACCCAAACCTGCGCCAAGTTCCTCTTCAAATCTCTTTTCCAGAAAATGACCTTCTTTTCATTCTCCTGGTAGGAACTCATGGTGAATATGCCTAAACACTCTTTGCCTCATAAAAATTAGAAGCTCAGGGGCCTGAGTGATAGTTCAGAAGGCCTTGCACATGATCAATTTGATCCCTGAATTCCCCTGTGGTCCCCGAGCACTACCAGGAGTAATTCCTGAATTGCAGAGCCAGGAGTAACCCCTGGGTGTTGCTGGGTGTTGCCCCAAATCAAATAAATTAGAAACTCAGTTTTTCAGCTAAGTTAGCATATATATTCCAGCTCAAGTATTTAGTAAGAATTCTAGAAGAGTGGTTTTTAAATGTCTCTTCAGATAATAAGCTGTGGTATGGGGACTGTTGTGCCCCCCAACTAGCATCAGGATATCTCATTTATAGTATTGAATTGCATATTGTCTTCTCTCTCTTGCACATCACATTGATAATGTACATATCCTTCATAAGGCTTTGTTCAGCTTAGTAAATACTCACCAAGGTCCTACTATCAAGTACATCCCTGTTGGTTTTCTTCTTTCACGGTTGGTTTTCTTCTTTCACATTGGTAACCGCAGTAGTTTGGTTGAGGAGGTGATTCCAGGGCAATGGGGAGTGTGATGGGCAGAAGGACCACCAGTAGGTTCCCCCTGCTGGGCTTGAGTGAGGAGAACTCATGTGTCATTCCCCTTTACACACCTGGCTGTGCACCTTCACCAGGGTTTTGCGTCCTGTTTTTATTTGATGTGTTATATGTAGCCAATGATTTTGATCAAATGCTATTTGATCTGGATACCATTAATTTGGAGCTCTGAGGAGCCAGAGAGATAGTACAGCATGTGGGATGCTTGTCTTACCTGGGTTCAATCCTCAGCATCTCATATGTTCCTCCAAGCCCACAAAGATTGAACCCTGAGTATAGAGCCAGCAGTAACTCCTGAGAACCATCAGGTATGGTCCAACCTGCACCCCCCCCCACAGCACTCCACCCAAAAAAACCAAAATAATTTGGGTCAGAAAATTATGGGTTCTGGGAAGAATTCGAAGGAACAAGCTGTAAAAAAGAAAAAGAAACAATATTGCAAACTCTGAGTGAGTAACTATTAGGTGCATGTGGAAGACTTAGAGTCTGGAGGTGGGATCAGCGTCCTTGATGAGGTGTGTAGTTCACAGGAGGAGCTAGACCTTTAGTGGAAGCACAGGTAGTGGACACAACGAGGGAATAGGAGTTGGAGAAGGGATGTGGGCATACAGCACAGTGCATGTGTGTGAAAGGCACAAGCCCCTGCCAGATCTGTGTGACTTTGTGCAGAGTTCATATCTCCATCCTTATGACTGTTTTCCTTATCTGTAAGCTGGAGCTCAGAAGTGCTCAGAGCCTCCTAGGAGATTGCTGTAAGGGTTGACTGAGAAGCTGTATGTAGCCTTAGGAGACTGTCCAGATCTATCTAAGAGGCATGTGATTACTAGTAGACTGTCTCTATGATGTCCAAAGAGGTTTTGTCATCATTTGTATTTTGGATCTAAGTGGTGTGATTTTTACTGATATAAATAAATGTCGTCTTACAAATTACCTATTAAAAAGTTATTTTAACTTTCTTTTTTTGCTTTTTTTTCGGGGGGGGGGGGGGGGTCACCCAGCGATGCACTGGGATTATTCCTGGCTCTGCACTCAGGAATTCTTTCTGGCAATGCTCAGGGGATCATATGGGATGCTGGGAATCGAACCCGGGTTGGCTACGTGCAAGGCAAACTCCCTACCCTCTGTGCTATTGCTCCAGCCCCTATTTTAACTTTTAAATTATTTCCAAGATACCTTTGTGAACTGAGGCCAGCCACCTGGCTCTCCCCTGCAGGTCCACGCTACCATGCTTCTGTCTTCCTGCCACTCACTGTTACTTCCTACTCACGCTGTTCTGCTCCTCTTGGGCTACCATAGAGCAACATGGTCACCCTGTGCTATGGGACCCAGACTCCTGTCTTGAAGCCCCATTCCAATGACTGGCCCAACAGCTGGCTCCTGCCCACCTTCTCGTTTTCCCGCCTGCAGATTTTTTTTTCATGTTAAAGACCAATAAATGTCTCTCACCCTCCCCCCTCAAAAGATTATCACCAAGATAGTTCAAAAGTGGAAATGCTGAAATTTTCTGAACTAAAATTCTGGATAAAGAAAATCCCACAAGATCCTAAAGGAAGAATCCTTTTTCTTTGGGAATTTGGAGCACTGAAACCCACAATCCCATTTTTAATTTACTTGGAATACAGGTAATGCAAATATCATAGGTCCAAACAAGATTCCTGAAACATTTAGTTAAGTTTATATTAAGTGAATTGATAGTTTTTATACTGTCACTGTCCTCCCGTTGTTCATCAATTTGCTCGAGTCGGCCCAGTAACGTCTCCATTGTGAGACTTTGTTGTTACTGTGTTTGGCATATTGAATACGTCACAGGGAGCTTGCCAAGCTTTGCCATGTGGGTGCAATACTCTCGGTAGCTTGCCGGGCTCTCCGAGAGGGGCGGAAGAATCGAACTCAGGTTGACCATGTTGGCTGTGTGCAAGGCAAACGCCCTACCTGCTATGCTATCACCACTATTTGTAAGCTTACTATGTGCAAGGCATCCTTTGACGTGTGCTATTTTATTTAACTCTCATAATGATACTGTGAGATAGGAAGGGTGTTTCTCTCCACATTTCACAATGGCAGCTTCTGAGGCACAAAGTCAGATAACTCATCCAAAGCATCCTTGTTGTTCCCATCCCAGATTTAACCCCAGGTGATTAGAGGTTAAGAGGTATTCTTAAACCTGGTATCCCCAAGAAAGCAGAACTTTATCTCCTCTCAGCTTACTCTTGAGACAAACTTTCTAGAAGGAGTCAACTCTTTACAATCATCTTTCTCTTTTGAGCGAATCCTCACTGTATAGTGTGTGCTGTCCACACTAGGCAGCAGTGAGTGGTCATCATCCAGTGCAGGTCAGAAAATATGCTAATGAGGAGAGTAGCACCTCAGGGGAGTTATCTGTCGTTATGTCATCATTTCACTTAATGGCTTCTTTCCCATGCACCTTCTTATTTAGAAAAATGCAGTATCCAAAACTTAAACACACAATTAAGGACTCTTTATTCAGAGAAGTGAAGTAATGTTTTGCAAAATTTCCTTTTCATGTTGCCCTCAATTTCTGTCTTTACATGTTTTCTTCTCTGAATTATTTGAAATATAGTTGTATACATCATGATATTTTACTTGTAAATTTTTTGTAAGTATGAAATGATGTGTGTAACATAATATTTTTAGTCTATCATAGCTAGGAAAATTGATAATATTTTCTTGACATGTAAATTCAGTTCATGTGGACCACAAATGTCTTTTATAACATTTTTCTACTTCTGAAGTAGTATTCAATTAAAATTCATAGTTTGGATTTATTACTTTTTAGTACATAAAAATCCCTCCATTTTTTTCTCCCAATTTCATGGACCCATTACTCTAATTCCTGAAAGAACATTCCCTACGCTCCATTTTACAGATGAAAAAACAGCCTCAGAGTAGGTAAAATGTTACCTACCATAGATTTGGAAGATTTGACTGCCAAGGTCTTAATTCCTTCTTTTTGATGGTATCAGAATAGATGGCAAGGCCAATGACGTGGATGCTAACAGTGTCAAAGTCTTGAAAACTGAAATTAAAAATTTTGTTAAATTAAAATAGGTAAACACATCCCAATAATATCTGCTCCTCTTTTTTTTTTTAAATTTTTATTAGTGAAACACCATTAGGTACAGTTGTAGACTTACAAATTTTTGTGCTTGGGTTTCAGTTATACAATGACCGAGTACCCATCCCTCTACCAGTGCCCATTCTATACCACCACTGATCCCAGTATCCCTCCCACCCCCCACACTCCCATCCCACCCTGCCTCTGTGGCAGGGCATTTCCTTTTGTTCTCTGTCTCTCAGTATCTGCTCCTCTTGAAAATGATTATTTCTTATTGAGATTATAAGTGGGTTTAAAATCAGTGACCAGTGCTTTCCAATATTTCATTGCATCATTAATTCTCATTAATCACTATGACAATATAAATAGTGAGCAATTTCATTGCCAGATAACTGAAAATAGAATACTTTAGTTAAATTGTTTAATAGGTCTATGTTTGACTTTAGTTTTGTACACCCACCTTTTAAAAACTATAATATTTATAAATGTATTTGTCATTGTCATTGTCCTCCCATTGTTCATTGATTTGCTCGAGTGGGCCCAGTAACGTCTCCAATGTGACACTTGTTACTGTGTTTGGCATATCAAATACGTCACGGGTAGCTTGCCAGGCTTTGCCGTGCAGGTCAGATACTCTTGGTAGCTTGCCGGGCAGTGTACTTGAAATTCATTTATTATAAGATATTTCACTTGGTTTATTAACAGGCCAGTTTAAACAAATGTTTTATAACTCTTATTAGAGAAATAAAACTTTATTATGGTTTTTTAAAAGCCATAAGTGGAACGCATAAACCAATTTTGGGGTTAGTATTTTCATTTGTCCTATGCAGTTTTCTAAAATTATTCTTGATAATTTTAGGCCTCTATTCCATATGCATACAGAGGTTTTTGCTGTAGCAAACATTCAGTAAAATTAATTAAGAAATAAAATTGTACTAAATATATTCTAAATATTATGTGTTCCCTGCACAAAAACAGAGAGAAACAAGGATTTAAAATTAACTTCAGGGCTGGAGTGATAGCACAGCGGATAGGGCATTTGCCCTGCACATGGCCGACCTGGGTTCGATTCCCAGCATCCGTGATGGTCCTCTGAGCACCGCCAGGAGTACTTCCTGAGTGCAGAGCCAGGAGTAATCCCTGAGCATTGCTGGGGTGACCCAAAAAGCAAATAAATAAATAAATAAATAAATAAATAAAATTAAGTTTATATTTAGGATCTCCTTCTCTTAGCACAGCAGGTAGGGCGTTTGCCTTGCACGCAACCAACATGGCCGACCTGAGTTCGAATCCTCCACCCCTCTCGGAGAGCCCGGCAAGCTACCAAGAGTATCTCGCCCATACGGCAGAGCCTGGCAAGCTACCCATGACGTATTCGATATGCCAAACACAGTAACAACAAGTCTCAAGATGGAGACATTACTGGGCCCGCTCGAGCAAATCGATGAACAACGTGAGGACAGTGACAGTGACAGTGAAGCTCTTAAACTTTACAAAGACCTGTTATTTTTATATCTATTGAAAACTAAATCTAAGTTTCCAGTCAAATTTGTGAAGAAGCTTCTCATTGATCGTGGCTAGCAGTATTATTTAGAAGTAATAAAAATGGGACATTTTTGCTATTTCTTTCTCTGGTTTTTGCAAGGAAGTGATTGCATTTCTTTACATTATTAGATAAAAGCTAAATACATTACACTTTCAACAAACTATTTTATAATTTAAGATTTAAAGGTCATACATTGTTTTGCAGCCGGCAGACTATTGCTGTGGAGTTGAAGTGTAGGTCAGGTTTCATTTTTAAATGCCTTTGGACAGATTTTTCTCTGATAATTGGAGAAATGGTCTCTGAGGGCCAATTTTTCCCTGTGTCTGGGAACCCCAGCTGGATCCCGAGTCTGCTGATACCACGTGGCATGATAACTACCACCAAAGGTTTTCCTTCCCTCTGGTACAGCTGGTTAAACTCTCCACTGCAGTTACATATCCATTTTCCTTCAGATAAAGGAGATGTTGCAACTGAAGGCTTTGGTTAGCAAACATATTATGCTATATATTAGTGAGATAATACATGAAAGACTTTGGCTTGAATTAGTCAGTGATTTGTGTATATGCAGATACACCCTGATTGCAGGTTTTAAGCACCTAAAGGTAAGTACTTCTGCCCTGCATTGTAAATGCTTTTCCATCACAAAATGAGAAGTATTTTTTCCTTTAATTTTCATTTATTCTTATTATTTACTTATTTATTTTGGGTTTTGGGCCACACCCAGCAATGCTCAGGTGTTACTCCTGGCTCTGTGCTTAGGAACCACTCCTGACAAGTCTCAGGGTACCAAGTGGAATGCCAGTGATAGAACCCAAGTTGGCCACGTGCAAAATAAGCGCTCTACCTACTGTACTATTTCTCATGCCCCTAAATATTAATTTTGAGTTGTAAAGAAGTTAGTCTGATAGTTTCTCTACATACTGTATTTGGTAGTTCACTATTTTTGGATCTGATTCAGTAGCATCTTTGCCACAGATGATACTGTTCAACAGTATTGCTTTAGTTCTCTGTCAGGAAAATCCTTCATAACAAAATTCCAATCTATCGTTCATGTTCTTCAGTTCTCAGTGTGAAACATTTGCAGTTGTCCTAAATTTTATAAAAGGATGTAAAATTTTATTCAGGAATGTCTTTTTTCTGATGGCTTGTTCTTGAAGCATAGTTCAACAAACATGCCTTGAAGGGTATTTTGATGACACCCCACTAGGTTCAGGGTCTTGTGATATCACAGGAGCATGATATTTTATTTAAAAGGCTAATGCAGGTTTGAGAGCTAGTACAGTGGATGTGGTGCTTGCCTTACACAGATGCTAGCTAACCCAGGTTCAGTCCCTGGATTGAATATGGGGACCCATATGGTCCCCCAGCACTACCAGGAGTGAACCCTGAGCACAGAACCTGGATTGAGTCCAAAAAACTCAGAACTCAACTCAGAGTTGTGGCCTCAGCACAAACAATAATAGCAACAGCAACAATATAAATACATATTTATGTAAATATATATACATATTTATACGTAAATATATATTGGTCACTGTCCTCCCATTGTTCATTGATTTGCTCGATGCGGGCCCAGTAACATCTCCATTGGAGACTTCATTGTTACTGTGTTTGGCATATCGAATACATCACAGGTAGCTTGCCAGGCTCTGCTGTGTGGGCGAGATACTCTTGGTAGCTTGCCGGACTCTCCGAGAGGGGCGGAGAATATATATATATATAAAGGTAAAGGCCCTCCCGTTGATCGTCGATTTGCTCGAGCGGGCCCAGTAACGTCTCCATTGGAGACTTTGTTGTTACTGTGTTTGGCATATCAAATACTCTCGGTAGCTTGCCGGGCTCTCCGAGAGGAGTATATATATATATATATATGCTGTTAACCATTACTCCATAAAACCTGTTCAGAATGCAGTGTTAGATCTGGACTCCCTTAGAATTTTAGCGATTATTTCCTTTTAGAGTTTTTCTTTTCCCAAAAGAATCCTATGGAATTAAGTGGTCCATAAAGCTTTACTGTAGTATGAAATTTTTATCAGCATGTAAAGAAAAGGAATTAGAATTAATAGCCTTGGGGATATGAATTAGTATCTAAGAGTGAATTGGGTAGGGATGCAGGGGAGATAGCACTGCAGTTAAGATGCTTGCCTTGCACATCACCAGCCTCCCCAGTTCCACATCCTGCCAACTCCACCAGGAGTGATACCTGAACACAGAGGCAGGGTAAGCCTTGAGTGTGGTACAAACTCCCCCCCATACCTTTCCTATGATAAAAGAAAAGATATTAGTAATAGAAAATTTTCCAATAAAGGAAAATTCCAAAGTAATCTGAAAATTTGTGTTGAATTTAATGATCTTGCCTTTTCAAAATTATGGTAGTGATATTAGATACAGTGACATCAATTTTGCAACACATATGTCAAGTATGCTCTCTTTTGGGGGGAGGGGACTAGTAGGGTCCCCGTGAGGCAATATTCAGGGACTATTTCTGCTTCTCTTCAGGGGTCACACTCCTAGAGGTGCTTGGGAGCACGTATATGATTTGAATTAGAGGACTGAACTGGGATTGACAGTACAGCCTTAACCCCTTCACTGTCTCTCCAACCCTCTCTAAATCCTTGATGACCACACTTGGAAACAACCTCAAGTCTTATGTAAATATTTCTTTGTAGATATACTTAAAGTCACTCTATACTTATTTTTTTAAAAAAAGAAGTTTCTTATGCAACGTATTTCTTTCCAAGTTTACCACTTTCCTCTAATTTGAAAAAGATATTAGCAATGGTTTGTTTTGTTTTAGAGCTGACACCCAGTGATGCTCAGGGCTTACTTCTGGCTCTGTGCTTAGTGATCACTCCTGCAGGGTTTGAGGGACCCTGTGGGATGCTGGGGATCAAACTAGATAAGTCACGTGCAGCACAAACACCCTACCCGCTGTACTATCTCTCCAGCCCCCATTTTTGGACTGTTGATATTCCTGGGCCAAAAGTAGCATTGCTGAGACACTATCAATAAGACTTGCTTTCCATATTATTGCTGAGTTCTAGAAATGACATGAAATGGAAGGATAACAAAAATTGTAACTAATTTGATTCTAATTTAAATAGAAAAGGGGACAAGAGGTAAATATAGATTCTGAAAGTCTTATGTCATGCAGTTAATGTTGTAAACAGGACATTATTGGCCATTTACTCTTTTTGATTCATCATGGCATATATACGTGTGCTAGGATTAATAAATGAGGTTGCCAGATCAGCACGGCAGCCTTTTTGTTCTGCTCCTCGTTATCTGGCAGTGCTGATATTCTGGATGGCTCCCCTCCCCACTGATGGTGCCCTGCCCTCTCTCCACTCAAACCTGTCACACTCTGGCCACATTGTTTATAAAATTCCTATCCTATTTTCTCTCACCTCCAGCATGTGTTCCCACCGGCCTATCCAGGGAAACCTCCTTTTCTCTGACGCCTTCCCCTACCATGGGAACCTCGCCCTGCCCTGTCTCTCCTCGTGGACTTCTTTAGCACTTCCGACCTTTCTCAGGACACTGAGAAATTTTAGATATATTGTGCCGGGGCTGGGGGGGACGACATGGAAAATGAACAGACTATTTCTGGTTCTACTTCTTTGACCTCGGAAATGATTTTGTTCTGTTACCCATTTCTTCCCTTTCCAGATCACCAAGCTGAAAATAGATAGCAACCCTTTTGCCAAGGGATTCCGGGACTCTTCCAGGCTCACTGACATTGAGAGGTAATGAGAGTTTTCTGTTTACTTTTGTGTCCAGATAAGATAAAGTGGAAGGCAAGTTTGTAAGAACGCTTTCTTTTTGATACCAAAGAATCAGTCTTACTGCATACAGACCTTAATTCTCTGCCCCTCACTTCCCTTCTCCTTAAAACCCCTCATGACAGGAGACTGCTTAAAACTTTGACAGCTGCTGCAACTGTATCTGTACTGTGATTCTTTGGTCTGACATTTATCCATCTGTGAAAAATAGGGCTTCATTGTTATCAAGACTCAGTGCTCTTGATGATGAAGTGGAAACGTGCTAGCTTTTGCTTTCTGAAATGGATACATTTGTTGACTTAAAGTGTAGAAAGGTAATTGGGAATTTTAAAGCAAGTAGCTGTAATCTTAAATGTCTCACTCAATGTGAGATTATATGATGGTAATATCTGTATTCAGGTACTGTTGTTTGCCAAATATGAATACAAAAATCTATTTTTCAAACATGATTCTAAACCTGATTATTTGCATTTCTTAATGTAACTTTCTTCTTTATGAAGGTTTTTGAGTTAAGCTCAGCAAATTTCATTTATTCAGTGCCCTGCTATCAACTATAGTCACCAGGTTTTATATTAGATCCTGGGATCTTATTCACTTCTATATTCGGTTCTTTTATACAGCCTGAACTTTTACGAACAGTGGAGGAGTTGTGGTCAGTGACCTTCTGCTTTATCTTATCGCCAATACTATTCATTTATTTTTGGTTTTTGGTTATACCCAGTGTTGCTCATGCGTCATTCCTGGCAGTACTCAGGGGACCTTACAGTGCCAGGAATCAAACCTGGAACTTGTGCATGCACAGTATGCAGTCAGCCCGTTGACACTTACTGCCTATATTATTGTGATTTTCCTACCAACTGCTATGTGTTTCTGCCACACTCTTTGTTCCCTAGCCAACAGCCAAACCTCCTAACCATAGCACATCTCCTTCACCTGTCCCAACAGAGTAAAGTGATGGATAACTTCATGTTGTAGCAACATTTTTCTGATTTTCCCAAGCCATTCCAAAGTGCTATAGAATATAGGTAGGGTGTGGTTTTGAACTGGGGATCAGGAGGCTCTATGGGAGGCAGGAATGCCATCAGAAGAGGCCGAATGTTTGGCTGGGAGCTGAGTTCTACAGGAAGTTTAATTAATTGGGAGGCATGACTAGTGGTTGGGATATTGAGATTAAGGAAGGAAACTTGAGCTTGCGTTTGAAACTCCACTGCAGAATGTGGATAACTTTCTTCTGGGTGGGACTCAAGTGAAGGAGATTGTGATGTCAGCAAGGTGCATGACAAGTAAGGCCTGGCACAGGCTGTTCTCCACGTGGGCATGACCCGTTATGCCTCCTATTTGTTAAGCACCGTGATTGATAATACTATTAATGGAGGGTTTCATGTAGAAAATGTTACAGCAACATACCCTCCATTAGAATGTCCACCACTGTCCTTCGTCACTGCCCCAGTGTCTCCTGCCATAGTAACTCCCATCCCCCCAACTATTGTAAGCTTTCTACTAAAGATCAGCTCTCAGTTTCAGTGGTCTTTGCACATTTGTTATTTCCTCTCTGCTTTTCTATATATCCCATGCCTGAGAGAGATCATTCTGTATTTGTCTCTTCTGACTAACTGCATTCAGCATCCTACTCTTCAAATTCATCCACCCGGCAGCAACTTGCATAGTTTCATCTTTCATTATAGCAAGTAGTATTCCTTGGTGTATATGTACCAGAGTTTCTTTGTCCAGTCATGTTCTTGGACACTGGGTCCTGTCTCCTGTTTCTGCAGTGCCACTGGCATGTGGTGCTTCCAGGTGTGTGGCAGGTTGGCACAGTGCCGTACACAACTTGCTGTGGGATGGGGGTGAGCAGGCACTGTTGGGAAGCAGACTCATGGCTTAGAATCCCAGCTCTGCCCAGCTGGCTGAGTGTCCCTGAGAAGTCAGCCAGCTTCCAAGCCTATTTCCTCCTCAAGATAATGGAGAAAATAGACCAACTCCCTTCAGAGCTTGATTAGGAGAATCTAGTATGAAGACATTTCTAAGAGCACTTTATGAATCTTAACAGCGTAAAATAAAATAGTTTATTTTCATATACTTAGAATGTACTTACACGTACTTGATATGAAATGTTCTATTTTTCGCCACAGGCAAGTCTCATTTAATAGTTTTAATAAACTAGGCCTAGAGTAAAATAGCCCCTGAGTTGCACATGTGCGCATGACCGTCGAGTTTTCCAGACTGACTGCCCTTTGGCACGACAGATTGGATAATGCTACAGCCCCATTTTGCACTGATTGAATAAGAATGGGGTGGGGGAGCACTCACTTGTACATGAAAATCTGGAGCCTCAGTGGTCTGAAGGCCAGAGAGCATCTGATGTGACTAGCTGAGAGTTTGCAAGATGACCTAAGTAGTGTGAAATTGGCCAAGGTTTTGGATTTCATTTCCAGGTATTTAAGTCTGAATTTTTCCTAAACAGCCTTTGGGGATGGGACAAATCAGATCAATTGATCTTTAGAGACCTAAAGAAATTAAATTAGTCTGGAGTCAGTTACTGCACTAAACCATCTAGTAATTGAATTGCTCCTTGTAACTGATTGAAAACAGCCCTATCTGTAACAATATAGGGAGCTTTTCTTTATACGAGATCTGAGAGAAAAACACATCTTTTTATGACATGATGACAGAAATTGCACTTTTCCAACCTAATTGAATATGATGTTATAAATATGTGACCTTAATGATTTCAAGTTTCCTGTTCCAGATTTACAACTACTGCACAAGATATCCAAACAAAACTGCCTTTAAGATTGGATATGTTTGCCTTATACCTCTAAATTCATAGTATTATTCCTTCTACAGTTGTACAGACTTTTTGGAAACATTAAAAGGCTTTCTTGCTTTAATTTCTCTAGGTTCCATTCAGACACTTCGATGTTCCACATATTTCATGCATAATATTCCTCTGCATAGGTTCTCTTCCTTGTTTGCTAAAGCAAAACTATCTCGTTACCAAAAGTAGAAAGTATTTTCATTAGATGTTTTGTGGTTATACCTTCACCAGACAGATAAGCCTCAAGCCAACGGACCAAAAGGGTTTCTTAATGTATTCAGATTTATAGTTATTTAGTTCAGGAAAAGAACTTTCTGCCCTTCCATATAATAGCCCACAGCCTGTCTGTTGATGTTTTCTTTTTGGGGAAGGAAGGAGCATTTATATCTCTATCTCTATCTATCTATCTATCTATCTATCTATCTATCTATCTATCTCTGTCACTGTCCTCCCATTGTTCATCGATTTGCTTGAGCGGGCCCAGTAACATTGTGAGACTTGTTACGGTGTTTGGCATATCGAATACGTCACAGGTAGCTTGCCAGGCTTTGCCGTGCGGGCGAGATACTCTCAGTAGCTTGCCAGGCTCTCCGAGAGGGGTGGAGGAATCAAACTGAGACAGCCTTGTCGGCTGCGTGCAAGGCAAATGCCCTAACCACTGTGCTATCACTCCAGCCCATATATATATAAAATAAGCAGAGGCATGATGTTACTTCTGAGGAAGAAAGAAAAATGAAGTTTATTTTTCCATAAAATTAGTTTCTTGTTTTATTTTTATAAAAAAGTATTTGTTTCTTGTAGAAAAATTCCCATAAGAAAGGAAAAGGAATAAAAAAGTAACAATATCCTACAGAAATAATCGCCCCAAATTTGCATATTCTTTCAGATACTTTTCTGTGAAAATACACACATAGATGTTTGTTCATGGCAAATGTCTAATTTTAAATTATTTTATTTTTTATTTGTTTTTTGGGGGGTCACACCCACTGATGCCTTAGGGCTACTGCCAGCTCTTTAGGGAGTCACTCCCCAAGGTGCCTGGGAACCACAGGGTAAAAAGGATACATCCAGTCCTCCAACTAGCAAAGAGTCTGTGCAGCCCATTGAGCTGGCCCCAGCCTCGATGTCCGGCTTTATAATGAAGGCACAATTCTGTGTGTACCAGAGTTTATTTGAGCATTATATTTGACTGTGTCTGGCATATCGACTAATATACAACTATACTGTATATTACTTTCTATACAGATTTCTTACTTTTTGTTGTTACAGTGACAGGAAGAGTCTGGTTACATTTAACTTGTGAGGACTTGAAATGAGGCTGTTGCATCTTGAAATGCAATATGGGATTTTAAGTAAAACAATAATAAAACTAAATTTAAAAGGACCAAAGAAAACAAAAAAGCACAGTTCCACTGATTTTGAAAACTACATATAAAATGAAAATGACTATCTCAATAATAGTTTCAAAAATATTTATTGACTGTTAAAATATTATGTTTTAGCACATATTGAGTTAAATAAAATGTGTTAAAATTAATTTCAAGGGGCTGGAGCAATCACGCAGCGGGTAGGGCATTTGCCTTGCATGCGGCCGACCCGGGTTCAATTCCCAGCATCCCATATGGTCCCCCGAGCACTGCCAGGAGTAATTCCTGAGTGCAAAGCCAGGAGTAACCCCTGTGCATCGCCAGGTGTGACCCAAAAAAGCAAAAAATAATTAATTTCAAATTTAAAAAATTGACAGCTGGACAGCTCAAGTTACATATGTGACTCACATTACCTGTCTATTGAATAGCACTTTATAGGAAGACTTTCGTAGTAGGGAAGGTTTACTTCTAAAAATAGAATTTTTCATTAAAAATTTACCTACTTTAGTCATAAAAAGTCATTGATTCCTAGAGGTTACTGGCATTCTTTCATTTTACTGAACTTAAAAAATAGAGTTAATAATATTTCATGTTAGTCAGTTGAGTTTTCCAGTTAGATTGCAGTATCATTTGCAAAAAAAAGGGATAATAATTATCTTTTTTTTCCTAATAGATGTTTTTGAAAATGTTTTCTTCCTGTTCTATTCACTGACTTAAAATTTCTAGAACACCATTGAAAACTAGTGGTGATAGTATTTTTCTCTTGTTTTTTATTTAGTAATGTTTCTCTTTTTTTTTATTGGTTCAGATGGATAGTAGGGTGATATTCTTCTATGCCTAAATTAAAAAATTTTCAATTACCTTGAATGTTAATTGGATATATTAAATGTTCTTTCACTATTCATTGAATCTTTTAAGTATTTTTCTATTTGCACTGTCTGTAGCACTGTCCTCCCATTGTTCATCAATTTGCTCGAGCGGGCCCAGTAATGTCTCCATTTTGAGACTTGTTGTTACTGTATTTTGGCATATTGAATACGTCATGGGTAGCTTGCCGGGCTTTGCCATGCGGGCGAGATACTCTCAGTAGCTTGCCGGGTTCTCTGAGAAGAGTGGAGGAATCGAACCTGGCCCGGCCAGGCTGGCTGTGTGCAAGGCAAACACCCTACCGCTGTGCTGCTTATTTTTTATATACTGTATGAAATAAAATTGTAGTCATGTTGTCTATGTTTAGATTCCTGGAATAAACCCTTTTTAGATATTTCCTTTTGATTCTAGTTTATTTTTGAATTAGCGTATCTTTATTTTATTTTGACTTTTTATATCAGTCTTTATAATAGATATTTTTTTCTCTCTTTACTACCAGTTTCGATACATTTTTTCAAATTAATTTTTCCCCCTTCATTTTATTATCTGGATCACTTTAAATAAAAAAGATACAATGATTTATCTGAAGATTTTATAATCATGCTCATAAATTCTTGTGCATACACTTTTTTTGAAGAATATTCAGAGCAACTCTGTACTAACTGGTACCCCCATTTAATTATTTTTGTCTCTAATTCTTTATCTACTTTTATATTGCCATCCTTTGAAACATTTGGCTTTTTAATTGCCTTTTACAGTAAAAAAAGCCTTTCTCCATAGAACTAGATATACCCTCTCTTGAGTCAAAATATTTGTGTGATACTCAATGTTTTTTTTCATTAAGGAAAACAACCCTATGATTTCATTTGTCTTTTGAGTTATTCACTTTCCCACTTTTCTGCTCATCTTACAGTAGAACTTTTTTTGAGAAATTAAGCATGCTCTGTTTCTCTCCACTCCTTTCTTCTTCCAGGAATATCCCCCACTACCCACCTCTGTCAGTCCAGCCTTGTGCAGATCCCTAGAGAGCTTCCCCTTGCTCAAAGTCCAAACGCCTCTTAGTCATCTTACCTGTCCTCCTCACAGTTGTTTATCACCGTCCTTTTCCCTCTAGACTTCCAAGACCTGGAACTCTTGTGGGCTTTGTTCTACTATTTTGGTGATTCTCTCTCCACTCCCTTGTCTCCTCCCACTCCTTCTGTCTGTAAACTCTGTGTGTGTGTGCACACGTGCGTGCACGTGCCAGCCTTTGGGCCACTTCTCAGCCTTCTTCCTAGGTGATTTGATCCAGATTTATGCCTTTAAATACTATTATCTGATTTCTACTATCAAATTTACATCTGGCCGCTGGAGTCCAGAACAAGGCTTTTTACATCTTTATCCTCAGGACCCTTCGGATTTATGTATCTAAAATCAAATGCCCAGCACAGTGCTCCTTGACATTTGCTCTTCCTGTATTTCTTTCTCTCAACCATTGGCAACTTTCCATTGTTCCCGCCTGAGACTGGGGTTGTCAGACTCGCATCTCACTTCCTGTATCCAATCAGCTAATTCTTCAGAGGACCCCATCTAGGGAACTCCAAATATAACTTCTCTACATTTGCCACCCCCCCTCCCCTATCCCAGGACACTGTTGCCTCTCTCCTAGACTATTCCATTGATTTTCTAATTCATCCTTCCACCTCACTGTTGATTGCACTTGAGTTCATCTTCAGTGCAGTGGTCTGCATGATCTTGGCAAAGAAAGGAAATCAGAGCACATCAGAGTTTTCCACTGACCCACCATTTCATCACAGTCAAATCCAGGGTCCACTCAAGCTCCTGGGGGGGGGGGCTGCAGCATCTGAATTACTCCTCCCAGTCATCCCCAGGAACTCCCCTACCTCTGTCTTACTCACTCTGTTTAAGCCATAGTGACCGTCTTGCTCTGCTGTGAACAAGCCCAGGCCCATTCTGGCACCGGGCTTTCACCACCTGGTATGAAGCCACTCCGATTTTTAATGGGTCAAGACTCTGTGTTAGGTTTTCTACCATATCCTTAAAATATGGAGTCAAGCCTGGCACATAGAAAGTATTCAAGTATTTGTTGAGTAAATAATGGTGTCCTTTATTTTTTGGTTTGGTTTTGGGCCATCCCCTGAAATGTTGGAGAGGGAGTAGGACTGCTCCCAGCACAGTGCTCCATGGATACTCTCTGGAGCTGGGGACCCAACTCAGGCTTCCCACCCTTTCTGCTGTCCTTCCATGACCCCTTCCCCGCACCCAGTGGCATCTCTTTTTAAAAAGCTGTAGCAGGTTATCTGTATTTTTTTTAAATTTGTGGTTTTGAAGGTTTTAATTATTTATTAATAAAACTAGACTCTCTCTCTCTCTCTCTCTCTCTCTATATATATATATATATATATAGCTCTTTGGGTCACTCCCAGCGATTCTCAGGGATTACTCCTGGCTCTGCACTCAGGAATTACTCCTGGCGGTGCTGGGGGACCATTGGGATGCTGGGAATCGAACCCGGGTTGGCCGTGTGCAGGTCAAACACCCAAACTGCTATGCTACTGCTCCAACCCCCAGACTCCTAATATTTTTAAAGATTTAAATATAATTAGAAATTAAGTTTTGTAGAATATATATGAAATGTTATTTATTTTTCTTTTTCTGCCAAACCTGGCAGCACTCTGGGGCTATTCCTGACTGCTCAGGAGTGACCCAGCAGTGCCTTCCCTCCTGTACAACTTCTCAGCCCCAAACACATGAAGTTTGAAGTGACTGAGATGATAATATATCAGGATTTTTTTGTTGTTGTTATGTTAAAATGATACATAATTATGTATTATAGCTCAAAATTCAATGAAAATGGAGTATAACTTAGTTCAGTAGAAGAATGAACAGGCCATAGGATAACTGTTAACATAGTGAAATGAAGTTGACCTTTATAATTTGAATTATTTTGATTTTCAGGTTTCTTTTTTGCATTTATTTGTGTAGAAATAAATGACTTGTACTAAATTAGGTAACAAACAAGTACATATTCATCAATGCATTTAAGAGGAAAACAGTATTAAGCCTTGTGAACATTTTTACTAGTGGTACCAAGTTTACATGACTTTATCACATTAGTAGTGCTTATTTAAAAAAATTATAGTGCATGCATGGCACTTGGTTTAAGAGAAGGGTTTTTGAAATCATAAATTTAAAAAGAAAAATTCCCTTTTAAAGAATGTCCAAGAGAAAAGGCATGAACCTGTGATTTATCATTTTTTGACTAATAAGTAGCTTGTCTTTGTTTTTTGATATAAAAATTTAGTTCATCTACAGTTATTGTGATAACTTATATGTTTATCATTGTATCTTTTGACTCTTTTTATGCACAATATAACTATTTGCTTTTACTTTTGTTATCACTTTCTGTATTTTGTTTTATTCATCAAAATTTTATCTGACTAACATTCCACACTGTGTTCTAGAGAATAAGTTATCTGCTTTATACACTTTCAACTGCCCATCAAAATCATCTTTCAATAAAGAAACAATTATCTTTCTTTTTGTAGCTAAGTGAAATTTTGAGAGATTACTACTTTATCCAAGCGCACATGATTTGTGACAACTGAGCTTCAAATCCAGTTTAGTTTGTCTGAAATCAAAATGCTGTCTCTACTGTTCATTACATTTCTTCTAAATAATTAGCGCTTCTAAATTCTATAAAACATGAATCTAACATTGATATTTCGCTTTCATTGTCAAGAATGAGACTATACCTTTCCTTAGCTTGTGAAATATAAGGTCTTTTGCAAATAAGTCTTCCTTCCTACCCATTCACCCATATTTCAATTCAAATACTCTGTTATTTTTTTTAAATTTGGGATTTTTAAGTCCAGACTTTTATTTATGCATTATCTTTTCTAGCATCATTCTTAATGTAAGCATCTCAGTACATCAACCACATTCTAGATTAAAATCTGACTTCACAAATCCTAATCTCATCATTTTCTGCTTTTCTTCTGTACACGCCTAATGATTACATTGGACCCTGACTTTTTTTCTTGTAGTGGATGAGCACTGAGTGAGTGGAGCAGAGGAATATGTGTGCTTGTGTATCTGAGAGATCTGCTGTTATTATGTACGAAAACTCAGGCACAGTTTTTCCAACTCTTTGAACCTGCCTTTATCATTTAGCTTTCAAAACTGCTAGCAGCTCCTTGTCTTTCCCTTTGATGGTAACTCATATTTCTTTTTTCTCTGCCTGAATAAAATGCTTTTTGAAAGTTTGCTTTGAAATGTAGAAATTATATGAACATTTGTTCAGTTGTAGATTCAAAAAAAATTTTTTATTTTTGAAATTTTTATTAGTCATGAGCCATGATGTCAAATTTTTAATATTAGTGTTTACAATATGGTGAAGATGTTTGAATTAAAAACCCAATTCTTTATGCATCTCAGGAACATTTTCTTGTTCTTTTTTTCTCCTTCACCTCCTCCTCTATACAGAATTTTTTTTGTGTATGCAGAATTTTTAAAACTTCTGTGACACATCTCTTAAATTTGTTTTTTTCTCTTTTGATTAATAATTTACATCTATAACACTTTAGTTCAAATTTCAGGAGCATTTCAGATATGGTTCTTGTAATTTACTTCTGGAGGATGAGGAACCCGCATGCTCCCAGTGACTGAGCCCAGGACTCCCCCGTGGAGCACATGCGCTCCCTCCCTGGTGCGTCTCCCAAGCCCTCTACTGAGTCTCTTTCATTATTTTTTGACTTCTGAGAATATGTTTGCATATCCAAATTGTTTTCTTTTTAATACTTGCTAGTCTGTTACTGCTTTAATATTGGAATCTTCTTAAGTCTTGCAGAATTTTGCTAATACAAATTAGAGATTTAAACCACTTCTGATTTCTTGGAACAAGTCTGTTTCGAGAACAGAAATAGGTTCTGGCTTTGTACTGTCCAGTCACTTTCTCTATCTCATATGTAGTGTGAAATTTTGGTTTCTCTAACTATTCTAAGCTGAGATCAATTTTCAATTAAAGTATGGGTATTTGTAATGCCTCTCAGGTACCTCCCTGCCAAAGTAGGAGGAATAAGTTAACTTTGAAGTAGTTATGCTGAGGTGGAGACATAAGAATTGCTCTGTTTGGACTAGGACCTTGTGGCAGGTAGGTAGAGACAAGCTGGAAAGGGAGTTTCCGCATCACGCTGATTATACTGCCCTCTCTGTCTTCTTAAGACAGCAGCAGGAAATCATTGCTCTTCCCCACACCCAACAAAGAGCAGTTTTTCAGAGCTATCCTGGGTGTGGCTCACTGGTCTTCTCTGATTCCATCTTTCCAGCATTTGTTGTACAAAGCTGCTTCTTACAGCTGCTTAGGTATCTACCCATTCCTGTCACCAGGGCTGCTCAAGGTGTGGTGTAAGTGAAGCTATAAAAGAAGCCTGTACATATTTTCCCTACCCGAAGTGGCTTTCTTCCTTGCATGTGGATAGGTAGTTAAAGTTTCCCTCATTCATTTTCTATGTCATCGGCATTCTTCATGATATTTTTAGTTACTATTGTTTTCTCAGTCACATCAGTGGATCAAAGAATTAAATGAGCATATCTCACCATTGGAATTCATACCGAGAGTCTCTATAAAATGCTTAAACTCTTGGCATCAAATAAATCTTTCAAACACATAGCATTTGGACACCAGCCAGTGGGAGTCAGACCTTTTTTGCTAAGAGCTCAGAGACATTCTGTTAGTATAGATGAGGAAGGTAACCTCAGAAAAGAAAACTTGTCAAGTTAGGAGGAGTGGGGCTTATAGGCATTTTTTTCTACAAGGGTTAAAGAGCAGTGAGTATTTGGGCAGATTTTGTGGGAGTCTCATGGTTTATGCGTGTTTCTTTCATGTGACATTCGATGCTAGAAAGTATTAGGGTCTCCACAGTTATAGGCTGCTTTGTAGAGTTTTGGAGAGAGTAAGATTTGCAATGGGATCGATTTGGATCGATCTCAGGTTCCAGGAAGGTTACAATGCTGCTACATCCCATCTGTTTGGTACTTTCCACAAGTAAGAATGAGCTTCACTAATTTAAGTGGTTGGAAAATTATTAATGGTCTTTGGCAGCATATTACATAAATTTTATTTGTCTATAGAGAAAAGTGTTTTAGAGCATGGTTAGGTTATTTCATATGTATGTTGTATATGGTGGCTTTCATGCTCCAGAAATAGAAGTGAGCCCATTCAACAGATGCAGAAGTCGGCTGTGCTTCAGGAATCCACATCTGGCTCTTAACATGAGGAGCTTGCTCATTGCTGGCTTAGAGCTTTGAGGGTCTGTGAAAATTTTGGTAGCACTGTAGCACTGTCTTCCCGTTGTTCATCAATTTGCTCGAGTGGGCCCAGTAATGTCTCCATTGTGAGACTTGTTATTACTGTTTCTGGCATATTGAATACGTCATGGGTGGCCTGCCAGGCTTTGCTGTGCAGGAGGGATACTCTCTGTAGCTTGCCAGGCACTCTGAGAGGGCCGGGGGAATCAAACCCGGGTTGGTCGCATGGAAGGCAAGCGCCTTATCCGCAGGGAAAGAAAGAAAAGAAAGGAAAGAAACAAAGAGAGAGAGAAAGGAAGAAAGAAAGAAAAAAAGGAAGGAAGGAAGGAAGGAAGGAAGGAAGAAAGGAAGGAAGGAAGGAAATGATGGTAGAAAAGAAAATTCTGAAAAAGAGGGGTTTTTTTTGACAATTTTTAATTGTTAATCACTGTGAATTATAGAGTTACAATGTTATTCATTAAGATTCAAGCATACAATGTTTCAACACCAATCTCTCAACCAGTGTCCACTTCCCTCCACCTACGTCCCTACGTCCCCAGTTTCCCTCCTACCCCCAGCCTGCCTGGAGAGGAAGCAATTTTTTCCACTGCCATTGTTCTAGTGTTCCCTTCCTTAATTTATCCTCCCTTCCTCAATCCAGTAGCAAACTCCCTACTGAAGAATAGTTCTGCACTTTGGTTCTATTCCTTTTGGGCTTTGTTATTTCCTTAGAAAGTTTCTGTATATCCCACATATGAGACAGATCATTCTGTGTCTGTCCCTCTCCTTCTAACTTCGCTCAATATGATATTCCCCAGATCTATCTGTGTAGCAGCAAATTGCATAGTTTCATCTTTTCTTACTGCCCAGTAGTATTCCATTCTGTGTATGTGCCATCCACAGAATCCAGTCATCATCTGTTCTTGGGCACTTGAACTGTTTCCAGATTCTGACTATTGTGAAGAGTATTGCAGTGAACATAGACGTATAGATGGCTTTTCTGGATTATGCTTTTGGACCCTTGGGGAATATTTTGAGGAATGGGACTGTTGTGACCCAGAGGTTTTATATCTTTAGGATTTTTTTCTTTCTTGATTAAATGAACTCAGAATTTAATTCCACGGCCTACTTCATGATGATACTTGGCAAAGATGGCATTATCTGATCTAGCCTAGCATACTCCTCCTTATAGAGGCAGTTGAGACATCCTGTCGGAGCATCATGGCCTTGTTCAGGCCAGAAGAAAGATGACAGAGTAGGCTGGTGGGAGCTTTAAGAAGGATACTTTAGGACTCTGTATATTTTAATTACTTGTGTTGTCTTATTCTGCCCTCTAATATGCACCTCAGTTATTAGGAATAATTGAAATACAGGTTATAATCATTTTTCTCCTTTAGTGTATTAGAAACTTACATTGCCTGAAAGAGGAGAGTATAAAAGGCTTTGATGGTGCTTGTAGTGCAGTAACATTTTATGCCAAGAGCATAAACATTATTGGGAGTTATATCATTTTAACAAATAATATAGGGCTGTAGCAATAGTACGGTAAGTGGGGTGCTTGTCTTGCACGTGACTAACCTGAGTTCCACCCTTGGGACCCCATTTGGTTCCCCGAGCCTTCTAGAAGTGATCCCTGAGTGCAGAGTCAGGAGTAAACCCTGAGTACCACTGGGTGTGACCCAGAAAACAAACCACAAGATATAATAAAATAAAAAGCCACTTGGGAAAGTAGGTGTTAGACTCTGAAAACATCACCTCCCTTCCATGCACACTGGCTCGTTTGGAAGAGGGAGGCTCTTGCCGGCCTGGCTCCAGAAGCCAGTCATGCCTGCAATTATCAGGTCACTAGTTGAGAACCTGATACCCAGCACCATAAGTCTCCTTTCTTTCTGACTCTGACTTTAGAAGTAAACCAACGACAAAGATGTAGGAAAATAAGAGCATGTTTGTGTAATTTATTTTAAATTTGTATATACTGTATCAACCAAAACACATAATTGTTACAGTATTTACAATGAATGTAGTTTTCTGGTGAGAAGAAAAATAAATACTTTAACTCAAGCCTAATGAATAAATTATTATGGCTCATAAACAGTTTGCAAGTTCCTTTAAATATAGTTTTTTCACAGTACTCAAAAGAAGAGAGGAATGCCCTGCCACAAGGGGGAATACCCTGCCACAGAGGCAGGGTGGTGGGGGGATGGAGTGGGGGATGCTGGGACCCGTGGTGGTGGAGGATGGGCACTGGTGGAGGGGTGGGTACTTGATCATTGTATAACTGAAACCCAAGCACAAAAATTTATAAGTCTATAACTGTACCTCATGGGGTTTCACTAATAAAAAAAAGATTCTTTTATGAGCAATGATATGAGAGTTCTGCATTATATTATGACAACATTATGCCTAATATGATTTACTGACTTCACAGAGGGGGTCTATTTGCTGAATATATTGGATAATACAGCATTTTTTGAAAATGTGGCTCGTTGTATATTTATTATTTATGTTGAAAGTAAGGAAATAAAATTTAAATTTAAACGCCCTCCATGAGGAATTTAAGAAAAGTTCTAAATTCCTAACGAAAACTCTAAAATAAATAAATAAATATAGTATTTGGTTTCTAGGTCATACCTGGAGTTCACAGAGCTTACTCCTGGCTCTGTTCTCTAGGATCTCTCGTGGTGAGACTCAGGGGAACTGCAGGATGATGGGGTTGGAACCTGGTGGGCTCAGGGGATCACATGGGGTGCTGGGGACCAAATCTGGGTCAGCCACGTGCAAGGCAAGAGCCTTAACTGCTATGCTATTTCTTCAGCCCTCAAATGAAGTTTAGACAACTTTCTAGGAGATATTTATTTTGAGGGTAGAGTAACATGGTTGTTAGCCCCTTTGTCTCTGTCATTATACCATTGAGGTGACTAAATCCCAGAGAGCATAAGCTATTTACCAGGGTCATGTAGTTAGTTAATAGAGTTGGATTTGCAACTACTAATGGGCTATTTTTTTAAAAATTATAATTTTACTTTTATCAACATGGTCATAGATTCATAAGCTATTAGAGACATAATAAATTTTATAGATCATATAATCCAGTTTGCCCCTTCCCTAATGCATCCTCATTTATAGAGGTATTTTTTTTTTTTTGCTTTTTTGGTCACACCCAGCGATGCACAGGGGTTACTCCTGGCTCTTCCTGCCATTGCTCAGGGGACCATATGGGATGCTGGGAATCGAACCCCGGTCGGCCGTGTACAAGGCAAACGCCCTACCCACTGTGCTCTCGCTCCAGCCCCTGGAGGTATTCTTTTTAAAAAACCCAGTTACTCAGAAACGAATGTATACCTTCTTAGAAAAAAAAAATTTAATCAAATGAAAATAGTATAAGAAAAGCCGTAATGCTGAAAAATGAAAATATTTTTGTCCATCCAGTTTGAATTTCACATTTTAGTAAAAACTATAATAACTTAAAATATCTCCCATATGATGGGAGAGATGATTTTTTTTCCTTTTTCTATGTTATTTTTTTATTTTATTTTTTTTTATTAGTGAAACACCATGAGGTACAGTTGTAGATTTACAATTTTTTGTGCTTGGGTTTCGATTATACAATGATCAAATACCCATCCCTCCACCAGTGCCCATTTTCCACCACCATGGATAATATCCCCCCCACCCCCATCACCCCATCCCCCCTGCCTCTGTGGCAGGGCAATCCCCTGTGTTCTCTCTGGGAGAGATGATTTTTAAGAGATCCTTTTTCCTAAATTTTAGAAGCTATTTTTATATGTTCAAATTGTTAATTTTTTGAAAATTTTTAAATTTTATTTTCATAAAGTTGTTCACAGTAATTGTTTACATTCAATATTTCAACACCAATCCCACCACCATTGCACCTTCTCACCATCATTATTTCGAATTTTCCCACCACCACCCAAGCCTGCCCCATCGGCAGTGCTAAATAATTTTTTGGAGTCTGAAGGCATCTCTGCAGTATGCTTATTTCTTCCGAGATTCATTTTGTGAATCTCTGATTTTGATCTTTTGAGGTTTATTTATGGGTCTTTTAGGCAAGCTTTATAATGATGAGCTTATATGGCTGAGCTGGAGGTGGTTTGTGGGAGTGGCTCCCACATACCTAACTTTTGGCTGTTTAATTTCTTGGTAAACTTGGCCCCAAGTTGTTAGGGTCCGGCCAAAGGCACAGTGGCAGTTTTGGGGTGTCAGGAAGCCTGAGGGCACCATCAGGCTGCTGATGCACTCACCCCGCAGGTATAGGTTGGCCTGCTCATGTGGCACCATACCCTCTCAAACTGTTACTTATCCAAGTTTTCTGAGGGAAAACATTCTTTTCTTTTTTAAAATTTTTAATTTTTTAAATTTTTTTAACATTCTTTTCTAAAACAATATCAAACAAATCAGTGATTCTGATAAAGTAGCCTGACTTATAATTTATTGTGAATTGCCCACTTTTTTTTCTGCTTGTGTATGAAGGACATGCGTTTTCTGCCTGACCATTTACTAAAGTTGATTTATGGCAGTCCTTCCCAATGTGGAGGGACACAGGGCACCACTTCCCAAGGGTCAGTGCAGCAATCTAGAGGCTACTGGTAACTCTGCGTGCAAGTGGGGGTGTTCTTCTTTGCCTATTAAGGATGGTAGAGATGTAGAGGGCCACTGAATAATTTCTTCCAGAACATATTAGGTCTAATATGTTTTGGAACATATCACTAGAAACTCTATAGTCAACATCCTGCAGGGGACTTTTTTTTCTTGTCTTCAGAGCCAGATTTAGGAAATGAAGCATAATGAATGAGTTTTTGAGTTTTTTCCCAGTGGCACAATATACTTACTTTAGTTGTTAATGATAATATAAAAGCATAAATATATATTACTGCTGAAAAAATTGTAGGAATAAGTCAAATAAATAAAAACTGAAATAAAAATAAAGCTTTTCAAAAATTGATTTAAAGTTTCTTTGTTTTTCCAAAATGCATTGCATATTATACTTTAGTTCTTAAATTAAAAATAATGATTCATAATATATCTCAAAATAGACTACTTAAAGTTTTAATTTATTAAGTACTTTATGGAAACTACAAATATTGATATATTGTCTTCCAGTAATTTATACATCTTTAAAATTATTGAGGTGAGGAGTTATTTATAAATACCTAGTAAGATACAACATAAATATGAGAAAATTGACGAGCAAATCCAAATTTAAATATTTTGTTTCCTTTCAGTTTTATTTGGCTGGAATAGATCTAACATTTTCTCCTTGGACACGGTTTTTCCCAGTTCTTTATTTAGAAGACAAAGCTAGAATGTAAATTGAAATAAAATTTAATATTTATTTTATTTTCTCTCTGAAATGGACTACAGGATGGTTTAAACAAAGCATGACAAGTTGTAGCAGCCAGTAGTCTCAAATTCACCTTAGGTGATTATGATTATGTAACAAGTCATAGGAAGAGCATGATATTAGATAATTTGGTTTAGTTATTTTAAAACATTTATTACTTATTTCATGTCAGGTGCTAATATAAAAATTCTTTACGTTGTATTTATTTTATCTTAATTACTCTTAAGAACAAGAACATACTAATATCCTAATTTTATGGTTAAGAAAACACAAAATAAAAAACTGAATTTCTCCACAAGTACACAACCAGTATGTGACAGAACTAGAATCTGAACTCATGGCCTATGAGTACCTTCAGAACTATTGAACTCAGTACTCTAATACCTAACTCCTGCACTCATTACTCCATGAACCCTTCTAACTGCTCCATTAACTGCTCCAAGTACCCTAACTACTATGCTTACGACTCCAAGTTCCCTCCAGACTGCTACAGTACACTAGGGAAGTGATTCTCCACATGTGGACTTCCTGCAGCAGTAACAGCATCGCTTGAAAAACCACTGGCGTGCCTGAGATCTCTTCCATTGTTCTCTAAAGGTGGAACCCCAAACCTGCATTTTGATGAACCTGAACCCACCAGATAATTCTGTCTAATCTGTTGGGACTGCTATAACAAGAATACCAACAGAATAAGTGAACGAAAGAGCAGATATTTCTTTCTCACAGCTCTTGAGGTTGGAAAGTTCATGGTGAGGGTGCTGGCAGATTCTCCCTGAGGGAACAAGAGTCTGATTCCTGGTTCAGAGAAGACCTCTGTACTCAGGTGCAAAGAAGCAAGACACAGAAGCTCAGACTTCTGTGGGCACTGGTCCCACTTGTGAGGGCACCGCATTCAAGACCTTATTTCCTTCCGAATATCCCACCCATGGCGCAATCATTTGGGGGTTGTGATCTCAGCATGAATTTGGGGGAGGGAGACAGCAACATGAATCATAACATACACTGCAGTCTAAGAATCGCTGCCTGGATAAGGTAATGTTTCTGCCTGGTTCGGAGGTTATCCGAGTTGTAATGGAGACAGCCAGGCAGAAATATAATTGCTGTCAATCTTGGGAGAGCAATAGAAGATAAATCTGTTAGATACAGTGGTGGTGAAAGGCAAATGTGAGGAGAAAGGGCTGTTGCAGCTTTATGAGTATTGAGAAATTTGCACTCTATGTTGAAGATAGGGGAAGGACATTCAGTCCCAATACTGATAGCGGATGTTGGTTTTACTTAGCTAGAGTTTAAACACATTGTTCAGATGACCTCAGAGGATTCCGACCATTTTGGCAGAATCTTTATAATCATTGTAGCTACCCTGTTGCTTACACATTTTGGGGCTTTGAGGGCGTCTTTATATGTGTATTATACCTGGAGTTAATGGTGACAGAGTGGTCAAAAGAGATACACATGTACTACTTATTTCTAGAGAAATAATTTACTGTACTACTTTCTTGCTTTGGGATATAACACAACCAAGTATTACAATAACTTAGAATTCCTGAATCATTTAACCTGTTAAGTGAACTATCCCTTATTTTTCAGGGCACAGTATATTAGAATGTTTCCTAGTAGGCTTCCAAACGAAACAAATTCTTTATACTCTTCATTCTGCTGGAACAAGAAATTAGGCAGAAAAATAAACATGGACTGTCTACTCTTTGTAACGTCTTTGAAGAGATGGGTCTGATATGCACCACTGTTTTCAATCACTTAAAAGGCAATAATTTGATTATGCCATTCTTTCTATAAGAGCTGCTATTGCTTTCAGTCCCAGGCCTCACACAAGTACATCACTCTGATAAAAATCCCTTTTTTCTTCCTAGAGATGAGAGTAAGTAATGATACCAGTGATCTTCCAAGGGCAAAATGAGTATAATTTACTTCTTAGAATAAAGCAAAATGTTTCACAAGACAGTGATTTATTTGGTTATTTGGAAACTAATATTCTGTATGCGTAGGTGAAAGCTGTTTAAGTCATTTTTTATGAGGCTCTTTAGAGAGGTGAATACTGAATTCTGCTTTTGAATGTATTTGCTGCTCCAAGTTAGGCATATGTGCTCTATGTCTTGTGTGTGTGTGTGTGTGTGTGTGTGTGTGTGTGTGTGCATCATATTAAAATATGCCATCCATAATTTGGTCAATCTCAGTGATGGTCATTCCTTTTTGATTGTACAAAGAGAAGATGATTGCTAGAATATTTGAAGTCTGTTCCTTTCTTTTGTGATTACAATTGGGTGATTTTTTTCTGAGTTTATTTTATATGAACAATGTGGCATATGACTCAGACTGAAGGACCTTTTATAAGCTTGAGTGTCTGTTTAAGGGTTGCTTGTCTCACTTGACTTTATTCTTCATAATGCACATCACTCAGAGAGATTATTACTTTCTAATCTTGTGGGAATTAAGTTCTTTAATGATATTGGCTCTTAAGGCTACTGGAGTCCAGCATTTCCAGAGCATGAGCATAGAAAGAATAAAACACTTGAAGTTTGAGATATGGCCCAAAAGGCTGAAGCACAGACTTTACATGTGGAATCAAAGATTCTCTCTCTGCCTCTGTTCCCCTGAGCACCAATGGACGTGCCCTAACCCTTTGCAAAAAAAAAAATCAAGTGAAATATGCGCCAGCTGGTGAAATGACCAGGGTCAATAACATACCAAAGCATCCTTTCAATCAACTTCTACATTTAATGTTCTGATCTTTCAGTAAATTAAGATATTTAATTTCAATAAGCCTGCTCAAAGGATTTGGTATACTTAAAAACCAATGGCGAAAGACTCACTAAAACTTAACATTTCATCTTTTATAATTTTATAATATAACTGCAAATAGCAGCTGAGTTAAGTTGTATGGTGATTTTAGTGTTGAGTCTCTGAGAAAAATTCTCTTTGTTTGTATCATATTATTATGAATCAGTGTTATTCCTTTGGATACAAAAATTGTTGGAAAATTCACTCTAAGAGAATAAAATATTTTAGCCTATTTCTGATATACTTTTGTGTGTTTGTTTTGATTTGGCAGTGCTCAGGCCTTATTCATGACTCAGTGCTCAGGGATTGTATTTTCTATATACAATGTCTGATGGGTGTGTGGTATTTGTAGTTTTGATTTGCTTGTGTCCAGTGACAAGTGATTTTTTATATGCTTATTTAGGTCTTTTTCCCATTTGTTATATTGAGTTGCTTTATTTTTTGTTGTTGAGTTGTATAAGCTTCTCATTTATTTTGGAGATCAACCCTTTGTTAGTTGTATAATATAAAAATGTCTTCTCTCATTGATAATTGCCTTTATATTTATGTGCTACTTTACTGCATCAGTCTTTAATTTGATGTAACCACATTTGTTTATTTTTTTCACCTTTCTATTCCCAAACTCCTGCAGTGTGTAGTTCAAGAGTTTCTCACCTCTGTTTTATTTGTGTATTTTCTGATTTTAGGTCTGATGTCTAAGTATTTGATTCTGTTGAGCGTAGTTTTGTGCACAATGCTAGTGATCTAGTTTTATTTGTTTGCTTTTGGATCTTCTGTTTTCGCAACTCCATCTGTTGAAGTGATTTCCTTTCTTCCTTGAGTGGATTTGGTCCTCTGTCATAAATTAAATGTCCATATATGAGTGAGTTTGTTTCTGGACTCTATTCTATTAGTCTGCATGGCCATTTTTCTGCAATAGGAAACTATTTTTACTACCTCTGTTTTGTAGTTCAGTTTTAAGTCAGAGAACACAGTAACTTCAATTTTCTTTGTTTCTCTATGGATTGCCTTCTTTGGGGACCTTTAGTTGATTCCATACATATTCTAGAATTATTTTCCATTTTCTTGAAAAACATTGTTGAGCTTTTGTAGTAATTTTATTGAACTGTAAGCTGTTTTAGGTAAAATTGCCATTTTAAGATCACTTACTTTTAGCCCACAGAATATCTTTCCATTTCTTTGACTCTTCTATTTCTTTTAACAATTACACAAGGATTTTTATATTGTACATTTTATTCACTGCCCCTTTCCCTGTAATTAATATTCTTTTAAAATTTTTTTTGTTCAAACACCATGATTAACAAAGTTACTCATAGTTGGTTTTTGGCATATTCTGTTCCAGTATTGATCTCACTATGAGTGTCAGGTTCTCTCTACATGTGACCCCAGGTTCCCCCCCACCCGCCTGCCTCTTTGACAGGTGCCTTTAATCATTGTTATTTGGACCTCATACTTTTAGTGTGGTTGAGTTTGCAGTTTGTATATCTATATATCTATATAACTGTACCACTCCTCTACACCCCAGATACATTTGTGTCCCTTGACCCCTGACCCCATCACTTCCCATCACCTCTTTTTAATTACACTCTAGATTTCTTTCCTTCTCTGTTCTTCTCCCTATAGTCTGGGGTCAAGTGTAATTCAGGTATACCCCTACTTTAATACATTGTATGATCTCGCTTATCTGTGACATATAGAATAACAGGACAAGAAAATTCAATAAAGCAGTTTTTAGAGAATGAATAGTCTTTTGAGGCAGGTGCATTTCCCTATTTACATATGAAAAGAGGGAGTAAGGAAGTCATACTGAGAAAAATAGTTCTAGGTGGTTTCTCTCCTCATATATTTATTCATTCAATTCAATGAATTTCAGACTAAATATTTTAAATTTTATTTATTTGTTTGTTTGTTTTTAGCTTTTTGGGTCTCACCCAGTGATGCTCAGGGGTTATTCCTAGCTCTGCACTCAGGAATTACTCCTGGCGGTGCTTGGGTGACCATATGGGATGCTGGGAATCAAACCCGAGTCGACCATGTGCAAGGCAAATGCCCTACCTGCTGTGCTATTGCTCCAGCCCCTAAATTTTATTTTAATGTAGAATAAAACCACAACTGTTAATATAATTCTAGAATTGAAATTGATTAGATAAAAGTTCTAATGTTAAAATTATTAAGTATAAAAATAATTTTTATGTGAAAATTGTTATAGTTCATCATGGGATTGTTAAGTTCTTATCTATGGAGTTACTAAGCTGTTTGTTGATAGTTGTGTTATTGTTTTTGATAAGTTTAGTTGGCATCTGTGTTACTTTCTTATCTAATTTGGTGTGCTCCAGCTGAGCTGTCAGTATTGAGGAATTATAAGGTTTCATGTGATCCAGAGGCTTCAGGATCTGTTGTCTGCCTAATGAGACTGCAAGGTGGCAACTGTGGGAGGTGGGCGGGCATGGTTGCTGGGGCTACCAGAAGGATCAGAATGTTGCAGGGGGGCTGCATACCCCAACTCCTAGAAGGCTCCAGAGTTCTCAGCCTGGATCCCAGAATACCTGAAATTATTCACAGATTGGCATCTCTGCAGGAAGTATTCACCAAGTGGTGGAGTTGTGCCCTTGGCATGGCTGCAGGGGTGGGATGTGGGTGCAGCTGCTGGGTCTAAGAGCCAGCTGCTGGGTCTGCCCACCTTCTAAGGGCACCAAAGAGTTTTAAATTGGGGGTGGAGGGACCGTTGTGTCCATGAATTTCAGCTGCTTGCATCTCCCCAGAGATTTAGTTATAAATGGGTAAAGCAGTGCCGTTAGCTATGGGGTGTGGCTCCTGGGGCTTCCAGAATATGGTGGTATGAAGGGGATTGTCCACCCCAACTCCATGAATCTCTCAGAGGTCTCAACCTTAATAGTTTTTTTTATATCAGCTAAAAAAACCAATATTTTTATTATACAACTTTGTCTCCCATCTACTATATTAATATAAAAGTTAATGGTGACAGTGACAGTGTTTTATCAATTTTGTGAATAGACTAACCAACTTCTAATATTATACCAGAAAGTTTTTCCTTTTTATTGGCTAGTTGTATAGTCTTAAGATATTTTATGATTTGTGACTAATTTCAAACAAATAATGCATAGGTCATAAATTCAAGTACATAAGAGGAATATGTGGTGTATAGTATTGATCATCCATCTATTCTCCATTGCTAAGTTTTCATCTCCATTGAAAGCACCTGGGAGCTTTAATAATGACTAAGATTGTGTGTCTTATCCCCAGAGATTATCATTAGTTATTGTGGGAATAGAAACTGGGCTTTGGGATTTTTAGATTTCCCCAAGAGGGAGCTATTGTTCAGGTAAAGTTAAAGCCATAAAGATGATTATTTCCTCTTGCCTTAAATATCTAAGAAATAGGGAAAAGATAAAAAGGATGTTTTGTGGCAATTGATAATTAAACAGTGAAGATAGTAATTCACCAAGGGATGGAAAATAGTTTTATGATGGTCCCAGCTTACAGCATGAAAGCATAGCTGGGTCATGGCATAGGGAATGAAAATATAGGCACAGTTTGAAAGATTCTCTTGTGACTAATCAGAAATTAAAGTTTAATGAAATAATATTAAGAATTCAAAGGACAAGAGCAGAAAAAAAGAACTTGGAAGAACAACAGGTCTGTCTTGAGTGTTCAGTTGAGCACTGACTATAAGGACGGAAATGACCAAAAGCTAGATATAGAAAAACACCTGAGTCGGTGAAAGCAAACAGTTCCAGGTCTTCAGACAAGTTTGGGAAAATCACCTGTTCTAGACCAGATGACTGGTCCCACGTGGTCCCCAGAGGACCACCAGAAGCACTCCCTCAGCAAAATGCTGGAAGTAGCCACTGAGCTCCACCAAGGTATGGTCGAAAACTAATACAACAAAATTAATCAAGTGACAAAATCCAGAACTGACTTAAGTATTATTATTAAAAGACAAAGGCATTAAGGAAATTACTATAAACATCGTTTATATATTTTTAAAAAACTAAAGACATAAAAAGATCTCTGAAAGATGAAAATAAAAATTCAAAGATGAAAGCTACAATATATCAAATTACAGATACATCAGATGGGATAAAAACCAGATTAGACATTGCAGATGGAAAGATTAGCGAACATGAAGACATATCAATAGAAACTAACCAAAATGGAACAGAAAGCAATTTTTTAAAGTAAAGAGAATTAACTGTGCTGGAGAAATAGTACAATGGATAAAGTGCTTATCTTGCATGTGACTGACCTGGGTTTTATGCTTGGCACACCATCTGGTGGCCTTGTTAGTAGTGATTTGATTTAATGGATGGCTCCAAACTTAAGTGTAATGGTTTTCAGCAACAAAAACCATTTTTGTTAGTACAGGCTGTTCAATGGTATACAAGGTGAGCCACTGGCCATATGTGCAGGCATCAATATGTTAATGAAAGCTGTAAGAGTACAATTCAAAGAGGCTAAACAACATCCTCTGCTGTGAATGAAAAATTGTATCAGATGTCAACCTGGATCGACACTACTTCCACTACCCAGCCGTCGCCACACTCCAGGACGCTTTCCGGACCCGCGCAGCCGCTTCACACATCATAAGACACTAAATACACATCTTCCGGAATTGTCGTACCGTATTTGATAGGGTTCAAATATGGTAACACCTACAAGGGTGATTAGAGGTCTCCCCAAAAGCCTCTATCCCTCTCAGAAAGACTGGCAAGCTACCGAGAGTATTCCGCCTGCATGGAAGAGCCTGGCAAGCTATCCGTTGTGTATTCGATATGCCAAAACCAGTAACTACAACTGGTCTCATTCACCTGACCCTGAAGGCTTCACCAACATGGCAGCACTGAGAAGGATGAAAAAGGAGAGGCCGACAAAATCTCAAGGCCGACCTAGGCTGCCACAACGAAGGAAGACAAAAATGATCGTCTGTACTTTCAATGCACGTATGCTAGCATCAGATGCATCCATCGAGGACCTGATGGTACAAGCGTGAATGATCAAGTACAGCATCATTGGTCTAACTGAGACAAGAAGGCACGAATATCACCATGCCGTTTTCGACACTGGAGAAGAATTGTTCCTTGGAACATGCGATAAAAGAGGTGTTGGAGGCGTCAGTGTCCTTGTCAACACAAACTTGGCCAAGAGCATTGATTCATTCGAATGCCTAACAACCCGAATTGGACGTTTACATTTGAATGGATGTGGCTCACTGCCTGCAGTTTCTATCTTTGTTGTCTATGCACCAAAATCGCATTATGATGAAAGAGAAATTGAGAAGTTCTACATGGAGCTAGAGAAGTTTTATAAAGAAGACCACACCTTCTACAAGATCATTGTGGGTGATTTTAATGCCAAGATAGGACCGAGAAGATCAGCTGAAGAACTTCACATCGGGACCCATGGCCTAGAATGGAACGAACAGGGTGAGAGACTGTCTGAGTTCATCATGTCGACCACGACCATTCATGGTAACTCACAGTTCCAGAAGGCAGAATCTAAACGATGGACATGGGAGTCTCCCGGTGGACGATTCCACAATGAAATAGACCATATCATATTCAATCGACGGTTTTGCCTGACTGATGGCGCTGTTGTCCCAAAATTTCGAACGGGATCGGACACCGTCTCCTTTGTGCAAAATTCTACTTCACAGAGCGGGGAGAAAGGGCTTCAAAGTTCAAAAAGAGAACTCTCAGAATGACCACCAACTGGGAACTCATTGGTACTATTGCGGCAACATGGGAATATGCCATTGTTGACAACATTGACGAGGAATATGATCGACTGGTTCAGCACCTCCATGAATGTGTGAAGAATGCCAAGAGAGAGATAGCCACAAAAAATCGCCTATCTTCGAAAACTCTTGAGCTAATTCTCCAGCGTGGTTTGGCGCATGCCTCAGGCAACAGCAAGCTAATGTCCAAGCTCGCAAAGCAGTGCAGAGATGCGATCAAGGAAGACCTCAAAGAGAGAAGAGCAGAAGTACTTACTGGTAGATGCGGCAGAAGCCGGGAAAAGTATTTGTAACTCCCGCCTGTCCTTCCCCAACTACAAGACCAAGATGACTGCCCTCCGACGTCCTGATGGATCCATCACATCCTCCAGAACGGCAATGGAGAAGATTATCCATGACTTCTACTCAAATCTCTTCGATAGCCATGTCCACTTGCCGACATACCAAATTCCACAGGATGGATATGTCGTTCCCAACGTTCTCCCTTCCGAAATCCGACACGCCATTTCGTCGGTAAAGAAACAAACAGCACCCGGCCCAGACAAGGTCAGACCTGAACACCTGAAGAACCTGCCGTCAGTACTCATCAATACACTGGCTCGGCTCTTCACTCGCTACCTGTCTGAATGCAAGGTTCCGTCCCAGTGGAAAACCAGCAGGACTGTACTAATGTTCAAGAAGGGAGACATCCATGACATTGGCAACTATCGCCCGATCTGCCTATTGTCTGTCATCTACAAGTTGTTCACTCGAGTCATCCTAAATAGGATTGGCAGAACACTAGATGAAGGACAACCATGCGAGCAAGCCGGGTTCCGCAAAGGATTCAGCACCATCGACCATATCCACATGATAACCAAGCTCATTGAGGTTTCTCAGGAGTTCAAGATGCCACTCTGTTTAACGTTCATTGATTTAAAGAAGGCCTTTGATTCTGTTGAGACGGAAGCGGTCATTGAAGCCCTAGCCAATCAGGGCATTCAAGCCCAATACATCAGGATCCTCCATGAGCTGTATTGCGGATTCACTACCAGGATCTCATCATTCTACAAAGAAGTGATCGTTGATGTCAAGAGAGGGGTGTGGCAGGGTGATACCATTTCACCAAAACTCTTCAGTGCCACCCTCGAGACCATCATGCGACGACTGGAATGGGAAGGAATGGGAGTGAAGATAGATGGTCGTCAACTACACCACCTCCGCTTTGCTGATGACATTGTTTTAATAACACCAAACATCAGCCGAGTGGCACAAATGCTGGCCGACTTTGACCGTGAGTGTGGAAAGGTAGGACTACAGCTGAATCTTACGAAGACAATGTTTATGAGAAACAGCCTCGTTCCTGACGCCCCATTCGCTCTCAACGGAACGACCATCTCCGAATGCAACAGCTATGTGTACCTAGGTTGAGAGGTCAACATGACAAATGACCTGGCACCCGAGCTGCGCAGAAGGAAGAGAGCGGCTTGGAACGCCTTCAAGAACGTCGAAGAAATAGCTAAGAGGAGGAAGAACCTCTGGCTCCGGGCACATCTCTTTGATTCCACTATTCTTCCTGCATTAACATATGCCTCAGAGACCTGGGCCCTATGCAAACAAGATGAGAACGCTCTTCAGGTCTCCCGAAGAAGAATAGAAAGAGCTATGCTTGGAATATCACGTTTCACTCAAATGAGAGAAAGAATCCGGAGTTCTGACATCCGTCGACGATCAAGAATCAGGGACGCTGTCTCATTTGCCAAGGTGTCGAAAATCAGATGGGCTGGTCACGTAATGAGATTTAAAGATGACCGCTGGACTAGAGCTGTTACCGACTGGATTCCACGGGATGTCAAAAGACCGCGTGGCCGCCCACCTACCAGATGGTCAGACTTCTTCGTCAAGATCATGAACGATCGGTTTGAGGCCCTTCATGTTCCCGGAGCGAACAGATGCCATTGGGCTACACTAGCACGCGAAAGGGACAAATGGAGACGTTACTGGCGCCCACTTGAGCAAATCGACGACTAACGGGAAGTTAAGTGATTAAGTGATTAAGTCAACCTGGATCTACAGAGAGAGTAAAGAGCAACATAGGTGTTAACTGCAAGATTGGGTAGATGTATTTTTTATGCTTCAAATATATAACAACTGCTTAATAAAAGAACAGTAAGAAAGCTGTGTGGGGTTTATTATAATGATAAAATATTAGTACGTCATAAAGGTCATAAGGAAGAATTCAGAAATTATTGTGTCAGACACTATATTTGAACATTAGCACTTAAAAGTGATTTGTGATATATTGAAAATACATACTATGAAAGCTAAAACAATACTAAAATCACAAGAGAATATTAGAGCTAGAGAATTCTCAAATAGTATTAATAGTAGTGAATTTCTATTTGGAAATTTATCTCACTCACTGAGAGAGCAACACTATCAACCAACTTGATCCAATTGAAGTTTACAATATGCTTCAACCAATGTCTGCAGAATATACTTTTGCTTCAAATGCACACATAATGTGTACTAAAATTGACCATCACAGTAAAGTCAAAGACATTCAACTTAGAGAACTTTATTCTCTAGCCACAATGGCATTATATCAGAAAATTAACAGGAAGCTATCTGAAAGGTTCCCAAATACTTGGAGACTGAATACCTCAGGGTGCAAGAAAGATCTTAACAAGAAAAAATTTTTAATGTTGAACTTAATGAAAATACAGCGAAAAAACTTGCAGAATATTGCTGTACCTTAAGGTTTTTTTTTTAGTACTTATCCCTATTTTTAGAAATAAAGAAAAATCTAAAGTTGGTGATCTCATATTCCATCTCAGAAATAGGAAAATAAGAGCAAATAAAACCGTAAGTTAATAGAAGCAGATAAGAAATATTAGAGTAGAAATCATTCCTCCAGACAACAGGAAAAATAATAGACAAAAATCAGTGGAACTAAAAGAAGGGAGGATTAATAAAATAGACACTATCTAAGGCTGGTGATGTGTAAAGGATAAAAAGTACTGATTACTGTTACCAGGAATGCACTATAGATACTATAGGAGCCAAAGGAAGGACGCTAAAGGAATATTGTATTTAATACTCAGGCTTATTATAGTCTTAACAATTTAAATTAAATAGACAGTTGTATTAAATGTATTCACACTAAGAATTTATTGAATAAAGGTCTGGAGAGATAGTACAGTAGGTAGAATGCTGTCTTGCTCAGAATTGACCAGGGTTTGGTCCCCCAGACACCTCTAGGAGTAATCCCTGAACATAGAGACAGGAGTAAATTCTGAGCACAGCACATTTAAATCTCCTCCCCCAAATGTATTCAATACAAAAGATACCAGATAGCTTTGGGATTATACTTTTAGACCATTTCACAAGGAAAACTCCAGCCTAGACGGCTTCATTCAAGGGATTAATAACATTTCTATTCAAACATCCCCTTGATACTAAAACTAGAGAATACATGAAAAAGAAAAGAAATTATTCTCCAACATTCATCATGAAAGTGAATAAAAAAAATTCTGAGCAAAATTGTGTGTAATTGAATCTCTGGCTTGTAAAACAGTGAATTGTGTTTTTGTTTCACAATTTAAATATTTCTAACATTTTAAATTCCGTCAGTAACATTGAACAGATTAGCAGACTAGAAGAAAACTAGAAAAGTAAAGAAAACTCTGGGGAAAATCCCTTATCTTTCTGAACCTCAGCTTTATATTTTGGAAATCAGGAAAATAGAGCTATTTATTTTGATTGGAAAGAAAGAAGTAAAACTACCTAGGGTCACAAATATTTTAATTATCTTTATAGAAAATAAAAATCTCATTGAAGTTGCCTAAAAGAATAAATCAGTATATCTCACAAAGTCACAGAATACAGGACAATGATTTAAAATAAGTTGTGTTTTATGTACTACTAATCAAATTAATACTTGCTGACTCTGTCCTTTTTAGTCTTAATTTCAAAATTGTCATGATCTAAACTATCCATATTGTCATTTGCACTATGCATGCACTAGATTTATTAGTGTAATTCTTGACAATTAATGATATTTTAAACCTACTGGCAACACTTCATCAGTGGTCAAACCAGTGCAGTTCCTATTGGCTGCATTTTTGATTACCACAGTCAAGGAGAAGGTTCATAACTTCCTAGTACATCTAAGCATTCTCTTCCACATACCAGAACTCTGCTCCTGTGGAGAGGTTCCAGAGCTCTCTGTTCTCTCATTTAGGTGAATGTCTCCATCCTATGCTATTTTATTGTATTTTTATCCCTGAGATCACGATTCTGAAGAGTTAGCAGACCAAATCAATCTGTCCTTGAATGGGTGGGTGGTTTTTTGGTTTGCTTTTGATTTTCTGACTGAGAAAATTTTCTGGTTAGTAAATTGTCTGGTTTTTTTTTTTGGGTTTTGGGTCAACTCCTAGTGGCATATGCAAAGCAAGCACCTTCCCCACTGTACTGTCTCTCCAGCCCAGAAACTAATCTCCATTTTTGCTCAATTTCTGCGTTTACTCAGCCTGTATCTCACTGTCTTGATAGGGAGAGTGTGGAGAGCCTGATTCAGAAGCATTCCTATGCCCGTTCACCCATCCGTACCTACGGAGGAGAGGAAGATGTGCTGGGAGATGAAGGCCAGGTGGCACAAAATCGAGGTAAGGCACCTTCCAAGTGTGCAGTAACTGAGAGCGGGGCACCCGAGGACAAGGAAGGTGGGTAGGCGACACTGCTTCCAGGCAGACTGGCTGAAATATTTCAGTAGTTTCTGGGTAGGATGTGGGGGAGCTGATGGCCACCCAACTCTATATTTTGCTTTTGTGTCTCAAGTGATCATGCTGCTGTAGATTTTGTATGATTTCTGTTTGCTAATAAAAAAAATATAGCAAGTCTCACAAGTCACCAACCCAAGGTCTACAACAACCACAGAACTCTTGGACTCTGGGGAAAGTCCCTTACCTTTCTAAACCTCGGTTTTATAGTCTGGAAATCAGGAAATAGAGCTATTCCGCTTATCTAAGGAAGGCAATGGAAAACACTAATAGGAAAAGAGAGGTCTCCTATAGATGAACAGTGTAGAGGAGTGGCCACAGTGCTGAGCTGGGCAGAACAAAGATACTCCTGGTACAGGGCTTTCTGAGGGACCTTCGTCCCTGACTTCTGGGAAAAGGAACCCACAGTGACCAACCCTAGGAACAGGGCTGTTCACATGGGGTAGATGTCCTGATATGACTTATGTCCATATAGTGGAAGAATATCATGGGCCAAACACAGGACCTCTCCTAGTGAAGTCCCAGCAGGTTCCTAGTGCTTCTGCAATCAGAAATATCCATGTTCATACTCATCTAAACATTTGGATACTGTGATGTAAGAAAAATTTGGCCTTGCAGCTTTTTAAATACTTAATAATAATGATCAGAGTAAGAAGTTGGAGAGGTAGGAGAGGAGCAAGGCACTTGCACTGTGCCAAACTCGGTTCAGCCTGTGGCTCCACACATGGTTCCCTGAACACCAGGGGATGTTCCTGAGAAAAGAGAACAGAGAACATGATACAAGCTGTCTGGAGTTTCTTTTGAGGAAGTTATGTCTTTACCATTAGCATGGTATTGGCGTTTTGGTCACTCTGTGGGAACATGTAGGCTGTTGAATGAGTTAGGCAATTTTACATTTGGAAATTCTTCTATAGGTGTGTATCTGTTTCCCCTGAAGGGTTGGTTTACCTCAGGGTTGATTTGTTTGTCTTCTAAAATTGAAGACCTATTAAAAAATAAATAAATAAAATTGCAGACCTATAAATGTGTATTAAACATATACACGTGCATGCATATATATGTGAATATAAAAGAATCTTCAAAAGTGATTTAACTCTTGATTTGCTCCTTGAAAAAGAGTCTCTAGTATAATGAGTTGTTTCTCCTTATAGGATCAGCCTTCACCACGTCTGATAACCTATCTCTAAGCTCCTGGGTATCATCATCTTCTAGTTTCCCTGGATTTCAGCACCCACAATCCCTGACTGCTCTCGGCACCAGCACAGCATCCATAGCAACTCCCATTCCTCACCCCATCCAGGGTTCTCTGCCACCATACAGCCGACTTGGGATGCCTTTGACCCCATCAGCCATTGCCAGCTCCATGCAGGGGAGTGGCCCCACATTCCCCTCCTTCCACATGCCCAGATACCATCACTACTTCCAGCAGGGCCCCTATGCTGCTATCCAGGGACTGCGCCATTCCTCTGCTGTGATGACACCGTTCGTATGACTCTTCTGAAAGCAGGAGAAATCCAGATACAGAATGTGCAGATAAGGATGGAAATATTGGAGAAGGCGGGGTGGGTGGGGTCTGGGCTATTGGAGCAGGAGCTCTCTAATGACATAGGACTTATTCAGAGGAGAGCTGGACTCACAATAAAATCTATTCCTGAAGTTTGCGCCATGGACCAGGATTCATCTGGAGCAGTGGGATAGCTCTTGTGCTTGAGAATCTTTGTCAAGTTCTCAGCCAGCATAAGTCATGCAACTAGACTATCTGTTTTACCCTAAAGTGAATAACAACAAACCAGATGAATTTTAAGGTGCATTATTCTTAGTTTCAAATGCTGTGTTGATGCAGTACTGTATAAAATCAACATGTATAGGTTTTCTTTCTGCTTTCCACAGGTTAAAACAATTTCCAAGAGGTAATACTGTATAACATAAGCATAGTATCTAACTTAGATACGTTTCTCTTTGTAGAAGTGAGAACCGATAGAGAGATTATTTGTAGTGCTGTAGCTTAAGCATGTTGAGTTTTCCTTTGTGTTCGTTTGATGGGGAAGGAGATGAGATTATGTTGATGCATTCTGTTTTGTGGAGTGATGGATGGTGATGACCTCACAAAGTTCTTGTTCTGGTATAGATGGACCAGTACATGAAAAGCGTTTCCCCCCCACAATTTCATCTCTTTTAATCCTTCCTTTCTTTCTAGCAATTACCTGCTCTTTATAAAAGGGAAAATCTTCCATACACAATTTTGAAACAAGAGGCTGTTTGTGTTACAAAGGTTTTATTTTCCTGAGCTGCGTTTTAAAAACATGACTAACTATTCACTAAGAACATTAAAATTTCTACACAGTGACACATTAGAAAACATTAGACTTGCTTTCACTTATAGCTGTGATAAAAAGGTTTTGCTCTACTCTGACAGGATTCTTTTTGCCATGGGGACTACAGGTCTCTTTAATTTTATGTCAGCTTTGGAAAACTTGGTGAACCTTAAAATGCAGTAGACCAAATTTCCGTTTCACATGTCTGCTTTGTTATTAGATAAGGATTTGTGAGTGTCCTTCAGACATGCCCTTTCAGCTACCCTTTAACCTGTGCTTGTGAGGATTTATCAATCCTTATATCTGATATTTTGTCATCTTGTCTCACACTTAGCAACTCCTTTACTAGGTCCATAATATGAAATTGTATGCTGACTCAGTGTGTCCCTGACTGAAGCACAGGCAGTGTTTCTGATTCAGTGTGAAGCATTTATCCCCCTTATTTTTAAATCTTGTCTTCTAGTGTTTATGATACCAGTAGATTATATTTTAGTGTACAGAGTCTTTGTTATTTTCATATCTTAGCATTTATGGCCAAATTAGTCCATCTGATATTCTCTATAGTTCATTTCTTTTATGACAGGTAATAGAATTTATAGTCCTTCAGTTTTAGATACAGTATATTCTAGCTATAGGACTTAACCTGTCTTCTTTACAAAAATCTTCAAAATACTTATTTTCATGTTTACAAGTAATACTCATTTTACTCTTGTCTGACTATAGGAGTATGGAATCTGTGACTGAGAGACAGCTAATACTGCTGTTTTGAGTAGTGGTACTTGAGAGTATAAACAGTGTACTTATCACATCAGTCTCTGGCAAGGTTTTACTTGATTGTTCTAATGGTAGAGTTTTCCAAATATTGCCTTTCTGGGTATTTTCACCCTGTGTACTAGCATACCTTGTCTGTGTATTGCTATTGCTGGGTTTTTGCACTTGTGTTTGTTGTATCCCAGGGTTTACTTACAGGGAAGCATGGACCGCATTAATCAAACATCTCAAAGTCTTACGGCAGACACTGCAGATTAATTTCTAACTTCTTGCATGTTACACTATAGTACTTGGCAAGTAGTTTGTTTTCAACTAGTAGTTTGACATATGTGCAACTATTTTAAAAAAAAAAACTAATGTTTAACGTAATTATCCATAACAGCATAGGAGTTTAATACTTTTATAGTTGGCCTGTTTTCCAGAGTTCCATTTTTAATAAAAATTAAAGCAGAAATAACAAAAGTAATGCTATCTTAAGAAAATAACCCCATATCCTGGTAAATTATCATTCTAATAAAGTGAATCCATGTCCAAGTTTTCTCTTCAACAAGAATGGAAGGATTATTTTGACATTTTCCCTGATCTGTGTGCCTCAAAGTAGGTTTGTATGTTTTTCTTAAATATGCTTTTGCATCAGCATTTCCCGATTTCATACTTTGTTTTGCAATTCTGAGCAATAAGACTAAAAATAGAGAACTTAGAGAAAATCAGATTGAAATATCAAAGCATACCTTTATAATGTCACTCCTGAAAATCCGAGTTGTATATATATTTGAAGTTAGTGTTACTTGAACCAAGAAAAGCAGCCTAAGTGAAATATGACTTACCCAACCAGAACCTCTGGGGCAGTGGGAGCAGGACAGATCCTTACCTTCATGGGCCCTTTTGAACTATTCTGGCTATTTATTCTAACATTTGATATCAGGAAGAATAAAAATTCTAAAGTTTATTCTATAAAAGTCATTTTAAGAATCAGTTAATTAGCAGGGCATTCAAGAGCTTGAGTAACAGCATATTTGAGATGAATTCAGGGTTTCCCCAATTACATCACAGTCCACAGTTGACTTGCACACAGAAGCAGGACTTGAGGAGACCCTTTAGGAATGCTGAATCTGACCCGAAACCACTGATTTGTAACTTGGTAGGCTCTACATTTATAATGTGTTTTTAAAGCATTTGTCAATAATTCAAAGCTCAAGTATTTCCTGTGCTTATTTAGTAAATTTTCCCCATTGCTCTTAGCCGCATAAAGATAAAGCTGTGCGGCTTGTTTCTAACACACCACAGATTGTTAGCTAACAAGGTCTCCATTAATGTGTATTGCCTTGCTGGCCTTTTGACTTTATAACAGCGTTTGTTTTTGCAAGGCCTGCATCTTTTCCCAGTAGGTGGGCACAGAATGGGAGATGGTCAGAAGTTGATGATTCATCATCACTGAAAATTCTGGGTTGGCCACAGTTCCACAGGATTCTGGGGTACAGCATTCCCCTCTTGTCTCTGACATTACCCTCAGCCAACCACAGCCCAGGTCACCCAAAAGAAAACGCAGCCCTCTAGCAGCCTTCCATACAGTGTTCTTAGAAGGAAAGCATGCCCATTCCAAACTGCTTGTCTATTTATCCCATTTTGAAATTCCACACTGGCTTTTCAGACTGTCTTCTTCCATGTAAGCTGAGTTATGTTGAGGAAATGAGCTAAAATAAAATGGGTCCAATGACCTTACCACCTCTATTATATAACACCAAATTTAGCCATACCAAAGAAATTAAAGTTCAAAAACAGAACAATAAAAACCCAGTTTTGAACTGTGCAGGTTCACCTATCACAAGAAAAACACCATTTTACTAAATTTCCCATTGACTAAGTTAGTGAAATGATTTTCACTGTTGTATATGAAATGTATAGTATCTCAAGTTTTAATATTATTACCAACAAAATGTAATATACCCTAAATGTGTACTGGACAGAAATAAAGCACTGGGTAGAAAAGATTTTCCTTGAGGAAGCTAGACTAGGGTGAAAGATGGGTTTTTAAAAATATATATCAATCCAGAATATATGGTTTTTTTGTAAGCAAATCAAAGGAAAGGTTACAAATTCTGAAAACTAGGAAACCATAAAAAATATTTTAAGATAACTTTCCATGACATTTGCAAAATATTTCGATACTTCTTCAGCATGTTTAAATCTGAAAAAGTTCATTTATAAATAATTGACAGGTTTAATAACCCATATGTATTTTCTAGTTCTTTTTCCTCTGTCTTTTCTTCAATTTGAATCCCTTTCCTTAATAATAAAGAAATTAGAAGCTTTTGGAAAATAATAACACGTGGACAAAAAATATACAGTTGTATTTTACTTCTGGTACATTAAAATACTATATTAAGTTGAGTTTTTTTTTCCTATTTTCTAAAACCTAAAGGAAGTTTTTTTTTTAAAATTTCTTATAAGATAAAATTGGATGGATACAACCTTTGTAGTAGACTCTGTCACAGTTCTATTGTTTGCTGTGTTTATTTGCTTAATGAATTAATTGTGTGAGAACAGTCACTGTAATGGAGTGTGTGAGGTGTGGGTGGGGGGAAGGGCATGGGAAATGTTTTATGAGAAAAGAAAGCCTAATACTATGAAATAACATCTAATGAAGTTCTTTTTAAGTGCAATATATTTATTTCTGCTAGAAATGTATTATCAACATTATGTAATATTTGAAGCATTACATATTATTTGTAAACAGCTTAAAATTATATATTACCCAAAATTGTACATAAGTACCAATGTGTGGATATTAATTTCTTTCATTAAAAACAGTGTGGTTTTGATACATATACACATTACACCTTTTATTATCTTACACATGTTGCTATATAATTCTTGGAGTCTGTTTTGTCACCTGGAAGAAATGAGGAGGGTCACAATTGTCACGGCCACAACCAGGCCAGACCCAGCACCCTGGATTACTGCACAGTCTTTTTTTTATCTTCAATTGCATTGGAAAGTCTTCAAAGAAGACAGACATAGCTCTCAAGTTCCCACCAGTTCCCATATTTCTGCAATCCCTTTTACTCATTTCCTCTGTTTAATGAAGTCTTTGAGTTATGAAACTATATGCTTCTCTTTACTGATCCTGAAGACTCCATAAAGCTTAAAGAACTGCTACCTCTCATTCTAGTCATGAACTCTTGAATGTATGTGCTCTAATGCTATTACATTAAGCAGGCTGACACAAATAAGATTAACCAAATTCAAAGTCTTAATTCATCTTCCATATGACAGTCCTTCAAAAATATTGACATTATCATACTTTCTGCTTTCAGAAGTCAATTTGCCTTCATATTTTTGTGCACGCCAAACAGGAGTCTTTTACAAATTTTCTGTTTGGAATGATTCCAAGCTAAAAGAAATGCTTGAAGAATAGTATAAAGAAACCCTGGGTAATCTTTACCTTAATTCTTCAGTTGTTTACTCTGCTTCAGTTTGTCTTATCCTTTGGATTCATAAGAGTGAATGTGTATGCACATGCACTACACACATGTCCTTGCACACACACACACACACACTTATCAGTATATAAAAATTTATCATTGCTCAGCATTTCTCGGTAATTCAAAGTCTATATCCTAAAAATAAGGAATTTAATTAAATATTCACATTATGTTAGCAACTTCAGGAACTTCAATAATGGTACAAGCACTTACTTCAATACTGTCAAATGATCCAGTGATGTCCTTGTTGCTTTGGTCTCTTATAATCCTGTCCTTCCTCAGGCTTTATTATCCTTTATAACAAAAGAACTCCTCGAATGATTTATAATTTATTATCATTCTTTGTTTTATTTTGGGGGGGACTACACCTAACTAGTAATGCTCTCATGGTATGCAAGTCACGTACCCTACCCGCTGTACTATTTCTCAGACCCTACCATTCTTATTTTCATGATTCAGTCATCCTAGATTTAATCAGTATTATCTTTAGTTAAATTCTGTAACCTTTTGACATATCTTGGACTTTTTTTTTTGAGGGGGGGGAGTGTTTTGTCTTTGTTTTTCTTTTAGCACTTCTTCAATTTCTGACATAACAAGTTCAAGGCTTATTTTAACCTTCCCCTTTCCAACTCTGAAACCAGTCATTTCTCTAAGGATCCCAGATTCCTTCTAGTTGGGGAAGCCAGGCTAGGAACCAAGACCTGTGTGGCAGATGTACCCAGTGGAGTGTTTGCTTCGAAGTAATTTCAGCTAACCTAGTTAGAAATTTGCATGTGTACATGGAAGCACACGTTCACCTGTTTGCATTTGGGAGTGTATGTGTATAAAATGTATATGAATGATGAGTTTTTACAGATACTTCAAATTGCAATGTATGTTCATGAAGTTTTTTTCCCCATTACTTTACCCAATTTCATATTTGTATTTTTTCTTCTTCCCTAGAGAGAATCATGGTTCCCAACATCAACCCTTCCCCACAAATAATTTCATATCACTTCACTCTTACAAATCTAGAAAGGGCTCAAGGTTTGTTTGCAATTGTTTCTCTTCCTCACAGTAGATGCCTGAAGAAAGTGCTGCTTTTCTTCTCCCTAGTAGGTGATTGTTTGCAGTTTTTAGCAAAAGGCAAAAAGACCCAAAGTAGTTAACTAAATACTCTGAACAAATTGACGTTGTAACTTGCCCAACTTCAAAACTTGCCATGAATCTATCATAATAAAGACAGGTTAGTTGTGGGGTATTCCCCAACTGGGTCAGTGGCTTCTGTCCTGTCCTGCAAGGTCAGTAACAAAGAATGAGGCAGATGAAGCAGCTGTCCAGGCAATGAGATCTCCTAAATAGCCCCTAAAGCGGGACTGACTGGACATTTTATTTAGTTAGCCTTTGAATTCTCATTCCCTCAAGTACCCCATTCATCTTATAGCAAAGGATTTACATAGCCATAGCATATGGATATCTTTTAGATAAGCAAGCAGCCTGCACTCTTAAAGGGATGATCTTGTTTTTCTGAGCCGAATACTCCCTGCCAGGCCACATGACTACAGTGCTTGTAAACCTGCTTAAGCCTACATATCCCTAACATGAAGTTTCCTGCTTGTTTCATATTTTTGGTTCTGATACACGTTTGCATCTTCAGTGTCCCTCTCTCACTAAGCTAATTTTCCTATTCTGTATATTCCTAGCATAATGTTTCTTGCTTTGCAACACATTTGTGGCTCTGATGCATATTTCCATATTTCCATATTTAACTTGCTTTACTCACGAGACCATCCAAAGCTTGGGGCCTGTTTTAGTAGAATGATTTCCCACAATGGCAATCGTGAAAGAACAGACAAGTGAGTCAATAGAATAGAGAATAAAGCAGTATGAATCTAGTTAACGGATCTTTCACAAAGGGGCAAGTGAGTGGAGAGACTATGCAGAATCATAAACTCCAATCAGATATTGCACTTTTCGCAAAATTTAACTCAGTAAGAACCGAGTGTTAAATGCAAAGCCATAAAATTCCCCAAAGAAAGCATTATAAGAATTTCATGTTCTTCCAATGGAGCTAGCCAGGCGTGTAGAATAGAGCATTATAGAAACTCTAGGTATCCTTGGCTTTTTAGATATAGTAAAAGTATGATTCTGAAAGAAAATCATGATTGACTACATTGAAATTAAACTTATGAAAAACTCACTATTAAAGTAAAAATACTAGTCAAAACCAAGAGAAAATACTTGCAAAACTCACCTTCATAACATACAAATATTACTTAAAACTTATTGATTAGCTTGTCCAGAATCTTTCTCTTGCCTTAATTTAAAAAATATGTCATTATGTGGACTTAGACCTTTACATTAATTTTCTTTTAATCTTCTATTTTTCCTTTAGAAAGAATATGTGAAATTAATAATTTCCTCTCCACCTTGAACCTTGGCATGGCAATTTCTGCCTATTATAAAAAAATTTATATACTTTGTATGTATTGTTAAGTCTAATCTTTGCAATGACTGTAGAAGAAAGGGCCTATTTTTTAAAAAATTTTTTTATTAGTGAGACACCATGAGGTACACTTACAAATTTTGTGCTTGGGTTTCAATTATACAATGATCAAATACCCATTCCTCCACCAGTGCCCATTTCCCACCACCATGGATCCCAGTATCCCTCCCACCCCTCATCACCCCCATCCTCCCCTGCCTCTGTGGCAGGGCATGCCCCTCTGTCCTCTCTGTCCTTTTGGGTGTTGTGGTTTGCAAAAGAGGCAATGAGTGGCAATCATGTTTGGTCCATAGTCTACTTTCAGCATGCTTCTCCGATCCTGGGAGGATCCTCCCAACTTCCTTTATTTGGTGCTCCCTTCTCTATCTGAGCTCCGAAAGGGCCTATTATTATACCTATCTGAGGTATGGGAAAATTAAAGCTCAGTGAGATTAAGTGCTCATAGAAAGACCATGGTAAATAAGAAAAAATTCAAATCTGGTATGTATTCATAACTAAAACACTGAACAAACTTCTTAAATATTTATAACTTTTTAAGGAAAAATATTTCAAAGTCTACTTTTCCTCTTCTTAATCCAAGTACATCATCTTAATTAAGAAAAATAAAAGTAACAACTTTTAATAACAATTTTCTTCCCAATGGATAATAAATTGTAGGTTGTGTGTTAAGAATTGTTTCAGTGGATTTTAGCAAAGACTAGAGAATTTTGAAGTTCCACATTTATCTTTTGGGGATGGGTATTGATCTATGTGGAAGCAGAACTTGGCTACCCAAAGCAAGAGTCCGGTGGTCCTGTTGCAAATACTTCTTTTACTGAGGGATATTTCGTGGCTATTTAGGCTGCCAGAGGATAGCACTGCACTGTAGCATTGTCCTCCCATTGTTCATCGATTTGCTCGAGCGGGCACCAGTAGCGTCTCCATTGTGAGACTTGTTGTTACTGTTTTTGGCATATCAAATACGTCACGAGTAGCTTGCCAGACTTTGCCATGCAGGTGAAATACTCTCGGCAGCTTGCAAGGTTCTCGGAGAGGGGCGGAAGAATCAAACCCAGGTTGGCCACGTGGAAGGCAAACACCCGTTGTGCTATCACTCCAGACAGAGGATAGAAATAAAAATAAAAATAATGAAGCCAACTGTACTCAGAGCAGACAATAACTGGACTATGGGAGGCAGTAGGAAACAAATCAGGGCCTGGGTGGTCACATTGGGTCTAACGAGACATAAACAGACAGGCAGACAGACAGACACACACACACATATACACAGAGTGAGAGAGAGAGAGAAAAATAGAGAGAAAGGGAGAGATGAGGGAGAGGAAGAGAGAAGGAGAGTGACAGAGAAGGAGGGAGAGAGAAAGAGAGAGAGAGAGAGAGAGAGAGAGAGAGAGAGAGAGAGAGAGAGAAGAGAAGGTAGCAACCAAAGGACAGGACAGGGAACAAACTGGGAAGATAGAAGACAGTAAGGTGTTCAGGTTGAACTTGAGACAGAAGAGGGAAGAAAGAACTGATAAGCTTATGTGCAGGGCAACCTGTGACTCCACAGGTAAATCTTTACAGTTACTTAAACACATGTACAAAAACCTAAATAAAAATCCTAATAAGATCCTTTAGAATAAAGGTTTTGTTTTGAATTTGAGGAAATCAGATCTAGAAAACTGAACTACCACAAATATACTGAGGTCAGACAGTGATATTTCTAGACTACTCTATCATAGTCAAAGTTAAATACAATAAAAATACAATCTCATATTAAAGGTGGCACACAGATGATTTATGTAGAGTTGCTGTTTGGGCATGATTTGCATTTAATTTGCCCATCTATATTCTACATTTCATTCATTAATATATTTGACCTTTGCTTATTTATGTTGAATATAGTAGTTCTTAAATCAGTTACTTTGATGGTAACTAAAAGTAATCTCATTATGTGGGAGCTTGTACACAGAATTATAATCTTTGGGTTCATGGAAAAATTGATTTTTGGGGTGTGGCTTATATATATGTGTATAGTTCTTGACTAAACACATTGGTTAAGTCATTTAATATATTATATATTGACCATTTATATTGGTTAAGTCATTAAATATAAGCCTGATACAAACTGAACAGACTCCAGTTTTAGTTTTTGATTTATTTATTTTAATTTCACTTGAGGCACTGTAAGAGCTCCAGTTTTAAAAGCAAAATGGCCTCCTCAAGTACACAGAAAGTAGATATTCCTAGAAAATTCCAATTTATGACAGATGCCTCTTTCCCTGTAGACAAAGTATCTTGGGAAACATCACATGTACATGCATTTGCACGCTGATGACTTCCCTGCCTTGGAGGCTGCCATTTCCTCCTTTGAAGTGCCTGCATTCAGCTAGACCCTGAGCAGGCTTCGAATTACTTAATCCGATACCAGTAAACACCGTTTAAAATGCATCAATCCAAGACATATAATGTTTTTAAGCTGAAGCAAAGATTTTCTTTTCTGGAGAAAATTTGCTGAAGAAGAATTTGGGAGGATTTTATAACAGATGATAAAAGAAAAATTTGGCAATAGTATTAAGTCATACTTATGACTTTCCTAGTTTGGGAGATAAAAATTGATATATGATTAGAAACATTTTTTCATTATTTTAAAATTATAGAAGGGTCTTAACTTCAATTTTCATTTCAACATGAAAATTGAATCCCATTTGGTTTACTTTTTGAAAAACTTCTTCATTAAAATGAAAACTTATTAAATCAAATTGCTCTAATAGTCTTGGAAGTATCATACAACTACAGCTAACACAAGAGACTCTAAGAACTTTGTGAGCATTAGAATATCTAATCCTTCCCAGCTTTGTTGATAATCTAACTCCTTATGCCATAAAAAGGAATAGAGTATCTCAATATATAATAAGCTGTAAACAGTGCAAATAAAATCTACTTCTCATACAAAAGAATGAAATGAATATTTTATCAAATGAGAGGTAGAAAAGTGAATAACATTTTCAAAACAAAGTTCACTAAGTTAACTATTTTTCCTGGCCTATATAAAGAGAGAGATGTGTCTTAGCTGTTCACTTAAAGTGATATGTATGTAGGTATGTAAAATTAAAGTACTTACTCTTGATAGACCATATCCACACGATAACCAAGCTCATTGAGGTTTCTCGGGAGTTCAAGATGCCGCTCTGCTTAACGTTCATTGATTTAAAGAAGGCTTTTGATTCTGTTGAGACGGAAGCGGTCATTGAAGCCCTAGCCAATCAGGGCATTCAAGCCCAATACATCAGGATCCTCCGTGAGCTGTATTGCGGATTCACTACCAGGATCTCACCATTCTACAAAGAAGTGATCGTTGATGTCAAGAGAGGGGTGCGGCAGGGTGATACCATTTCACCGAAACTCTTCAGTGCCACCCTCGAGAACATCATGCGACGACTGGAATGGGAAGGAATGGGAGTGAAGATAGATGGTCGGCAATTACACCACCTCCGCTTTGCTGATGACATTGTTTTAATAACACCAAACATCAGCCAAGCGGCACAAATGCTGGCCGACTTTGACCGTGAGTGTGGAAAGGTAGGACTACAGCTGAATCTTACGAAGACAATGTTTATGAGAAACAGCCTCATTCCTGACGCCCCATTCGCTCTCAATGGAACGACCATCTCCGAATGCAACAGCTATGTCTACCTAGGTCGAGAGGTCAACATGACAAATGACCTGACACCCGAGCTGCGCAGGAGGAAGAGAGCGGCTTGGAACGCCTTCAAGAACGTCGAAGAAATAGCTAAGAGGAGGAAGAACCTCCGGCTCCGGGCACATCTCTTTGATTCCACTGTTCTTCCTGCATTAACATATGCCTCAGAGACCTGGGCCCTACGCAAACAAGATGAGAACGCTATTCAGGTCTCCCAAAGAAGAATAGAAAGAGCTATGCTTGGAATATCACGTTTCACTCAAATGAGAGAAAGAATCCGGAGTTCTGACATCCGTCGACGATCAAGAATCAGGGACGCTGTCTCATTTGCCAAGGTGTCGAAAATCAGATGGGCTGGTCACGTAATGAGATTTAAAGATGACCGTTGGACTAGAGCTGTTACTGATTGGATTCCACGGGATGTCAAAAGACCGCGTGGCCGCCCACCTACCAGATGGTCAGACTTCTTTGTCAAGATCATGAATGATCGGTTTGAGGCCCTTCATGTTCCCGGAGCGAACAGATGCCATTGGGCTACACTAGCACGCGAAAGGGACAAATGGAGACGTTACTGGCGCCCGCTCGAGCAAATCGACGACTAACGGGAAGTTAAGTGATTAAGTTAAGTGACTCTTGATAGAAAAACATCTAGATCAATTATGGCAAAGTGTTGGGCCAGAGCTATAATACAGTGGAAAAGTGTTGGCTTTGCATGGCCGACCTCCATTAGATTCCATCTGAGTGCAAGGCCAGGAATAACCCCTGAGCAACCCAGAAAGCCAAAAATAAATAAATAAATATCACTGTATCACTGTATCACTGTCATCCCGTTGTTCATTGATTTACTCAAGCGGGCACCAGTAATGTTTCTATTCTTCCCAACCCTGAGATTTTAGCAGCCTCTTCTTACTCATCTTTTCCCAATGATTGGAGGCTCGTTCAGGGTCAGGGGAATGAGACCTGTTGTCGTTACTGTTTCTGCCACATCGAATACGCCACGGGGAGCTTGCCGGGTTCTGCCCATGCAGGTGGGATACTCTCAATGGCTTGCCAGACTCTCCGAAAGGCACATATTTATATATTTCTCTATATGATTTGTTGCCTACTGTCTGATCCCCGTCAAATATGGTGTGGTAATTATGGAAAATGGGTAGGAAGTGTTTTATAATGTGTCCAGGAATATGTTAACTCATGTGTGAGGCTCAGTTCGAGAGTGTGGAAAGTGGCCTGGAGCATGGCGGTGGTTGGGTAGTGGAGGTCGGCTGCTGGGGCTGGGTCCCTTGGGGTGAGAAGGGCTCTCACCCTCCGCACTCTGGAGCGCCCCAAGTGAAAACAGCCTGGCGCTCTTTATTTATTTAGTAAATAAATAATTAAAAAAACAAAGCAAAGCTGTTAACATTTGGATAATCAAAGGACACGATCATTTTGATATATAAAATATGCAAGTGTTTATGTGTTTATTAAAATTTTAAATTTCCCGACATTAAATATTTAACAAGCTTACTTATTCCAAGAATGGCAATATTTTCCTTTTTTTAACTTGAGAGTTAGTGGCTTATAATGATTAATAATGGTATTTCAGCGTGCGCATATGCTACCCGAGTCCGTGTGCTGCTTGGGCCCATGCGGCCGAGTACATGCGGTGCCCGAGCACATGTGTCGCCCGCATCTCCCCTCTTGAGATGGACTTTCATGCGTTTCTATTTAACGCTGGGATGTGTGTAGGGAATCTCTCCACCCTTGGAGAAGCCTGTGTTCTCTCTTGAGCAAGTTACTCATTACTCTGTCTCTCTGACTCTCCACTTTCCCCCACTTTCTCTCCCTCTTTCCCTTCAAAAAACCCTCCAAATAAAATGTTTTACTTCAAAAAAAAAAAGGTATTTCAGGCATATGATTCCAGTACCACACCCCTCACGGTGTAATCACCTTCTTCTGGAAATTCGAATGCACCTCGCTCTCAAGCACCCCACCCCAACTCGATTGTATGGATCAGTTGTTACTGTTGTGGGAAATTTTTTATTTTTAAAAGTGAATGCCAAAAATCACCTAAATTTGGGGCCTGGGGAAGTTAGCTCACAGGGCTCCAGTACTTGCTCGCTATTGCCAGGCCCTGAGTTCTGTCCCTGGAGTCCCACGGTCATCCCCAGACCCACCTACCACCAGCGTTTTCAGGTGTAGCCCTTGGTAACCTTGGTAACCTCTATGACTGCACTCCAGGACAGGCTGGAGCATTTCCGGGCCCAGGCCTTTTGCCTGCCCTCCACTGCTGGGTGTGGCACCTAAACAAAACCAAACCTAAACTTGAATTCTTATTTACAAATCATTGTTGCCATCTGCTGGACATAGCATTTCATTGCATCTTTTGTAAAAAAAAAAGAAAAAAAGAAGTGTTTTTTTCCCCATATGTTCTACTGGAAAAATGACACAATTAGAAACATAATCAATTGTGAAATTGCCCGATGCCTCTATTATTTTAAATAGGATGATGTGATAATATATCGTTATAACATATTGTTATGTGATGATATCCTGCAGTATACAGCTCAAAATGTACTTTTAATAATCATTGAAATCATTTAATGATCCATTACAGAATACATACCAAGCATATAAGTAAATTTATTGTCATTAATAATTATGAAATATGATTCAAATAGTTATTCAGGTCTGGAGCGATAGTGCAGTAGGGAGGGCTTTTGCCTTGCACACGGCCAATCCTTGTTTGATTTCCAGCATCCCAGTATGTTCCACTCGCCTGCCAGGAGTAGTTCCTGAACACAGAGTAAGGAGAAAGCCCTGAGCACTTCATGGGATGTCTCAGTAATAAAACAAAGAAATAAAAAGTCAAATATCTGTTCAAAATGGACCAAGTCAAAATATGACAAAACGGTGAGGAAAATTAATGAGGTGAAAACATTCCATGACTCTTAACACCTGAAAAAAACTCATTGCCATGTTTTTCCTCATACATGAATCTATTCTTCTTAGTAAAAGAATTCATAATTACTTTGACAATTGTGTTTCTATGTATGAAGCCACTAAAAATACAGAAGTCGAAAAATATTGATGTGACTGTTAAGTAGTAATGATAACCTATATCTATTAATAATAATAAAGCTAACCAGTTTAATCTGAACACAGTTACCCTAGACAAGATAAAGAAGGATTTGTTGATTAAACACAAAGATGTTTTAGCATTATCTCATTAAATCATAGCATTATGTAATTTTCCTCACTTGTCAGAAGAGTACATTAATATTAGAGTGTTAAATTACTCAAGGTCACATACTGGAAAGCTTCCATATTAGTCACCCATGTAAAAAATTGAGAATGAAACCTGGAACTTAGTCCAGTATGTCTCTACACATCTGAACCAAGCAATACACGTTGTTGCTCTGACTTTTTACACTATCATGAATATTTTTTTTCCCTTTATTTTATTTTATTTTTTTTAAAGTTGTAGATTTACAATTTTTTGTGCTTTGGTTTCAATTATACAATGATCAGATACCCATCCCTCCACCAGTGCCCATTTTCCACCACCATGGATAATATCCCTCCCACCCCCATCCCCCCATCCCCCCTGTCTCTGTGGCAGGGCAATCCCCTGTGTTCTCTCTCTCCTTTTGGGTGTTGTGGTCTGCAAAAGAGGCATTGAGTGGCAAACATGTTCAGTCCATAGTCTACTTTCGACATGCATCTCCCCTCCTGGGAGGATCCTCCAAACATCCTTTATTTGGTGCTCCCTTCTCTATCTGAACTGCCCTTACCTCTAGGATACCCGGCTAGCCTCTAAGTTACGGAGTAATCCTCCTGGTGCTGATCTCAGCTATTCTTGGGTATTAATCTCATACTTTGTTACTTTATATCCCCCAGATGAAGGCAATCTTTCTATGTCTATCCCTCTCTTTCTGACTCATTTCGCTTAGCATGATACTTTCCATATTGTACCACTTGTATGTAAAGTTCATATCATGAATATTTTTCTGTCACATAAATATTCAAAGTGACTTTCATGACTGCAATGCTTCATGATACGTTTCTTATCTTCTTTTCAGTTGTTCACATTACAAGTAATAGTTTTATTGATTATGTGCCATAAATATCATTCCAAGTTATTTTCAAACATTCATTTTTTAATGAAATTAAAGGAAGGATTATAATACTATAATGCATCACCACTTGCTCTTACATTGGTCCATATACTTCACTTCTGGGAACAGATTTCTTGGTACTACCCTGAGTTGCTGACTGGTTTCATTAGCCCCTTGCCTTGTTCCTGATATTAATCAAGCCAGATATGTGCATGCTTTGTCATATTTTAAATGAGGCTTCCTCCTTGTTTTCTCTGATATAAACATTGCAATAAACATTCTTATGAAAAATTTAAATTTTTAAATAAATGCACCATAATTTACGAAGTTATTCATAGTTGAGTTTCAGGCATAAAATGTTTCAATACCAATTCTACCACCAGAAACTAAAATGCTTAAAATAATCTGATTTGTGCTCTTCAGAGATAGATCAAGGGTAAGAACACTTAGTTCTTTTTCAGTACATCAAAGATCCAAAAGGCAGTTGAATGGGCCACGTCAGATAATAAAGGGGTTAAGGTGCACAGGACTAACCTCGGTTCATTACATAGGTTCCCCCAAGACACTTTTTCATGAGCAAAGAGCCAAAAATAAACTGTAAGCACAACTAGGGGTAGCCCCAAAACAAAACAAAAAGGCAATTAGAAACTTCAGGAAGCAAACTGGCCAGAAAGAAACAATTACTGCATTCCTCTTACTATTTCAAAACAATATCTAAGAGCTCATAATTAAGAAATAAGGTATTTGGAATATCCATATTCATTTGAGAATATTTTTCTCTTAAAATTCTCTTTATTTTCAGCTGTGAATGCTATATAGATCTGTGGTGCTTGGTGGCCAGTGTCACTCCTGATGGTGCTCAGTTTACACCTTGCATTTGAAAAATTCATTGTGGTTTACAAAACATTAATAATGGTGTCTTGTGCACATAATTCTAACATCACACCCATTACCAGTATACCCAATTCCCTTTCCCAAAGACCTCAATGCCCCTCTCTTTCAAACAACACCCCCCACCCCAATCAATTGTGTGGATCAGTTCTTCTGTTGTGTTATCTTTGGACCTTCGTTGCTCCCTTGCTGCAGATCTTGAGGTCCATGATTTAGAGAGATCATTCTGTATCTATCTCTCGCCTTCTGACTTCACTCAGCATGATCTCCTCTAATTCCATATATGGTGTTACAAAATGCATGATTTTGTTCTTTAATAGAGCTGCATAGTATTCTATTGTGTATATATAGCACAACTTTTTCATCCATTGATCTGTAGTTGGGTATTTGGATTGTTTTCATATAATGGCTATTGTTTTGTGTGTGGAAATGAACATAGATGTGCATATATCGTTTCAGATTAATGGTGTTGTGTTGTGGGGTAAGATATCAAGAAGTGGTATGGCTGGGTTGTATGCAAGATCTATTCCTATTTGAGAGTGGTAATTCTTCATATTGCATTCCATAGAATCTGAACCAGAGGACATTTCTACCAACGTTGCACGAGGGTTCCTTTCTTACCACAATCCCACCAACACTGTTTCCAGACTTTTTCATATGTGCTATTCTCATTGGTGTGAGATGAAATCTGAGGGTTTTTTCTTTGAGTTATTGTTCCCCAAATGTGGGAAATCATCCCCCTGACAATGCCAAAGTCAAGATAGTATTTTGGGCAAAGCAGTTAAGGTATTTCAATATCAACATAGGGTAGCAAAAGTGCCAAGGAAAGTATAGAATAAAACCATTTAGTATTTTAGAATTAGAGGGCAACATAGACAAAAACAGAATAGGAACTTACCACGACTTTTTGCTTTAAGGGCATGATAGGCTCTGTGAAGTACCCCAGTCTCAGATGGGTACATTAATATTTCAAAGTTAACATATCCATTGAATTTTGAAGTGCTTATTGACTATCCTTAGTGTCTCTGCCAATTTAAAGAATAGCTCAGTGCTGGGAACCAGGGTGCAGGAGCAGTGCTGTAGGGAATAAGTGGCCAGCCTGGGCATTCACTGGGGTCTGCCTGGGCAACCCCCAAACCTGGACAGTTCTCTGTATTTGTCTCATTCCCTGTGATGGACCCCCCAAGGGATGGAAGTGCAAGGTGCCAATATGATCAATGTTACTGTGGTCAATCACCACACCTAATCATGAGCAATGTGGGGCACTTTTTCATATGCCTGTAGGCCAAAGAATAATTTTTATTAGCCTTTCCTATCATATTGCAAACCCAGTGTTGAGCGCTGGAACTTATTCACTATTAACACTTGGAAAAATCACTCCAACATCCTTAGTTTTTTCACTGTATTGCTGTATCAGCGTCCTCCCACTGTTCATTGATTTGCTGGAGCGAGCCTAGTAACGTCTCCATTGGAGACTGTGTTGTTACTGTGTTTGGCATATCGAATACATCATGGGTAGTTTGCCAGACCTTGCCGCGTGGGCAAGAGACTCTCAGTAGCTTGCCGGGCTCTCCCAGAGGGGCGGAGGAATCAAACCCTGCTCCGCCAGGCTGGTTGCATGCAAGGCAAACGCCCTACCACTATGCTATCGCTCCAGCTCCGTTTCTCGGACTTTTGGCTAAGATCAAGTGTAGTATCTGTTCTTATCAGTTTCATATCTGATACGTCCTCTATCCTTAGTTTTTTAATCTCTAAAAATTTATGAAGTAAATAAGAAATGATGTAAATACGAAGTAAATAAGAAACATTATTGAAAGTTCCCACAACGGAGACATGCTTAGAAAAATCTTAGGAAACAGAGTACTGGGGCCAGACTGATGGAACAGCAGGTAGCATGCTTGCCTCTCACATGGTCAACCTGGTTTCATCCCCGGCACCCATATACCCTGCCAGGCAGGAGTCATCCCTGAGAGCAGAGTCAGGCATAAGCACTGAACACTGCTGGGGGTGGCCCCCAAACCGAAAAAGAAAGAAGAAAACAGAAAACTGGTAGTAGCACTTAACTAAGTGAAACAAAGATAAGGGTACCTTCGATAAGTGCTTAGAAAAGAATCTCTTGATCAGTGCTCAAGAGTCTTTTGATGGGCCGGATGGAATTCAGGCGGGAAAGAAAAGGAACAGAAACGCCAGGGGACAGCTGCTGATCCCACTCACAATGACCCAAAGACAAACGGAAGCAAATCATTGAAGACACCGAGGACACTGTACAGGGCTCCACGACAACTCAGATAGACAAGTGGGGCCCATAGCCCCAACTCTGATTAGACCTAGGCCTTGTCCCCCCACCCACCCCGGGCATGGAGAGAGTGGATGGGACGTGGACCCGGGTGCAGCAGACTTGGAGGATGTGGAATCGCTCTTGGGTGTAGCCAAGCGGACAACATGTGAGAAGGCACTTCTGCTCTCCCACGCTGTCCACGAGGACACTTGGATTAGTAGGACAAAGGAAAGTAAGCACGCTGGGCACAGCCGGTCTGTCCAGAGGCCCTGCCAGTGACCTTGCCTGGATGCTATTTCTTGGGGCAAGGGGGCGCACGAATCAGGGCAGTCTTTCTAGGGGGCCACCTAAGAACTGGGGACTCTGGCACAGACGCCTAACAGTACAAGTTCCAGGTCTAGGGGAAACCCTAAGCCAGAACTCTAAACAGAGCTCTAAAGCCCGCAGAGCCCTCTTTTCTCTTTTGTTATCCCCCCTCCCGATATTTTGGGGGTTCTGTTCTGCAGTGCTCCCTGCTCTCTGCTCCTGCTGTGATTAGGGGCCAATGGATTAGAACCCTGAGCGTTCTAGTTTCTGAGCCTGAGTCCAAGGGTGCTGGGGTGCTTGTGGTGAGGAGTGGGGTGGAGTTCTTGGGCGCAGGCGGACCGTTTTCCGGGGGGTGGGCCCTGGGACCACGTGGGAGTCTCCTTGTGGCTGCAGTTAGCGCTAGTGACCCAGGCTGCCACCTGCTGGGAACGAGCTCTGCTCAGGTCCCGCCCCCTGCCCCAGCCTCTCTCGCTCCCGAGATAAGCGCAAGCCTCCTGCGATCGGGAAGACAGGACAGAATCAGAGTTGGGGGACGGTGCTGGGTAGTGAGAGGGGCACGGGGAATGGGCGATAGACGGGGATTTAGGGAGGGTGGGGGACGCACTGGGGTTGGGGGCACGAGCAGGGAGCTGGGGGACGGTTGGGAGCGGGAGGGATGGGCTTAGGTGGGCGGGGGCGGGAGGGGCGGGCTTAGGTGGGAGGGGACGTGAGGGGGCGGACACACGTGGGCGGGGGCGAGAGGTGACGGGCTGGGGGGCGGGAGGGACGGGCCTAGGTGGGAGCGGGCGGGAGGGACGGACTTAGGGGGCGGGGGCGGGAAGGGGCGGGCACACGGGGCGGGGGCGGGAGCGCGGGCGGGCTGGGGGGCGGGAGGGCCGGGCTTAGGTGGGTGGGGGCGGAGGGGCGGGCGCACGTGGGCGCGGCGCAGGTGGGCTGGGGGCGGGCGGGGCGGGCGCACGTGGGCGCGGCGCACGTGGACCCGGCGCGCGGCGGTCCTCGCCGCCAGCCCCGCGACTCGGGCCGTCGCGATCTCCATGACGACCGCGGGGCCCGCAACGGCGGCCAGGGCGAGTCGTTGAGGCGGGCCGGGAGTGTGCGGCGCCAGGGAGGACTGCCGAGATGGTGGGCCCGGCGCGGACCCCGTTCCGAGGCGCCGCCGAGCCGCCGCCCCGCGCGTCCCGCTCCCCGCTGCCCAGACGGCGGCGCCGGGCGCCCCGAGCCCGGGAGCCGGACGCCGAGGAGTCGCCGCCCCGGGGCGCGGACAAATGCGAGCTGCCGGCCACCCTGGGCGGCGGGCACCTGCCGGGCGGCCGGCGCGGGCACTCGTCGCGGAGGCCCCTCGACCTGGAGCGGCCCGACGGCGCGCGGCTGGAGATGGTCACGCGGCGGCTGCTGCGCGGCCGTTTCCCGGTCGTCGGGCAGCTGCTGCAGCAGCTCCGGGACCAGACGACGCAGCTGCGCTCGCGTCGCCTCTCCCGGAGGAGCATGTTGGGCCTCGGTGAGCGGGCGCGCCGGGCCCGGGCCGGGGACGCCGCAGTGTGATCGCCGCGGCGGCGCGGGCGGCGGGCGCGGCCCGGGAGAGGGGTGGGGTACGCTAGCCGGGGCGTCGTCCGGAGCGCACCGGGGGGTCGCTCCCGAGCGGGGTGAGAGCGCCCCGAGCCTGCGGCGGTAGAGGGACCCCGCCCACAGAGGCGCGCCGCGGGAAGCGGCCACTTAGAGCGCGCTCTGCCTGCGAAGGAACCTCGCGCTTCTGGGGGCGAGGCTCGCTCCCCAGAAGCGGGAGCTTAGGGTCACTGTGTGCGCCCCGAGGAGGTCCAGGTTGTGGGCCTTGAAGGCGTGTCGCTGCCCCACGCGCCGGCCCCTTTGCAGGGGTGACTGCACGCTCCTGGGGCGGGCCTTGGGGGCGGGGGCCTGTGGGGGTCCGATAGCTGGATTCGCGTTCATGCACTGGGAATGCTGGGAAGGGCGAGGGTCTGTGCTCCAGCAAGAAGACAGGGTCCTGAAGTTGCATGAAGGCCCGGCAAGGAAACAGATGGGCAAGGTTCGCTGGGACATGGCTATAGAGCCTAGGTGAATCCTGTGAGAAGTCAGTACAGGATTCTTTAGGGGAAAAGTTGGAGGAGGTGAAAAGCACCTAACAGGATTAACCATTCTCGAGAGGATGGTTCAGTGGCGTAGTACATTCACAGTGCCCCCACTGAACGACTTAATGGTTGGAGTACTGAGTTATTAGATATATGTTCATCTAAGTTGCATCCTTGAAACGTATGGACTGATTTCCTCACTGAAAGTCCAGTTTTACACTTCATACAATTGTTCCCTTTGTTCTAATGTGCTTACCACTCCCCCTCGCCTTATGATAACCACTAATTGGTCTTAGGATCCAAAAGGTTCTTTTGGTTGTATTTTTGTATGTTTGTTATCCCGAATAAAAATGAGAAAAAATATATGGTGCTTATCTTTATGATTTCACTTAAGCAGAAAGCTGGCTCTGTCTACCAATTGCTGGTAAATGACCTGATTTCACCCTTCCATTGCACATCTTTATTCATTCATCATTCATGGGCATCTAGGTGGATACTAGCCCTTGACTATTATAAATAAGACTGTAAGGAACATAATATTACGCATACCTATTGTTGAAGTCTTGCATTGGTGGGGGTAAATATTCTGAAGTGGGATAGTTGTATTTGATAAATTGCTTCTATATTCTGACTACCTTGTACGGTGTTTCTATAATGGCTTTGCTAATTCGCATCTTTCTGAATAGTCTATGCAGGTTTTCTTCTCTTCACATCTCCAACTTGTAGTATCTTATCTTTTGGAAAATAGACATTCTTACAGGTGGGAAGGGGATATCTCTTTGTTGTTTTGATGTGTATTTCCTTAATAAGAGTTGTTAAACATTTTGGTTTTGACCTAATGAATGATGCTCAGTGATCACTCCTGACGATGGCAGGGTGAACCAAATGGGGATTGAATCCTGGTTGGCCATGTGCAAGGCAAGCGCCTTCCCCACTCTGCTGTCTCTCCAGCTTGTTAAACATAATTTGTATGTGCTATTGGTTAGCTGTAAGATTTCTTCAGAAAAGTGACTATGAACAGGTCCTCTGGCCATTTTGTTGTGTTGTTGAGTTTTATCAGTAATTCATATATTTTGGATGTTAGTGCCTTGTCAAATGTATGATGTGCAGATAACTTCCATTAGCATGTTCTGTCAGTTTAAATCTTGTGCTATAGAGAAGCTTTTTAGTTTGGCATAATCTCGTTATTTTTTGCTTTTGTTTTCCGAGATGCTGGAGAACATCTTGAAAGGTAATGTTTAAGAATACATTGCCTGTATTTTCTTCTGTGGATATTGTGGTTTGGGTGATGTATCCTTGCCATAAATTCATGTTGAATTAACATGTGTATATGGTGTTAAATAGTGGTGTACTTTCATTCTTTTACATATGGTCATAAAAAGTTTCCCACAACCATTCATTGCAGAGACTTTCATTGACTCCTTTGTCATCAATCCTCCTTATTTATATGTGTGGTTTTATATCTGGGCTCTCAGTTTTGTTACATTAACTTATGTGTTTTTATTTTAATACTTTGCTGTTTTAATCATTACATTTCTTAGAGGAGAGGAAAAGGAAAAGAAGTCAGGAAATAATATAAAAACACTGGACAGAAAAATATCACTGAGAATAGTTGGCGTGATGGAAAAAAGACAAGAAATCCAAACATTTGGTGAAATGCTAGAGAAGAATTAAAGAGGTCAATTCAGAGCTATTAAGAAAATTGTAAGAACTTGGGCTGAAGAGATAGTATTACCAGGACTAATCCCCGAGCGCAGCTGGGTGTGGCCTCAAAACCAAAAATCAAGAATTATAGGACCTGAAAAAAATTGGCCAAGAGTCTTGTCATCAAGTTGTGGGTAGCAGAGGAACTAGTGTTTCATAGTTTGAAGAACTGATAAGAACTTATCCTGGTCTAGGATAAGTAAAGACTGAGGGGAAGAATCAAAGTGTGGGGGGGAGGAGGGTGAAATTTAAGTTTTGAGAGAGGAAATCATTGATTCAACAGAGTCTCAGAATATTTGGGAAAGGTAGGGTTAAAGTCATAAATTTAAGAGTCTGTGGGAAAGGGATACTTGCTCTTCTGAGAAGGTAGAAAATAGAACGGCAAAGATTCCTATGTAAGTGTTGAATTGTAAGAGAAGTTGGGGTCCTTATGAATAGGTCTATATATGCTGCCTTTAAAAATTTATATGAACAGAGTTAAAGAATAACACTGAGAAAACACAAAAATCTTAAAATGAGGTCAAAATGATAATATCACTCTTGCAAATCATTGAGATACTGAAAGTCTCGAACATATCTTCCTTTGCTCAAGTCTCCCCTGCAGAGGTAAGCATTATTCACAAGTTATGTCCTTTGGGATTTTTTCCTGAGCTTATCTAGATAGATTTTGCTAGCCATCTTGCTGTGTGTGCTTGTTTTCTACATATATAAATGAATAACTTTGAAGTACTTGTTTTAAAGGTATTATAACAAAGCAGCTATTTAATGACTTTTTTCTTTTTTTCCAGCTGTCTTTGTGGCACTTTTGCACTGGTAAGATTAGTTTGTTTGAAATTAATAAAAGCATTTGATTAAAAACTGCATTGCTGTTTGCACTCGGTAAAAAACTAATTGCTTTCCACGTGTATAGAGCATTTGTATGTGCACCAGTTTACAAACATGTTGAATAAAGACAAGTGAAACAGCATATAAAAATACACTGAGTAGGGGATTAGTAACATACGAATTAAAATACTTTTGTTTTCAAAAGGATTCCCCTCTGTATTTCTAGTTTTCTTCCACTAGTTTTTCTAATATATTTTTTCACAATTACTCTCAAAAACTCCTCTGCATGTTTTTCACTGAAAATTTCAGAGATAATATTTTAGAGACCTATCAACTGAAAGTCTGGTAAAAATGAAGACAGACTAATGGTAATTATTATTATTTTGGTTCTTTTGGGTCACCCACCCAGCGTTGCTCAGGGGTTACTCCTCTTGGCTCTGCACTCGGGAATTACTCCTGGTAGTGCTCAGGGGAATCATATGAGATGCCCGGGATGGAACCTAGGTCGGCCATGTGCACGCACCTCCCTTACCTGCTTTACTATTGCTCTGGCTCCTGAATTGTAGTTATTGAATGAACCTTTCAGTGTATGTACATATGCACCTTATTTCAGATATGTGATCAATTTGGAAAAATACAATAAAAAGAACGTGAAGTCCTACTCTTGGGGACTTGCCCTACATTCATTTTGGCCATACCCAGTGATGCTCAGGGCCTACTCCTGGTTCTCAGGGATCACTCCTGGCAAAGCTCAGGGAACCACATGGGGTGCCAGAGATCAAACCCAGGTCAACTGTGTGCAAAGCAAGTACCCTGATCCACTCTACTACCTTGTTGGCCCTGCATTCTTCTAAGACTGCTATTCTTGCCATTTAGTATTCACGGAGAATATGCAGACTAATTTACTAATGGTAATGATAAGAAATATTTTCAATGGCTTTTGGTGCCTGTTTAAAGGTCCTTCGTGAAAATGAAGATGAGTGGAAAGTATGCCTGATTTGTTGAAGTTTATCTCATGCTTTATCGAAAAGTGTATATATGTGTATATTATATATGTGTTTGTATATAAACTGAAGAGCATAATTTGCTTACTAATGGGCTATTAATACTGATGTGCCAGTTGTATGAATTATACTAATAAAGTATTTCAAAGTATAAGTCCATGGTCTGTGGCACCTGAAAGTTGAGCCCTCATATAGTATTATTTCAGTCTGAAGTTTTCATATTTAGAATTGTATTTTTCCAAACCTGGTACATTAGGATCATTTTTGAAATTTAACAGAATCTTTCTTCTGACTTAAAGGATTGGAAATGGAGTAGGAATGGAGAGGTCCACAGATTTTAGAAACACAAGGTTAAGAACCAGGAAACAATCAGAGTTTCAGTTATGTGCAATACTTGTTGATAAATGCCCAAAGTAGTTGTTGGTAGGCATATTATAAAACTATCTCAGTGTTATAAAAATGCACTTTTCTACTTGACAGTTTTTGTTACTTTGTTTATAAATTAGTTATTTTAGTATTGGCTTTGAAACATGTTCTTACTGTACTCTATTTGCCCCTAGGGTGCACTTAAAGACACTTTTTGAAAATGATCGTCATTTTTCTCACCTCTCATCTTTGGAACGGGAAATGACTTTTCGCACTGAAATGGTTAGATTATTCTAATGAATTCATTCGTAGCTTAAGAATAATAAAGATTGTACGGTAGAAATTAGCAACTGAAATGAATGTTTGGTAAGCTGTACCATTTCTCAAGTGATGACATTTTTAATTAGAAAAATATTGATTTCCTTATTTATAAAAATATTATTTCATTATCTCTATCCTTTCCTAGTACAAACTTCTTAACATCAGTTTTAATGGTCAAGGAAGAATAGCAAATAAAAACATTTGAGAAATTATTTAAGGGTATCATGGTACAAAAGATTGCTTTCTTCTGATTTAGAATTGAGCAGTCTTCATTTTTTAAAAAAGTCTCTTACACCTCTTAGGATTTCAAGACAATCTTGTAAAAGAGACTGTTTTTTTGATATGATTCCTTTAATTTCTGTTCTTTTATTTCAAAATGTATAAGATGATGTTAGGATGCAGAGTTTCGCATTTAGGGCATAGCAGTACTATTCCTTCCAATAAGTTAATTGGGACTCCAAATGAAGAACTCAGACTGCCTCTTGTTTTTTCTTTCTCTCTCTCTCTCTCTCTCTCTCTCTCTCTCTCTCTCTCTTTCTTTCTTTTTTTTTTTACTTTAGAAAGTATTTTTCTGGGGTATGGTCCCACTAGCAGGTCAATCTGTACCTGTGAGGCGAGTGCATCACCAGCCTGGTGGTGCCTTCAGACTTCTAGATACCCCAGAATTGCTGCTGTGCTTTTGGCCAGACATGGCCAAAAGTTAGGTATGTGGGAGACAGACCCACAAACCACCTCTGGCTCAGCTTTATAATTGGAGGCAAGACCTCTCTGGTTCCTGATCAAACTGCTTAATGGCCTTGATCCCAGTGTCTCAAACAAATCTCTGAACCCAGTGGCTTTTGACAGAAATGCATCCGGTCCCTGCAGTAGGTTACCAGTGCTGGGCTACCCCAGGAGGTAAAGGGTGCTGTCCCTCAGCCTACTTCCTCTTGGCGGCTCAGTGGCTGCCATTCCCCAGAGGCCTTTGGACAGTCAGGTTTGCACGCACAATGATGACATGCGGAGCCTCATGGGATGGGGGTGGAGCCAGCCCTTTCCTAGCCTGTCCCAATGAGACCCCACCCACGAATGGCCTTGCTGGCTCCCGATCAAGCTGCTTAACAGCCATGATCCCAGAGACTGAAGAATAAATCTCAGAACGCAGCAGGTTTTGGCAAAAATCCCTCCAGATTTAATTGTTAAAATTTCAGAATTCCAAAATTGCGCAGCCACTATTGCTGCCGCATGACATGATATGTTATTCATGACCAGCAATAGAAAACAAATTCTCTACCGTTGCCTTTCTGGCAGATCTGTGTGTTGGGGTAAAATCCCAAATAATAATGGTGGGTCTGGTGTCGAAATATTGAATGTGATCAAAGTAGAGAGAGAGAGTAATGTGGAAGTCAGCTGCCCCACAGGTCGGGGGAGGGTGTGGGATGGGGGGTATACTGGGGTTTTAGGTGGTGGGAAATGGGCACTGGTATAGGGACAGGTGTTTCATCATTGTATGACCGAGACTTAAACCCAAAAGCTTTGTAACTGCTCTCACGGTGATTCAATAAATAAATTTATAAAAAGTGGGAAAAATAAGGTGGAGTTCATGCTCAATTCAATCAGCCTAATCAGTGACTGAATAAATAGCAATAAAATACTCCTACATTAAAATAATTAAAAAAGAAAATATTTTTCAGTGCTATCTTTTTCACATTTGTTGTGCAAATAAAACTTTTAAAGAACTGTGATTTTACAAAGTCATAGTTGAGTTTTAGACATATAATATTTCAGCACCAATCCTACCACTGGTATCAACTTCCTTCTACCACCAGTGTTCCCACATTTCCTCCCCACCCCAAACTCCAGTCCCTATGTGTCAACTTGACAGGCACATTATGAAGTTTCAGTGGTTGCAGCTTAGATCTCACGTTTTCAGTGTTGTTGGATATATGGCTACACCACTCACCTGATCACCATTGTAACCGAATCCCTGATACCCGTTCACCCATTACTTCCTGTTCTCTTCTTTACCCTATGATTTCATTCCTTCTTTGCCCACCTTGACTAGGGTCAGGGATGATCTAGACATCCTCCCTTTACTATATTTCTTCAGAGAGTGTTCTATATTGCACAGATGAGTAAGATCATCCCGTGTTTGCCAGACTGCCTCCTCTTGTGCAGCCATTGCTTTAAAAATACTGTTAATAAAAAATTTAAATGAAAAATTTACCAAAATAGCAAAATTGCTATTTCAACTGTTTTAGGTAGTTTTTAAATACTTTTGTATTATTTTATAATCACCACTCCATATATTTCCAGAACTTTGTATTTTTCCAAACAGACACTCTTACCAGCTTCTTTTCCCCTCCCCTTAGTCCCTGTAACCTCTATTCTGTTTGTAGCTATCAGTTTGACTCCCAGATAGTTGTTCTGTGCTTTGTTATATGACAGCTGATAGCATCTAGATTCTTAGGAACATATTAATTGGAAATAATGCTGACTTTATATAGAGTTTTATATGAAACAATGAGATACTGTTTGTCTTTGAGTTTGAACTAACATGCCCTTTCATTAGCCCGGTAGTGACAGTATTTCCTAACTGAGATCATATACTAACATAGCCTTTTTTTGGGACACAGCATTTGTTTCATGAAGAACAAGTCAGTTGACTTTGTGCAGAGCCATCAGATGGAGCTGTGATATAAGTTGAAAGCCTGAAGTTGCATTTCACTTCTAATGATAGTTTCATTTTCTTTTCAGATGTGGGGGGGAAAGGTAGTTTTATATTTGTAAAGTTGTTCAAAGATACGGGAACATCTCTGTCTGTGCTAGAAATCATATTTCAACCTCTAGGCATCTCGTACACTTAATCACTTAATCACTTAACTTCCCGTTAATCGTCGATTTGCTCGAGCGGGCACCAGTAACATCTCCATTTGCCCCTGTCGCGTGCTAGTGTAGCCCAATGGCATCTGTTCGCTCTGGGAACACGAAGAGCCTCAAACCGATCGTTTATGATCTTGATGAAGAAGTCTGACCATCTGGTAGGTGGGTGGTCACGTGTTCTTTTGACATCCCGTGGAATCCAGTGGGTAACAGCTCTAGTCCAGCTCTAGTCTAGTCTTTAAATCTCATTACGTGACCAGCCCATCTGATTTTTGACACCTTGGCAAATGAGACAGCGTCCCTGATTCTTGATCGTCAACGGATGTCGGAACTCCGGATTCTTTCTCTCATTTGAGTGAAACGTGATATTCCAAGCATAGCTCTTTCTGTTTTTCTTTGGGAGGCCTGAATAGTGTTCTCATCCTGTTTGCGTAGGGCCCGGATCTCTGAGCCATATGTTAATGCAGGAAGAACAGTGGAATCAAAGAGATGTGCCCAGAGCCGAGGTTCTTCGTCCTCTTAGCTATTTCTTCGACGTTCTTGAAGGCGTTTCAAGCCGCTCTCTTCCTCCTGCGCAGCTCGGGTGTCAGGTCATTTGTCATGTTGACTTCTCGACCTAGGTACACATAGCTGTTGCATTCGGAGATGGTTGTTCCATTGAGAACGAATGGGGCATCAGGAACGAGGCTATTTCTCATAAACATTGTCTTCGTAAGATTCAGCTGTAGTCCTACCTTTCCACACTCACGGTCAAAGTCGGCCAGCATTTGTGCCGCTTGGCTGATGTTTGGTGTTATTAAAACAATGTCATCAGCAAAGCGGAGGTGGTGTAGTTGACGACCATCTATCTTCACTCCCATTCCTTCCCATTCCAGTCGTCGCATGATGTTCTTGAGGGTGGCACTGAAGAGTTTCGGTGAAATGGTATCTAGCCATCTAGCACAATGCCTAGATCTAGACATCTCGTACAATGGGAAGTAATTTCTGACTTGGTAAAATTGAAAATCAATTGTTTTCATTAAGGCATGGTTAGAAAAATTCCTTGAAACATGTAATCATTGAGGAGCCAAATAGATAGTACAGTGGGTAAAGGTGCTTTCTTCATGCAGCCAACCCAGATTTGATCCCCAGCATCCTATATGGTGCAGGAGTGATCTCTAAGTGCAGAACCAGGAGTAAGCCCTGAGCACCACCTGTTGTGGCCCCCAAACAACAGCAACAACAACAAACCTTAATAAACCGAAGAGAAATATAATCAGCCCTTCAGCCTTTTCATTTGGAAAAAAAAAATATTTATTTTTTGCTTTTTGGGTCATACCTGGCGATGCACAGGGGTTAGTTACTCCTGGCTCTGCACTCAGGAGTTACTCCTGGCGGTGCTCAGGGGACCATATGGAATGCTGGGAATTGAACTTGGGTTGGCCATATTCAAGGCAAACGCCCTACCCACTGTGCTCTCTAACCCGTCATTTGAAAAATTTAAGAAATTGTTCTAAAAGGAATATAAAAGTAAATACTTTCATATTTTACTTACATTGACAACATGTCCCCCCTTTTTTTTAAGGGACTTTATTATTCTTACTTCAAGACCATTATTGATGCACCTTCATTTTTGCAAGGACTGTGGATGATTATGAATGATAGGATCACTGAATATCCACTTGTAATTAATACAGTGAAACGCTTCTATCTTTATCCAGAGGTGAGTAATATATGGGACAAATACTGTAGAATAATTTTTTTTGTCACTCTAAGAAAAATGATGTTATAAGAAGAAGGAAACTCTTAACATGTTGAAGTCACTGCTGCAATTTGTGTTAATTAAGCCACAGCCAAGTTTGAACCACTGGTGGTAAATGTTAAAGTATGGTTTACGTGTCTTTATATTTGAGAAGACGGGCAAATGTTACTCTACAAAAGACCCAGAAACTATGCTCAAATTTAAAAAAAAAAAAGGAACTTTAGTGGAGAAATAATGACCAGTTTAGTAGACAAGCCAAATTGGAGAGTCAGTAAGAATTCTAAATGGGATTGATGTGTTCATTGTAGAGACTATTGGATAGGTCTAATGATCACAAAGGGAGAGTGAACATGTTGCGTTAATAAGCCAATATGTATTGGTTACATAGCCAAGACTCTGAATATTTTCTAATGCTTAACCTAAAAAGAGTATGGGTTTTATGGAAATCTCCAAACTTTAGTAACTGGAAAAGCAGCAACAACAACAAATCAATAAACTCAATTTTTGAACTTTAAGATATATAAGTAGTACGGTCCTGCTGGTTTTCTATTGGGACGGAACCTTGCATTCAGACAGGTAGCGAGTGAAGAGCCGAGCCAGTGTATTGATGAGTACTGACGGCAGGTTCTTCAGGTGTTCAGGTCTGACCTTGTCTGGGCCGGGTGCTGTTTGTTTCTTTACCGACAAAATGGCGTGTCGTATTTCAGAAGGGAGAACGTTGGGAACGACATATCCATCCTGTGGAATTTGGTATGTCAGCAAGTGGACATGGCTATCGAAGAGATTTGAGTAGAAGTCATGGATAATCTTCTCCATTGCCGTTCTGGAGGATGTGATGGATCCATCAGGACGTGGGAGGGCAGTCATCTTGGTCTTATAGTTGGCGAAGGACAGGCGGGCGTTACGAATACTTTTCCCGGCTTCTGCCGCTTCTACCAACACTTCTGCTCTTCTCTCTTTGAGGTCTTCCTTGATCGCATCTCTGCACTGCTTTGCGAGCTCGGATGTTAGCTTGCGGTTGCCTGAGGCATGCGCCAAACCACGCTGGCGAATTAGCTCAAGAGTTTTCGAGGATAGGCGATTTTTTGTGGCTATCTCTCTCTTGGCGTTCCTCGCACATTCATGGAGGTGCTGAACCAGTCGATCATATTCCTCGTCAATGTTGTCAACAATGGCATCTTCCCATGTTGCTGCAATAGTACCAAAGAGTTCCCAGTTGGTGGTCATTCTGGGAGTTCTCTTTTTGAACTTTGCAGCCCTTTCTCCCCATTCTGTGAAGTAGAATTTTGCACGAAGGAGACGGTGGTCGGATCCCGTTCGAAATTTTGGGACAACAGCGCCATCAGTCAGGCAAAACCATCGATTGAATATGATGTGGTCTATTTCATTGTGGAATCGTCCACCGGAAGACTCCCATGTCCATCGTTTAGATTCTGCCTTCTGGAACTGTGAGTTACCATGAATGGTCTTGGTCGACATGATGAACTCAGACAGTCTCTCACCCTGTTCGTTCCATTCTAGGCCATGGGTCCCGATGTGAAGTTCTTCAGCTGATCTTCTCGGTCCTATCTTGGCATTAAAATCACCACAATGATCTTGTAGAAGGTGTGGTCTTCTTTATAGAACTTCTCTAGCTCCATGTAGAACTTCTCGCTTTCTCTTTCATCATAATGAAATGTTGGTGAGTAGACAACGAAGATAGAAACTGCAGGCAGTGAGCCACATCTATTCAAATGTAAACGTCCGATTCGGGTTGTTAGGCATTCGAATGAATCAACGCTATTGGCCAAGTTTGTGTTGACAAGGACACCAACGCCTCTAACACCTCTTCTATCGCATGTTCCGAGGAACAATTCTTCTCCAGTGTCGAAAACGACACTGAGATTCGTGAGATTCGTGCCTTCTTGTCTCGGTCAGACCAATCATGTCGTACTTGATCATTCACGCTTGTACCATCAGGTCCTCGATGGATGCATCTGATGCTAGCGTATGTGCATTGAAAGTACAGACGATCATTTTTATCTTCCTTCGTTGTGGCAGCCTAGGTCGGCCTTGAGATTTTGTCGGCCTCTCCTTTCTCATCCTTCTCAGTGCTGCCATGTCGGTGAAGCCTTCAGGGTCAGGTGAATGAGACCAGTTGTAGTTACTGGTTTTGGCATATCGAATACACAGCGGATAGCTTGCCAGGCTCTTCTGTGCGGGCGGAATACTCTTGGTAGCTTGCCAGTCTTTCTGAGAGGGATAGAGGCTTTTGGGGTGACCTCTAATCACCCTTGTAGGTGTTACCATATTTGAACCCTATCAAATATGGTACGACAATTCCAGAAGATGGGTATTTAGTGTCTAATGATGTGTCGCGTGGCCGCTTTGTGGCCGCGCGGGTCCGCAAAGCGTCCTGGAGTGTGGCGACGGCTGGGTAGTGGAAGTAGTGTCGAGAGTGGAAGTCTGCCAGTGGGTTATTTTTCTGGGTAGGGTGGGTCTCCCAATGGAAAACCAGCAGGACCGTACTACTGTTCAAGAAGGGAGACATCCATGACATTGGCAACTATCGCCCGATCTGCCTATTGTCTGCCATCTACAAGTTGTTCACTCAAGTCATCCTAAATAGGATTGGCAGAACACTAGATGAAGGACAACCATGCGAGCAAACAGGGTTCCGCAAAGGATTCAGCACCATCGACCATATCCACACGATAAGCAAGGTCATTGAGGTTTCTCGGGAGTTCAAGATGCCGCTCTGTTTAACGTTCATTGATTTAAAGAAGGCCTTTGATTCTGTTGAGATGGAAGCGGTCATTGAAGCCCTAGCCAATCAGGGCATTCATCCCTAGCCAATACATCAGGATCCTCCGTGAGCTGTATTGCGGATTCACTACCAGGATCTCACCATTCTACAAAGAAGTGATCGTTGATGTCAAGAGAGGGGTGTGGCAGGGTGATACCATTTCACCGAAACTCTTCAGTGCCACCCTCAAGAACATCATGCGACAACTGGAATGGGAAGGAATGGGAGTGAAGATAGATGGTCGTCAACTACACCACCTCCGCTTTGCTGATGACATTGTTTTAATAACACCAAACATCAGCCAAGCGGCACAAATGCTGGCCGACTTTGACCATGAGTGTGGAAAGGTAGGACTACAGCTGAATCTCACGAAGACAATGTTTATGAGAAACAGCCTTGTTCCTGACGCCCCATTCGCTCTCAATGGAACGACCATCTCCGAATGCAACAGCTATGTGTACCTAGGTCGAGAAGTCAACATGACAAATGACCTGACACCCGAGCTGTGCAGGAAGAAGAGAGCGGCTTGGAATGCCTTCAAGAACGTCGAAGAAATAGCTAAGAGGACGAAGAACCTCCGGCTCCGGGCACATCTCTTTGATTCCACTGTTCTTCCTGCATTAACATATGCCTCAGAGACCTGGGCCCTACGCAAACAAGATGAGAACGCTATTCAGGTCTCCCAAAGAAGAATAGAAAGAGCTATGCTTGGAATATCACGTTTCACTCAAATGAGAGAGAGAATCCAGAGTTCTGACGTCCGTCGACGATCAAGGATCAGGGACGCTGTCTCATTTGCCAAGGTGTCGAACATCAGATGGGCTGGTCACGTAATGAGATTTAAAGACAACCGTTGGACTAGAGCTGTTAATGATTGGATTCCATGGGATGTCAAAAGACCGCGTGGCCACCCACCTACCAGATGGTCAGTCTTCTTCGTCAAGATCATGAACGATCGGTTTGAGGCCCTTCATGTTCCCGGAGCGAACAGATGCCATTGGGCTACACTAGCACGCGACGGGGACAAATGGAGACGTTACTGGCGCCCGCTCGAGCAAATCGACGACTAACGGGAAGTTAAGTGATTAAGTGAAGATATATAAAGAAGAGAAAAAAGTAATATGAGCCATCACCAAAACTGAAATGACAATAGAACAGAGATATGAAAAATGGAAGTTATAAGATACTTAATGCACAGTAGCAAGAAAAAAACCTCTCTCTCTCTCTCTCTCTCTCTCTCTATATATATATATATATATATATTAGTATACTGTAGGAATTCCAGAGGAGAGAAGAACAAGAAAGAGGAATATAGTGGAAGGGATGATAGCTTAAAACTTCCTCAATCACTGGGTGGAGACCTGCAAAGACTAAAGAGGCCAAGGAGTACCAGTCAAAATAAACTCAAATTAAACTGTACTGTAATCAAAATAGCAAGATCGACAGAGAGAAACAGATTACTTAAAAGTAGCAAGAGCGAAAGAAAAAACTCAGATACAAGGGAAACAATATAAAATGTGCAACACATCTTATATAAAATCAAACAAGCAAATGAACGATATATTCTAAGTACTGCACCAGAAAAGTCTTGGAACTTGGGGTCCTCTACTCTGTAAGCCTGTCATACAGATTTTAGAGACAAATGCTTAAGACAGGTGCTAGATCCACTCCATTCCAGCAGTGTACATTGCAAAATTAGACTCACATGCAAAATTAGACTTACAGCAAAAAACCAGAATGTTCATAGGAAAATTGAAAATTCATTTATATAAATAATTTTCTGAATGTCAGTGGACTAAACATTTCCATCAAAAGGCATAAAGTGACTGGATCGCTTAGGAAACAGAACTATAACTATTTGCTTCTTACAGGAAGCACACTTGAATTTGTGGTATAAATATGGGCTTAGAGCGAAGATGAAAAACAATCATACATACCAATGGTAGACCAAAAGTCACCCCCCAAAACCCCATAGGCCATAACCCCACAACTCGAGGACAGTTACACACCAAATGGCATTCAAACTAAAGAAGGTAATAAAAACTATGCATGGGCATTACTGGTAAAGGAAACAGTAGGTCAAGAAATCCTAATTCTATCAAATATATGCATCAAATGAAGGGGCAGAAAATTTTATAAATCTTCTGCTCAAGGCCTAAAGAGAAACATTGACAGGAACAGAGTGAGGTTCAACAATACACTTTGTTATTATGCAGATCATCCAGAGAATGAGGAATTGGAATAACTGGGATCAATGGACAGGGCCCTCCACCCTCAAAAAACTGAATACAGATTCTTCTCCAGGCATACAGCACAGTCTCCTGGCTATACCATATACTAGAGTAAATATACATAAATTTTCTAGTACACAAACCATATTTAAGCCCACTCTCAGAGCACAGTGCTGTGAGGGTTGAAATCAGCCCTAAAAGAAGGTGGGGTACAGCTCCAGCACTTTGAAACGGAATAAAGTACTGCTAAATCAGCGATAGCACAGCTGTAGGGCGTTCGCCTTACAAGCGGCCAACATGGCCGACCCGAGTTCGATTCCTCCGCCCCTCTCGGAGAGCCTGGCAAGCTACCGAGAGTATTCGATATGCCAGACACAGTAACAACAAAGTCTCCAATGGAGACGTTACTGGGCCCGCTCGAGCAAATCGACGATCAACGGGAGGGCCTTTACCTTTACCTTTACCTTTAAATCACATCTCAATCAAAGCTGAATCAAAGCAGAAATCAAAAAAATACAATTATTCCTAAAAATAAAAGTGAATAAAAAACTATTAATCTGTGAACAGCAAAAAACAGTATTTGAGGGGGAAATTAATAGGAAAACAGGCCACATTGGGCCCAATGTGCTAATTTGAAGAGAAAGTTCAAATTAGCAACCTAAATATATGTTAAGAACCTAGAAAAGCAACAACACTTGAATCCTAAAATCACGATCATGATCACAACCATCCTGTTGTTCGTCGATTGCCTCAAGCAGGCCCCAGTAATGTCTCCTTCATCCTAGCCTAGAGATTCAAGGCTCTTTCAGGGTTAGGAGAATGAGACCCATCATTGTTACTGGTATTTGGCATATTGGGTACGCCACGGGGAGTTTGCCAGACTCTGCCGTGTGGGCAGGTTACATTCGGTAGCCTGCCAGTTTGTCCAAAGTAGGAATGAGATAATAAGATGTCGCACGGCCACAAATGCGGCCGCACGCTTCCGGGATCTGGGTTTTATAGTCTCTGGGTCTTGGCCGTTGATGGGAATTACACGGCGCCAGGGGGCCAGTTAGTGGGTGTGACCCCTGCCTACTGGAATATGAAGGATCTGGGTGGAGGATGCTCAGCCCCCATCCGAGCAGGCTTGGAGATCTCAGCCCCGGAACCCACATGCCTTTGTTCCTCTGCCGGTACCTTCATGCGTGTGGAGAGTGGTCTCAGCATGGTGGTGGCAGGTTCTGAAGGTCTTCGGCTGCCGGAGCCCTGGTCGGGGCGGGGAGGGAAACTAACCCGCTCCCCTCCAAGGGGCCCCAGCGAGGACAGCTAGACGCGGGGGCAGGAGACTCTGCCGAATCCTAAAATTAGAGGGAAATAATGAAAACAAGGGCAAAAATCAATGGTATTGAAATCAAAATAGTATGACAAGGCAATAAAACAGGAACTGGTTCTTTGAGAAAAATAAACTAGATACACATAGTCTTAGCTAGACTCACTAGGAAGTAAAATAGAAAACAAATTGGAAGCAGGAGAAACTACAAGAAACCCTTCAGAAATACAGAAGACCATAAGAGGTTATTATAAGGAATTCTATGCTGTCAAGTTGTGAAGAATGAATACATGAGTTTCTAGAAGCATATAAACTCCTGAAGTTGAATGAGGAGAAAGAAGAAAATCTGAACAGACCAATTCTGGAAGAAAATTGAAAATAATTAAAAATCTTTTCAAGAACAAAATGCCTGATCCAAATCATTTCCAGATGACAGTAATTAAATGAAGATGCCCATTAAGGAGGAGGTAATGTAGGTGTGGGAGAAATGTAGGGACTTTGGTGGTAAAGATGCTAAGACTGGTGGTGGGATTGGAGTTGGATCATTGTATGTTGAAAATTGTCCATTGAAAGCTTTGTTAGTTACAGTGCCTAAATAATATGAAAGATTATTGGTATGATTTATATATGTGGTAGGGTAATTTTTAAATTTTTAATTAAAAATTCTTTTTTTAATTAACATGGCCGACCCGAGTTCGATTCCTCCGCCCCTCTCGGAGAGCCCGGCAAGCTACCGAGAGTATTGGATATGCCAGACACAGTAACAACAAAGTCTCCAATGGAGACGTTACTGGGCCCGCTCGAGCAAATTGACGATCAACGGGAGGGCCTTTACTTTACTCGAGCAAATTAAAAATTCTTTAATTTTTTTACTTTTTATTTTTTTAGATCATTACAAAGCTGTTCATGATTGGATTTTGTGCATACAGTATTCCAATACCCATATCCCTCCACCATTGTGTGTTCCCCAGCACCTGTGTCCCCAGGTTCACTCCCATCACCCCCTCTCTCTCCTTGCCTCTTTGGCAGGTGGCAGGTGCTTTCTCTCCCTCTCTCCCTCTCTCTCCCCCTCCCTCCCCCACCTTTTTTGGCATGTTGAGGTCTTTAATTCATTTTTAATCTGACTTTTGTTCATATTGCAAACAATATTGATACTGAAAGGTTATCACATTACCTACTTTTAACCTTCAGATCTTGTCCCAGATGTTATTGTCATAGCAGTCTCTTCTCTATCCTACCTACCCTCAGCCCCACACACTTGTGATTAGTTCCAACCATTGACCAGTCCTTCTAACCCTTGTATACCCTGGATATGGATATTCTTCTTCTAATATATATATGTATATATATATAGAATTATGTACCACAAGTGAATGCAGTTATTCTATATCTGTCCCTTCCCTTCTAACTCATTTCACTTAGCATGATACTCTCTGTGTCCACCCATTCATAGCCAGATTTCATGACTTCATTTTTCCTTTCAGCTGCATACATAGTTTCTTTATTCATTTGTCTGTTCTTGGGCACTCAGGTTGTTTCCAGATTGTGGCTACGGTGAATAGTGCTGCAGTGAGTGCAGATGGTGTTTCCTGTGTTTTTGGACCCCTAGGGTATATTCCCAGATGTGGTATTACTGGGTCAAATGGGAGCTCAGTTTCTGATTTTTTGAGAAACATCTATATTGTTTTCCAAAAAGGCGGGACCACTCGGCATTCCCACCACCAGTGAAAGAACGTCCCTTTCTCCCCACATACATGCCAACACCGGTTGCTTTTGTTCCTTTGGATGTGTGCCAATCTCTGTGGTGTAAGATGATATCTCATTGTTGTTTGATCTGCATCTCTGATTATTAGTGATGAAGAGCATTTTTTTCATGTGCTTTTTGGCCATTTGAATTTCTTCTTTGAGAAACTTTCTGTTCATTTCATCGCCCCATTTTCTGATGGGATTGGATGTTTTCTTCTTGTAGAGTTCAACCAGTCCCTTGTATATCCTTGATATTAACCTCTTTATTAGAAGGGTTTTGGGTGAATATACTTTCCCATTCTGTAGACTATCTTTGTATCCTTGTCACTTTTTTTTTTTTGAGTGCAGAAGCTTCTTACCTTTTAATAGTCCCATTTAAGCTTCTTACCTTTTAATAGTCCCATTTGTTTATCTCTGCTTATACTTGCTGGGTCAGTGGCGTGTCACCTTTGAAGATACCTTTAGCTTCAGTGTCGTGGAGGGTTTTGCCGACCTTTTCTTCAGTGTACCTTATGGATTCCGGTCTGATGTTGAGGTCTTTAATCCATTTTTAATCTGACTTTTGTTCATGGTGTTTAGATAAAGGTCTGAATACAATTTTTTGCATGTAGCTGTCTGGTTTTGACAGCACCACTTGTTAAAGAGGCTTTTCTTGCTCTACTTTGCATTTCTTGCTCCCTTATCAAAGATTAGGTGATCATATCTTTGAGTGTTTGTGTACGGATATTCAACCCTGTTCCATTGGTGTGCGGCTTTGCCTTTGTTCCAATACCAAACTGTTTTAATTACTACCACTTTGTAGTAGGGCTTGAGATTGGAGAAGGTGATGCCTCCCATCTTCTTTTTCCCAAGAATTTCTTTAGCTATTCGTGGGGGTTTGTTATTCCATATGAATTTCAGGAGTGTTTGATCTATTTCTTTGAAGAATTTCATGGGTATACTTATAGGGATTGCATTGAATCTGTATAATGCTTTGGGGAGTATTACCATTTTGACAATGTTAATTCTCCCAGTCCATGAGCAGGGGATATGTTTCCATTTCCTCATGTCCTCTTTTATTTTGTGAAGTAGGGTTTGTAGTTTTTCTCGTACAGATCATTTACCTCCTTAGTTAAGCTGATTCCATGGTACTTGGTTTTCTGAGGCATGATTGTGAGCGATTGCTTTTTTTATGTGACTTTCTTCTCTCTCATTATTTTTGTATAGAAGGCCATGGACTTTTATAGACTGCAACTTTACTATACAAGTCTATTGTTTCTAGGAGCTGCTTGGTAGAGGCTTTAGGGCTCTATAAATATATCATCTGCAAATAGTGAGAGCTTAATTTCTTCCTTTCCTATCTGGGTGCTCTTAGTATCTTTTTCTTGCCTGACTGCTATGGCAGCTACTTTCAGTACTATGTTTAAATAGAAGTGGTGACAGTGGGCATCCTTGACTCATCCCTGATCTTAGAGGGAAGTCTCTTAGTTTTTCCCCGTTGAGGATAATAGTTGCCATGGGCTTGTGGTAGATGGCTTTGACTATATTGAGGAAAGTTCCTTCAATACTCATTTTGGTGATCGTTTTCATCATAACTGGTGCTGGATCTTGTCATATGCTTTCTCTGCATCTATTGATATGATCATATGGTTTTTACCTTTTCTTTTATTGATATGATGGATTATGTTGATTGACTTTCAAATGTTAAACCGTCCTTGCATCCCTGGGATGAATCCCACGTGGTCATGGTGTATGATCTTTCTGATGAGTTGTTGGATTCTATTTGTTAATATTTGTTGAGTTTCTTTGCATCTGTGTTCATCAGGGATATTGGCTTGTGGTTTTATTTTTTTGTGGTTTCTCTGTTTGCTTTTGGTGTTAGGGACATATGTGCCTCATAAAAACAGTTTTGGAGTGTTCCTGTTTCTTCAATTTCTTGGAAAAGCTTGAGACGAACTGGCAGTAGGTCCTCTTTAAATGTTTGGAAGAATTCCTTAGTGAATACATCTGGACCTGGGGTTTTGTTTTTGGGAAGACTTTTGATTACAGTTTCATTTTCCTTGATAGTAATAGTTCTATTCAGGTATTCCAAATCTTGATTCAGTCTTGGGAGTTTATCCATTTCTTCTAGGTTCTCTTGTTTCGTGGCATATAGACTTTCAAAGTAGTCTCTGATGATCTTTTGAATTTCTTTGGTTTCTGTTGTTATATCCCCCTTTTCATTTCTGATTTTGCTGATTAGGGTACTCTCTCTCTCTCTCTCTCTCTCTCTCTCTCTCTCTCTCTCTCTCTCTCTCTCTCTTTGTGAGTCTTGCTAGTGGCTTATCAATATTGTTTGTTTTCTCAAAGATCCAGCTCTTGGTTTCATTGATCTTTCGGATTGTTTTTTGGATTTTCATGTTGTTGATTTCTGCTCTAAGTTTTATTATTGAGTTTAGATTATTCTGTTGCTTTTTTATTTTTAATATATGTGTTCAGTGATGATACTTTCTCCTTAAGTAGTGCATCTTACTGTATCTATAAATTTCAGAAGTTGGTTTCTAGTTTCAGTTAATTAAAATATCTAAGGGCAAGGTAAGGTAAGGTGCTTGCCTTGCACATAACAAATCTGGAGTTCCTCCTCAACATCCTATGGTTCCTTGAGCATTGTCTAGAATGATCCCAGGGTACTGACCCACGAGTTAGCCCCGAGCACAGCTGGATGTGACCCACAAACAAACATAAATATCTAAAAATTAATCCTGAAAATTTTAGTTTGACCCAGATGTTACTTAGGTGTGTTTTATTTAATCTTAATGTATTTGGGGATTTTCATCTTTCTGATATTATTACTAGTTTAAATAGATTATGGCAGGAGAGTGTGGAAAGGTAGGACTACAGCTGAATCTCACGAAGACAATGTTTATGAGAAACAGCCTTGTTCCTGACGCCCCATTCGCTCTCAATGGAACAACCATCTCCGAATGCAACAGCTATGTGTACCTAGGTTCTAGGTTGAGAGGTCAACATGACAAATGACCTGGCACCCGAGCTGCGCAGGAGGAAGAGAGCGGCTTGGAACGCCTTCAAGAATGTCGAAGAAATAGCTAAGAGGACGAAGAACCTCCGGCTCCGGGCACATCTCTTTGATTCCACTGTTCTTCCTGCATTAACATATGCCTCAGAGACCTGGGCCCTACGCAAACAGGATGAGAATGCTATTCAGATCTCCCAAAGAAGAATAGAAAGAGCTATGCTTGGAATATCACGTTTCACTCAAATGAGAGAAAAAATCCGGAGTTCTGACATCCGTCGACGATCAAGGATCAGGGACGCTGTCTCATTTGCCAAGGTGTCGAAAATCAGATGGGCTGGTCACGTAATGAGATTTAAAGACGACCGTTGGACTAGAGCTGTTACTGATTGGATTCCACGGGATGTCAAAAGACCGCGTGGCCGCCCACCTACCAGATGGTCAGACTTCTTTGTCAAGATCATGAATGATCGGTTTGAGGCCCTTCATGTTCCCGGAGCGAACAGATGCCATTGGGCTACACTAGCACGCGACAGGGACAAATGGAGACGTTACTGGCGCCCGCTCGAGCAAATCGACGACTAACGGGAAGTTAAGTGATTAAGTGAGGGCAGGAGAGCAAATTTTTTTATGATTTCTATTTTAAATTGTTAAGGTATGTTTTATGTCTCATAGTGTTGGTGTGGATGAATATTCCATGTGAGGTTGAGAAAAAATATTTTTTCATTTCATTTCATCATCCTGTTAATCGTCGATTGCCTCGAGCAGGCCCCAGTAACGTCTCTTTCATCCTAGCCCTGAGATTATATTCAGGACTCTTTAGGAGAATGAGACCCATCATTGTTACTGGTATTTGGCATATTTGGTAGGCCACGGGGAGTTTGCCAGACTCTGCCCTGTGGGCAGGCTACATTCGACAGCCTGCAAGTTTGTCCAAAGTAGGAATGAGATAATAAGATGTCGCACGGCCACAAATGCGGCCGCACGCTTCCGGGATCTGGGTTTTATAGTCTCTGAGTCTTGGCCGCTGATGGGATTACACGGCGCCAGGGGGCCAGGTGGTGGGTGTGACCCCCGCCTACTGGAATTTGGAGGATCTGGGTGGAAGATGCTCGACTCCAATTCGAGTAGGCTTGGAGGTCTCGGCCCCGGAACCCGCGTGGCTTTGTCCCTCTGCCAGTACCTTCAGGTGTGCGGAGAGTGGTCTCAGCATGGTGGTGGCTGGTCCTGGAGGTCTCCGGCTGCCGTAGCCCTGGCCGGGGCGGGGAGGAAAGCTCAACCCGCTCCCCTCCAAGGGACTCCGGGAAGGAACACCGAGGCGCGGGGGCAGAGACTGCACTGCTCTCGTCCGGGATCTGGATTTTATAGTCTCTGAGTCTTGGCCGCTGATGGGATTACACGGCGCCAGGGGGCCAGGTGGTGGGTGTGACCCCCGCCTACTGGAATTTGGAGGATCTGGGTGGAAGATGCTCGACTCCAATTCGAGTAGGCTTGGAGGTCTCGGCCCCGGAACCCGCGTGGCTTTGTCCCTCTGCCAGTACCTTCAGGTGTGCGGAGAGTGGTCTCAGCATGGTGGTGGCTGGTCCTGGAGGTCTCCGGCTGCCGTAGCCCTGGCCGGGGCGGGGAGGAAAGCTCAACCCGCTCCCCTCCAAGGGACTCCGGGAAGGAACACCGAGGCGCGGGGGCAGAGACTGCACTGCTCTCGTCCGGGATCTGGATTTTATAGTCTCTGAGTCTTGGCCGCTGATGGGATTACACGGCGCCAGGGGGCCAGGTGGTGGGTGTGACCCCCGCCTACTGGAATTTGGAGGATCTGGGTGGAAGATGCTCGACTCCAATTCGAGTAGGCTTGGAGGTCTCGGCCCCGGAACCCGCGTGGCTTTGTCCCTCTGCCAGTACCTTCAGGTGTGCGGAGAGTGGTCTCAGCATGGTGGTGGCTGGTCCTGGAGGTCTCCGGCTGCCGTAGCCCTGGCCGGGGCGGGGAGGAAAGCTCAACCCGCTCCCCTCCAAGGGACTCCGGGAAGGAACACCGAGGCGCGGGGGCAGAGACTGCACTGCTCTCGTCCGGGATCTGGATTTTATAGTCTCTGAGTCTTGGCCGCTGATGGGATTACACGGCGCCAGGGGGCCAGGTGGTGGGTGTGACCCCCGCCTACTGGAATTTGGAGGATCTGGGTGGAAGATGCTCGACTCCAATTCGAGTAGGCTTGGAGGTCTCGGCCCCGGAACCCGCGTGGCTTTGTCCCTCTGCCAGTACCTTCAGGTGTGCGGAGAGTGGTCTCAGCATGGTGGTGGCTGGTCCTGGAGGTCTCCGGCTGCCGTAGCCCTGGCCGGGGCGGGGAGGAAAGCTCAACCCGCTCCCCTCCAAGGGACTCCGGGAAGGAACACCGAGGCGCGGGGGCAGAGACTGCACTGCTCTCGTCCGGGATCTGGATTTTATAGTCTCTGAGTCTTGGCCGCTGATGGGATTACACGGCGCCAGGGGGCCAGGTGGTGGGTGTGACCCCCGCCTACTGGAATTTGGAGGATCTGGGTGGAAGATGCTCGACTCCAATTCGAGTAGGCTTGGAGGTCTCGGCCCCGGAACCCGCGTGGCTTTGTCCCTCTGCCAGTACCTTCAGGTGTGCGGAGAGTGGTCTCAGCATGGTGGTGGCTGGTCCTGGAGGTCTCCGGCTGCCGTAGCCCTGGCCGGGGCGGGGAGGAAAGCTCAACCCGCTCCCCTCCAAGGGACTCCGGGAAGGAACACTGAGGCGCGGGGGCAGAGACTGCACTGCTCTCGTCCGGGATCTGGATTTTATAGTCTCTGAGTCTTGGCCGCTGATGGGATTACACGGCGCCAGGGGGCCAGGTGGTGGGTGTGACCCCCGCCTACTGGAATTTGGAGGATCTGGGTGGAAGATGCTCGACTCCAATTCGAGTAGGCTTGGAGGTCTCGGCCCCGGAACCCGCGTGGCTTTGTCCCTCTGCCAGTACCTTCAGGTGTGCGGAGAGTGGTCTCAGCATGGTGGTGGCTGGTCCTGGAGGTCTCCGGCTGCCGTAGCCCTGGCCGGGGCGGGGAGGAAAGCTCAACCCGCTCCCCTCCAAGGGACTCCGGGAAGGAACACCGAGGCGCGGGGGCAGAGACTGCACTGCTCTCGTCCGGGATCTGGATTTTATAGTCTCTGAGTCTTGGCCGCTGATGGGATTACACGGCGCCAGGGGGCCAGGTGGTGGGTGTGACCCCCGCCTACTGGAATTTGGAGGATCTGGGTGGAAGATGCTCGACTCCAATTCGAGTAGGCTTGGAGGTCTCGGCCCCGGAACCCGCGTGGCTTTGTCCCTCTGCCAGTACCTTCAGGTGTGCGGAGAGTGGTCTCAGCATGGTGGTGGCTGGTCCTGGAGGTCTCCGGCTGCCGTAGCCCTGGCCGGGGCGGGGAGGAAAGCTCAACCCGCTCCCCTCCAAGGGACTCCGGGAAGGAACACCGAGGCGCGGGGGCAGAGACTGCACTGCTCTCGTCCGGGATCTGGATTTTATAGTCTCTGAGTCTTGGCCGCTGATGGGATTACACGGCGCCAGGGGGCCAGGTGGTGGGTGTGACCCCCGCCTACTGGAATTTGGAGGATCTGGGTGGAAGATGCTCGACTCCAATTCGAGTAGGCTTGGAGGTCTCGGCCCCGGAACCCGCGTGGCTTTGTCCCTCTGCCAGTACCTTCAGGTGTGCGGAGAGTGGTCTCAGCATGGTGGTGGCTGGTCCTGGAGGTCTCCGGCTGCCGTAGCCCTGGCCGGGGCGGGGAGGAAAGCTCAACCCGCTCCCCTCCAAGGGACTCCGGGAAGGAACACCGAGGCGCGGGGGCAGAGACTGCACTGCTCTCGTCCGGGATCTGGATTTTATAGTCTCTGAGTCTTGGCCGCTGATGGGATTACACGGCGCCAGGGGGCCAGGTGGTGGGTGTGACCCCCGCCTACTGGAATTTGGAGGATCTGGGTGGAAGATGCTCGACTCCAATTCGAGTAGGCTTGGAGGTCTCGGCCCCGGAACCCGCGTGGCTTTGTCCCTCTGCCAGTACCTTCAGGTGTGCGGAGAGTGGTCTCAGCATGGTGGTGGCTGGTCCTGGAGGTCTCCGGCTGCCGTAGCCCTGGCCGGGGCGGGGAGGAAAGCTCAACCCGCTCCCCTCCAAGGGACTCCGGGAAGGAACACCGAGGCGCGGGGGCAGAGACTGCACTGCTCTCGTCCGGGATCTGGATTTTATAGTCTCTGAGTCTTGGCCGCTGATGGGATTACACGGCGCCAGGGGGCCAGGTGGTGGGTGTGACCCCCGCCTACTGGAATTTGGAGGATCTGGGTGGAAGATGCTCGACTCCAATTCGAGTAGGCTTGGAGGTCTCGGCCCCGGAACCCGCGTGGCTTTGTCCCTCTGCCAGTACCTTCAGGTGTGCGGAGAGTGGTCTCAGCATGGTGGTGGCTGGTCCTGGAGGTCTCCGGCTGCCGTAGCCCTGGCCGGGGCGGGGAGGAAAGCTCAACCCGCTCCCCTCCAAGGGACTCCGGGAAGGAACACCGAGGCGCGGGGGCAGAGACTGCACTGCTCTCGTCCGGGATCTGGATTTTATAGTCTCTGAGTCTTGGCCGCTGATGGGATTACACGGCGCCAGGGGGCCAGGTGGTGGGTGTGACCCCCGCCTACTGGAATTTGGAGGATCTGGGTGGAAGATGCTCGACTCCAATTCGAGTAGGCTTGGAGGTCTCGGCCCCGGAACCCGCGTGGCTTTGTCCCTCTGCCAGTACCTTCAGGTGTGCGGAGAGTGGTCTCAGCATGGTGGTGGCTGGTCCTGGAGGTCTCCGGCTGCCGTAGCCCTGGCCGGGGCGGGGAGGAAAGCTCAACCCGCTCCCCTCCAAGGGACTCCGGGAAGGAACACCGAGGCGCGGGGGCAGAGACTGCACTGCTCTCGTCCGGGATCTGGATTTTATAGTCTCTGAGTCTTGGCCGCTGATGGGATTACACGGCGCCAGGGGGCCAGGTGGTGGGTGTGACCCCCGCCTACTGGAATTTGGAGGATCTGGGTGGAAGATGCTCGACTCCAATTCGAGTAGGCTTGGAGGTCTCGGCCCCGGAACCCGCGTGGCTTTGTCCCTCTGCCAGTACCTTCAGGTGTGCGGAGAGTGGTCTCAGCATGGTGGTGGCTGGTCCTGGAGGTCTCCGGCTGCCGTAGCCCTGGCCGGGGCGGGGAGGAAAGCTCAACCCGCTCCCCTCCAAGGGACTCCGGGAAGGAACACCGAGGCGCGGGGGCAGAGACTGCACTGCTCTCGTCCGGGATCTGGATTTTATAGTCTCTGAGTCTTGGCCGCTGATGGGATTACACGGCGCCAGGGGGCCAGGTGGTGGGTGTGACCCCCGCCTACTGGAATTTGGAGGATCTGGGTGGAAGATGCTCGACTCCAATTCGAGTAGGCTTGGAGGTCTCGGCCCCGGAACCCGCGTGGCTTTGTCCCTCTGCCAGTACCTTCAGGTGTGCGGAGAGTGGTCTCAGCATGGTGGTGGCTGGTCCTGGAGGTCTCCGGCTGCCGTAGCCCTGGCCGGGGCGGGGAGGAAAGCTCAACCCGCTCCCCTCCAAGGGACTCCGGGAAGGAACACCGAGGCGCGGGGGCAGAGACTGCACTGCTCTCGTCCGGGATCTGGATTTTATAGTCTCTGAGTCTTGGCCGCTGATGGGATTACACGGCGCCAGGGGGCCAGGTGGTGGGTGTGACCCCCGCCTACTGGAATTTGGAGGATCTGGGTGGAAGATGCTCGACTCCAATTCGAGTAGGCTTGGAGGTCTCGGCCCCGGAACCCGCGTGGCTTTGTCCCTCTGCCAGTACCTTCAGGTGTGCGGAGAGTGGTCTCAGCATGGTGGTGGCTGGTCCTGGAGGTCTCCGGCTGCCGTAGCCCTGGCCGGGGCGGGGAGGAAAGCTCAACCCGCTCCCCTCCAAGGGACTCCGGGAAGGAACACCGAGGCGCGGGGGCAGAGACTGCACTGCTCTCGTCCGGGATCTGGATTTTATAGTCTCTGAGTCTTGGCCGCTGATGGGATTACACGGCGCCAGGGGGCCAGGTGGTGGGTGTGACCCCCGCCTACTGGAATTTGGAGGATCTGGGTGGAAGATGCTCGACTCCAATTCGAGTAGGCTTGGAGGTCTCGGCCCCGGAACCCGCGTGGCTTTGTCCCTCTGCCAGTACCTTCAGGTGTGCGGAGAGTGGTCTCAGCATGGTGGTGGCTGGTCCTGGAGGTCTCCGGCTGCCGTAGCCCTGGCCGGGGCGGGGAGGAAAGCTCAACCCGCTCCCCTCCAAGGGACTCCGGGAAGGAACACCGAGGCGCGGGGGCAGAGACTGCACTGCTCTCGTCCGGGATCTGGATTTTATAGTCTCTGAGTCTTGGCCGCTGATGGGATTACACGGCGCCAGGGGGCCAGGTGGTGGGTGTGACCCCCGCCTACTGGAATTTGGAGGATCTGGGTGGAAGATGCTCGACTCCAATTCGAGTAGGCTTGGAGGTCTCGGCCCCGGAACCCGCGTGGCTTTGTCCCTCTGCCAGTACCTTCAGGTGTGCGGAGAGTGGTCTCAGCATGGTGGTGGCTGGTCCTGGAGGTCTCCGGCTGCCGTAGCCCTGGCCGGGGCGGGGAGGAAAGCTCAACCCGCTCCCCTCCAAGGGACTCCGGGAAGGAACACCGAGGCGCGGGGGCAGAGAGAAAAAATATGTATTCTGCTATTGATTAAAAATATCTATTAATGTAAATTCTTCCCAGTTGACTAATGATTTACTATTCCAGACTGATTTTCTGTCTGATAGATCTGTTTCTGATAAGAGTGTTGAAGCCTCAGACTATAATAGTAAATATTTTATTGCTATATTATATGTACTTTCTAAACATGTATGTCTCTCATTGATTGTATTTTTATGTTTAGTCTCATGTATTGTGATTGTCTGTCATTGCCTACATACACATTAAATTTTTCTGTTTTTTTGAGGGGGGGACCACATCCAGCTGTATTCAGGGCTTACTCTTGCACTTGGCTCTGCACCCAGGGATCACTCTTTACTGGTTTGGGGGACCTTATGTGGTGCCACAGATGAAGCTGGGTCGGCAATGTACAGTCAAGCACCCTACGAGCTGTACTACCCCTCTAGCTTCCACCTTAAAGATTTTTATGTCTTATAAAATTAACATCCTTATCTTGTGTAGGGGCACTTTGACTCTGATAACTTCTCTTATTGTGACAACTCCTGTCTGAAAAGTACTGGTCTTCAGTAGGAAGCTTACGGAAGGTGATGACAGTGGGGGAGGGAAACAGACACTAGTGGAGGATGTGATGCTGGAATTTCTTCTGGATGAAATTTTATCATTACCAGTTTTGTAAATCATGGTATCTAAAATAAAAGTTTTGAAAAATTAATTTTAATAAACTGTACCCTGGTTCACTTAACTTTAATCTTAAATGTGTTTAATAAAGTTGGTTTCTCATAGAAAATACATTAGATTTTAATTTCTGTTATATTTGGGTAATCTCTTAATTGACGCATTTAGATAATTGATGTTTAGGGTGATAACTGATATAGATAGGTTGAGATATATTTATCACTGTTTTTTGTTTGTTTCTTTATTTTTTGTCCTGTTTTGGTCTTTTACATTTTTATCTTTTATGGCTTTAATTGAACATTTTAAATTATAATTTATTTTCCTCTTTTAGAATATCATACATATTTTCTTCATGTCTTGGTAGTTGTTTTTGAATTTGCAGTATGCATTTATTGGGAACCTAGGTTCATTTGAAAATAACACCACTGCACTTCCAAATCAGGTTATTGCTAATACCATCATTTTTTAAGCCTTTTATTTCATCCTTTCTATTTTTGTTATTCTTTTTTTTGTCACTAAGATAGTTTTTATTGAATGGAATTCTTAGACATGAAGGGAAAGAGAGGAAATATGTATATGTTCATAAAAGAATATGGGCTTCTCTAGAGTGGAAAATCAAGTAAACCGAGAGAGAAGCAAATGAGATATGTATTCAAGGGAGAACACGAGCCTGAAGAACAGACATATTATTGTTATTTTTGCCAGGTAATACATAAGCATACGTAAATTAATGCATTGTTTTATTATTTTAAATAAAGATCCTGTTTGTTGTACAAGCAAAGGTCAAATTATTTTACAATCACTTATTCTTTGGTGTTTATTTATACAGATATATTTCTGATGTTATTTATAAAGTCCTATAAATTCTCTCAATAAAAATTTCATTCATAAAGTTCCACCATTTTTGTTTGCCTGTGAAAGTATTTCTCAGTACTGTCAATAATTCTTACAATGCAAAATTCTAAGTTACATTATTTTCTCTTAATATTCTCAATATTTTACTTCATTGCCTTTCTGCTTGAATTATTTCTAGACTACAAAGTTTGTATTTTATTTAAAAAATTTTTTTTTATCTTTTAGTTTTTTCCTTTTTGGGTCACACCCAGCAATGCACAGAGGTGACTCCTGGCTCATGCACTCAGGAATTACTTCTGGTGGTACTTGGGGGACCAAATGGGATGCTGGGAATCGAGCTTGGGTCGGCCGCGTGCAAGGCAAACGCCCTACCAACTGTGGTATCGCTCCAGCCCCTATATTTTATTTTTTATTCAATGTATATATTTTTATTTCCCTTGAGAATGTTATTTGATTTACAGATTTTTAAAGGAGTGGATTCTTTATCCCTTATGCATTTTTTTCCTCATCACGGTCAGGGTCACGGTCCTCCCGTTGTTCATCAATTAGCTCAAGCAGGCTCAGTAACGTTGTGAAACTTGTTACTGTGTTTGGCATATACGTCATGGGGAGCTTGCCAGGCTTTGCTGTGCGGGCGAGATACTCTCGGTAGCTTTCCGGGCTCTCCGAGAGCAGCGGAGGAATTGATCTCAGGTTGGCCATGTTGGCTGCGTGCAAGGCAAACGCCCTACCCACTGTGCTATCGCTCCAGCTCCTTTTCCTCGTCGCTTTCAATATATTTTTCTCCATGTTTCTCAAATATCTTCTATTTATGGTTTTGTTTTATTTTTCAAATGTATGCTCTATCTCTGTGTAGAATTCTTTTGGTTATCCTAATTTTTCATTTGCTTGTTTTCTTGAGTCTTTAGATTCATGTCTTTCGTTTAATGTACAGTGATGCAGCTATTAATGTTTGGATACTTTTTAACTCTGCGTCAGTTTCTGTTCTTTTGTAAGGACTGCACAGAGCAGAATGTAAGATTTCATGTTCAATCTCATAGACATCCTTGGGAGTCTGGTTTTTTCCCTTTTCTTTTTTTCTCCAGGTTCTTTTTTTCTCTTTTGCTCGGGATCAATACATTTTATTGTTCTACCTGCCAGTTCACAGATTATGTTCCTGTTCTTTTTCTCTGATGTTAAGTGCTTTTATAGATTTTTATTTACTTTATTATATTTTTAAGTTTCAATTTTTAAATTTATCTTCTCTTTACCAAGACTTTCTATTTCCTTGCTAATTCTTTTTCCCTCATTTTTTGAAGCATGATTATAATTTCTCATTGAATGATCCTTTAAGAAATTTGTTTTCTGAATAACTTTACATAACCCCCTTTTTGGAATTTGTTGTTTTTTTACTCAAATTTAGATCTCTGACTCTTGATATGGTTAGTAGTTTCTGATTGAAATTTAGACATTTGAACGTTATGCTGTGATGCTAGGTCTATTTAATACTTTGTTTCAGTACAGTTTTTCCAGCACTTTCTGATGAGAAGAATCTGTCCAGGAACTTCCTATAGTAAATTTGTTGAAGTCCTTTATGTTGACCCTGAGGAGAGGGTATTCCTCATTACTACTGGGTGAGATAGAAGTTTGGATGTGCCAGTGCTCTTTAGATGCTTCTATGACCTTGCCCACAGATGGGAGTTCTGTCCTCCTCTGGCCTCCTCTGACACTGACCTACTGTGGAAATGAAGTGAGGTTTCATTGTTGGATGGGTATAAAGTTGAGGCCTCCTGATTGTCTCTACTCACATGAAATATTTGGCTTTTCAGTACATGAGTTGGGGTGACTTATATATAAGACACTGTCCTCCCGTTGTTCATTGAATTACTCGAGCGGGCCCAGTAACGTCTCCATTGTGACAATTGTTACTGTGTTTGGCATATCGAATAAGTCACAGGGAGCTTGTCAGACTTTGCAGTGTAGGTGAGATACTCTCGGCAGCTTGCAGGACTCTCCGAGAGGGGTGGAGGAATCGAACTCGGGTTGGCAATGTTGGCCGCTTGCAAGGCAAAAGCGCTACCCACTGTGCTATCGCTCCAGCCTGTCTATAAGATAGTACAGTGAATAAGGGGTTCTCTCTGAGGACATGACATCATGTATGACTCTGATATTAGCCCTTTATCAGATAGGTGTTGGGTAATAAGTTTTCCTATTCTGTGAGCTCTCTTTGTATCTTAGACATTGTTTCTTTTGAGATTCAGAAGCTTCTTAGTTTCATGTAGTCCCATTTGTTTATCTCTGTTTCCACTTGCTTGGTCAGTCACGGTCACGGTCCTCCTGTTGTTCATTGATTTGCTTGAATGGGCCCAGTAATGTCTTCATTGTGAGACTTCTTGTTACTGTGTTTGGCATACTGAATACGTCACGGTAGCTTGCCAGGCTTTGCTCTGCGGGCGAGATACTCTTGGTAGCTTGACAATACCCCTGTGCTAACCCCACCATCAGAGCCCCAATGTCAGTGGCCCTTACTCCCGTTCACACTCCTTGGCAGCCTCAGTTCTGCTGGCAGTACCTCAGAGTTGGCTCTCATTTACCACTATTTATTTCTTTTGTTTACGCTATATACGCTCTCATTTACCACTATTTATACCCTTTGTTTCTTTATATGCTAAATAAGAGTAAGATTATCATGTATTTTGTCTTTCTCCTTTGACACCCTATTCTTCCATCCCCCGTTCCATCCGAGTTATAGTTGTGGATAATTATATTCAGCTTGAGGGCTGGAAAACCATACACATGCCTACGAAGCCCTGCATTTATATTTCTTCAGTAAAGACTGGATTTTCTTTATTGATTGTTTTCTGGTTGATTATCCAGTGGTGGGAGCAACCTGTTAAAATATCTTTCTTATTGTGTTGATGTGGATATATTTTCTCTGTTTTTTTGTCTACATCTCAATATTGGCTCCTGGCTCTGTGCTCAGGGATTACTCTTGTATGGTGTGGATGGCGGGAATCAAATGTGGTGCTGGAGATTGCAGTCTGCCCACAGCATATAAGGGAATCACACTGCTCACTGTTATTGCTCAGGCCCAGCTTACCTTCTTTAAGGCCTGCTAATAGTTTTATTTTAATGATCCTTCATTTGGTGCATGTATGTTAATGAGTGTTAAATCTTCTGGATATATAGACTCTTTATGCTCATATTATGCTCATGTCATTCTCTTCCTGCATTTTTTAGTTTGATGCATGTTTTGTTTGATACTTGCCATGGGAATTTCAGCATTTTATGGGTTGCTGTTTGTATAATTGTTTCCCAGCCCTTTACTCTGTATCTGTTTTTATCCTGAGAGTTCAAGTATGTCACTAGTCAGTAGCAGAAGGTTGGGTTCGTTTTTCTGATCTGTCAAGCCACTTTGTGTCTTAAGATTTTAAAAACTCATTTTTATTGTACTTCAGGTAAGATGGTTAGAATAATGTTAACATTTATGGTTTTCTGTGCGATGTTCCTGCATCTCCACCCCTGAAGTGTCAGGTATCCTCCACCACTGTTCTTGTGTTTCTTTCAGTCTTCCCCTCCCAACCCTTTCCACTGCTCAGTATCCTGTTTGTAGTAAAAGGCTAAGAGTTTGTCGTCATTTCATGCTGTCAATTCTCTTGTTTCTCAGTATATTGTAGATGATCTCAATCTTGATCATCTGTCATTTTATTTTCTCCCTCTGAGTAGTTTCCCTTAATAATACCATCTAGTTCCATCCAAGTTGCAGAAAACTGCAATATTTTATCTTTTCTTATGGCTGAATATAATGTTCCATTGTATATAGATATCAAAGCTTCTGTCCCCATTCATTTGTCATTAGACATGTGTGTTGTTTCCATATCTTGGCTACTCAGTGCTACAGAGCATAGTTATGCTATATCTTTCCAACTTACTGTTTTTATGGTCTTAGGGAAGATGTCAAAAGTGGAATCACTAGGTCATATGAATTTTGTTTTTAATTTTTTGAGACATCTCCATACTGTTTTCCTTAGAGGATGACAGATGACATTCCCACAAATGATAAATACGAGTTTCTTTATCACCACAAACCTGCCAACTGAGTGGATGTTTTCAGTCTCTTTTTATATATGCCATTCTCACTGGTGAGATATGACATTTAATTATTGTTTTGAATTATGTTTCCTTGATATCAAATGTTGATAAACTCTTTTTCTTCTGCCTGTTGGTCACCTACATATCTTCTTTGAAGGAGTATCTGTTCATGTTCTCTCCCCATTTTTATTGGTGTCTGTTCTTGATGAGTTCTTATGTGCCTTATATAGGTTGAATGTTAATACTTTGCCTAATGTATGACATACAGATATTTTCTTCAGTTCAGTAGTATATCTTTTAATATTAGCCATAGATTCTTTTGCCATATAAAAACTTTTTAGCTTGATATAGTGTCATATTTTGATTTTTGTTTTCTTTCACAATGGCTCTTGACCATAGATGATACCTCTGAGGTCTGTATACTAAAGAGAGATGCATGTCTTTACTCAGAATATTTTATGGAATATGATATAATCTTGAGGTCATTATTCTCTGTTCAATTAGATTTTGGTAAGGTGTGAGATAGGAACTAATTTATTTTCAAGTGGCCATCTAGTTTCCCTACCTTCATATGTTAGAATTTGTTGCATTTTATAAACCTAATTCATTTATCATAGATTAATTGTCCATTTATATGAAGGCTCATATCTAGGTTCTAAATTTTATTCAATTAACATGAGAGTCTACCTCTATTACAATACCATTATTTTTGTTACTATAGCCTTATCGTCATAATTTCAAAGAATGAAATACTTAGCATCTTCTTATGTGCCAGAATATTTTTGCTATTATGGAAGGTTTATGATTTTGTACATATTTCAGTGGTGTTCTGTGTCCTTGAAGATTGTTGTTGGAATTTTAATGGTAATTGAATCTATAAAATGTTTTAGGTAGGATAATTGTTTTGACATTCTTAATTGTTTTAACTCATGGACATGGAATATTTTTCTCTTTCCTGGTGTCTTTTTAAAATAAATCTTTATAATTTAAGTCTTTCTACATACCTTCATGAGTTTATTCCTTGGTATGTGATATTTGGGGGAAAGAAGTGCTTGCATATATAAATGCAATAGATTTTTGTGTGTTTTGATTTGTAGCGTGCTATTTTGTTGTATTGGTTTACTATTAGTGGTAGTTTTTAGTAGAAACTTTAGGATTTCAGTATATATTTATTTTTATGTCATCTGCAAATATTAATAGTTTAACCTCTTCTTTTCCGATTTGGATGCCTTTGATATCTTTTTCTTGCCTGATTGCTGTGGCGAGAACTTCCAGCACTATTGAATAAAAGTGGAGATGTGGACAACTTTGCCTTGTTCCTGATTTCAGAGGAAAGGTTTTCAGTTTTTCACAATTGAGCATGGTGTTGGCTGTGGGTTTGCAGTGAGTGGCCATTGCTATATTGAGGTACGTCCCTTCTTTGCCTATTTGGTTGAGAGTTTTTAATCATTAATGGATGTTAAATCTCATCAAAATCTTTCTCTCTCTATTGAAATAATCATATGATTTTATATTTTCTTTTGTTTACATGGTGTATTAAATTAATTGATTTGTGTATACTGAACCATCCTTCCTTTCTTGGGATAAAAGCCACCTGGTTGTGATGTGTGGTCTCTCTGATATAATGTTAGATTCAGTTTGCTGAGATTTTGTTGAGGATCTTTGCATCGCTATTCATCAGTTTCGTAAGTCTGTAATTTTTGTAAATTTTGTTTAGTGATATATCTGTCTGCTTTTGGCATTAGGGTAATGTCGACTTTGTAAAATTTCTTAGAAATGATTCTTGTTTCTTCATTATTTTAGAAGAGCTTTAGAAATACAATCATCACTATTTCTCCCTCATGCATGGCCAGACTGGTTTGAAACCCTTGGGCCCTGGACCCTGAGGCCCTCTTCCTCACCATTGCAGCCCCTAGATCAGGGAACTACACCACCTGACACCAGCTCTAGTTCTCCAAACCCAAAACTGCAGATGCTAATGTGTTCGCATGAGATTGTTACTGAACACACTTCATATTAAAGACAATGGCTGCAACAACCATATTTCACTGACCTTTATGCAGTCATACACCTCAGTCAGCTAAACAGAGTCACTAGTTTAAAACCCCTTGTCATATTCCAAATGTACCACATGGTAAAGAAAATAATCTGAACAACAGAGGTATTATCAGTATCCCTTTGGTATAAGCAACTTGAAACCAGTTCTTAGGTAACTGGAAATCCAAACCTCCGACATTAACCCACATAAAATTCAAAGAGCAATGTGGGAAACTAAGGAACCCAACTGCTTTGTCAGAAATGGAAACCCAGGCAAATCCTCAAGTCCATTAAAATCCTTGAACTTGGTTGACGAGAACCAGAAATCAACATTCACTACATTTGCAATCAAACTTAAGCAAGCACTGAGCAGAGAAATTTGACCAACTCAGGAACTAATACAGAGGATGCCAGATTCCATACAAAATGAACTGAAGGAACTAAAGAACACAATAACAAGTCTCAGTAGCAGAAATGCGCAGCCAGCAAATTATAGAGATGAATTAGAATACATAGAAACAATCTGTGAATTATAGGAATATCAGAGGGAGAGAAAAACGAGAAAGGGGAAAAATAAAGAGTGGGTGACATCATAGCTGAGAACTTACGCACTCTTTGAAGGAGGTTGATACACAGATTTAAGAGGCCCAAAGAGTACCAAGAAAAATAAACCCAAGCAGAACAGCTCCAAGGCATAATAATCAAATGGCAAAATCCAAAGAGAGAGATCAACTTCTTAAGTTTCTAAAAAGAAGAGAAACCTTCAATAATAAGAGACACAACATATGAATCACAAGTCTTTCAGATGAAACGATACAGGAGACAAAAGAGTGGAATGACATATTTAAATTACTGAGAAAAACTTTAAACCTAGAGTTCACTACTCTGCAAAGTTCTCATTTAGATAGATGGAAGAAGGAATATAGTCATTAGATCTTGAAGTTTTGGTAGATATAACTAGTGAACAGTATTAGGGCTTTTATTCTTGGGGATATTTTAATAACATTTAATTTCCTTACTTATGATCGATCTACTCAGGTTTTCTACTTCCTCTTGATTCAGTCTTTGGAGACTGCATGATTCTGAGAATTCATTCATATGTTTGTTTTTTGTGGGGCCACACACAAATGTTGCTTAGGGCTTACCCTTGCTCTGTGTTAAGGGATCACTCCTTGCAGGGATTGGGGCACCATATGTGGTTCGTGGGATCCAGCCCATGTTGACTGCATGCAAAGCAAGTGCCCTAAGAATTCATTCATTCATTTTCAAAAGGTTTTCCAGATTAGTGGCATAGAGTTGTTCACAGTAACTAACCTCTTATGATCCTTAGTATTTCAGAGTTATCCGTTGTAGATTTGATCTGCTTTTTGGGGGCTTCTGTCTTTTTTTATCTTGTGAATCTAGGTAACGGCTTGTCAGTCTTTTATATTATTATTTTTTAAATGAACACCTCCTGGTTTCATTGATACTTTGTATCGTTTCATTGTTTTATGCTGTAATTTATATTATTCCCTTTCTTCTACTTTAGGATTCACTAACTGTTCTTTTTCCAGTTTCTCAAAAAGAAAGGTTATATTAGTATTTTGAGCTTTTTCTCTTTCCAGATGTAAGTCTATATTGCTATATACCAGTGATTAATAGTTTGTGTCTTCATTCTCTTTAGTTCTAAGAAGTACTTTCCTTCTTTGATTTCATCTTTGATCCAACATTTTAACAGTACATTATTCAGTCTCCAAATGTTGAAGCTTTCCAAACTTTCATTTTCTTAATAATTTATCATTTCTATTTTTTGTGACTTTATGGATAATTTAGCTGTAAGTGGTCTTTCTTGGAAAAGGCTGCATGTGCAGTAGAAAAGAATGTGTATTTGGGTTTTTACATTCTTTTAGGTGTAGGGTCCTGTACATGCCTACCAGCCCCAGTTCTCCCAAGCACTCATTTCTATAAGACTCTCTTGTCCTTATTAATGTGCTGCCTAGTTGTTGTGTCCAGTGGTGAGAGTGGGATTTTAAGTCGCCCCACTACTGTTGCATTGTCATTAATGTATTTCCATAGGTTAAAGTTAGAAGTTACTATTATAAAGTTTACTGTTTCTTCCTTTTGTGTGTGTTAGTTGATGAGAGTTAAGTCCTCTTTCTCTTATGATCTCCTTATGTAATGTTCATCCCTATTTCTGATTATTTTCTTTACCTTGAATGTTATGTGTTGTGACATAATTATGGCCACACCAGTTTTTTAAAGTTATAGCATTAAATCTCAATGTTTTCCCGTCAGTCACTCTGAGCCTGTCTTTATCATGAGAGTTTAAGTAACTCTTATAAGCAACAGAAGGCTGAGCTTTGTTTTTAGATCCATTCATTCAACCTGTGACTTTCCATGGGAGGGAGAGCTCAGTTCATTGACATTTTAAAAAGTTATTGATATGAAGGTATTTGTTGGCATGTATTTCAGAGAAGTTTGGCTGCTTATGCCATTTGTTGTTTGTGTTTTTATATGAGTTCATTCTCTGTCTCTTCTAGAACTGTTTTAAATTCTGATCATTTTCTTAGCTGCTGTTTACCCGAGAATGTTTTTAATATCTCCTTCAGATCTTGTTCTTGACCTTGCTAGGTAGATGATGCTATGTTGGAAATTATCTTCATTCATACTTTATACATGTAATTTCATTCTCTTCTTACTTGTAAAGTCTCATTTAGAGAATTGTGCTATATAATTTTTTTTTGCTTTGAATGTGTGATTTTTATTTTTCTTGCTGCCTTGTTTGTTGGGGTTTTGGGCTGCACCCAGTGGTACTCAGGGCTTATTCCTACCTCTGTGCTTAGGGCTCACTCCTGGTATGTAGTGTCAGATATGGAGTCAGGGTCAGTCATGTGTAGGGCTGGTGCCTCACCCTCTGTACTCTTTCCAGCCCCTCTCGTTGCTCTCAGGTATCTGTCTCTGCCTCTTGTTTTTGCCTTTTTGATTACAGTATGCCTTGATGTTATTCTATTTGGGTTTATTTGATTGGTGCTCTTCTTGCCTCTTGGATCAGTGGTCCGATCTCACCCCCCCAAAAAAAACTCAGATTGGGTATGTTCTCACCTACAATTTTCAGCTAGCCTCTCTTTCCCTCTCCCTCTTCTTCATATGGAATTCATATAATTTTGAGTTTGTTCTTTCTGCTATTGTCATTATTACCTTTTTTATTTTTAAATTTTTCTGTTTCTCTTTTCAATTTCTTCTTTCTTGGTGGAGTTGTTTTCTGCATCTTTGAGTTCATTGTTTTCATTTTTTTTCCTGCTTCATCCATTTTGCTCTGACTTGCTGCTATATGTTTTTAGCTCCTTCAATTCTGTTTAAATCATTTATTTCATGTTTCCATCAAGTTCTCTTGAAATTTATTGATTTCTTTGTTCACTTGTCATTTTCAATGTCAATTTGAACACTGTTATGACTGTTACTTTGTCTTTTTTAGGCAGATTGCAACTTTCTGATGTTGGGGCTCTTCCTGCATTTTTGTCACGTTCTGATAATTTTCTTCACTTTCTCATTCTTTCTGGTGTTCCATTAACCCAAGGCTGTTGCTGGTATTATCTGGGATCTTGCTCCCTCAGTGGATGTGCATAGTTCAAGCACTCATCTGTGCTGGTGTTTTGTGTTGGCATGCTTCTTGATGGTGTCTGGGGCTTTGCCGCACCCTTTCTATGGTTCAAGAGGACCAAGGAAAACTCTGATTTAAATACCTTTAAATCATCTTCTAAATCTTGAGTATTATGATATTTTAGTAATATACTTTTATAATTAATTATATAGCTACTATTACTATGTTACCAAGCTGATTAAAGGGTCTATTAGAGAGACATTGATCATATCATCAATTTTTGTAGATGTACATTATTCAGTGATACAGATATTTGGTTTATAGTGTATGCATATTTTGTGTATGCATGTACATATGTCCACATACTATGAAAATTCTGAGAAACTATTTTCCCAAGTTAAACAATAATCTTGTCAAAATTTATAAAGTAAAAGGCAGTCACTAAAAATCATATTTTGTAAAGATACCTTGTTTTATAAAGCTGATTATTTTCCTACGTTACCTTTTTTTTTAATCTTTTGTAGGTGATCATAGCCCTCTGGTATCGCACAATTATGGGAATAATGAATTTATTTGGGATAGAAACTAAGACCTGCTGGAATGTCACCAGAATAGAATCTATGAATGAAATTGAAAGCTGTGAAGGCATGTTTCTTCCTAAAATACTATTGCATTGTAATTAATGTTTACATAATCATATTTTAGTGCCTTTGTTTTAAGAGTTTTTATAATTTTTATTTTTTCCCTTTTTTTAAACACCTAGAACTTGTTCACCTAAGAGGTTATATCCCTGTGTAATTTTGTCTGAGAATGCTATATACTTAGGAATATTAAACTTGAAATTTTATTACAATACTAAATACCCAAATCTAAAGCAATCTTATATATTAGTTATTATTTAATTCCAGAATCAGAAGATACAAAAGGAGTAATGGATATAGTACAGTGATGTATAATATTCCTAGCATGCTCAGGGCCCTAAGTTTGAGCTCTGGGGCCCCAGAAACCTTATTGGGTATGACCTGGGTCCCCCAGTACTGCTTTAGAAATATTTTTAATGTTTTAAATTTTACACAAGTGACATTTGATGTTTTGTAACCGAAATAGATAAATATGAATGATATTTTTGTGATATGTAGTCTAATATCTACTTGTAATTAGCTATGCATACATATTTAAAATAAGATATAAAATAGATTGTTTAAAGATTTTTTTTGTCCTGTTGCTGTCCACTAAGTTGCTTTATATATCTCCCACATGCTGTCTTTGTTGAAGATCCACTTTTGGAGCACCTGACTTAACCAGAACCTAGGCTTCTAGTTAAATGTTTGAAATCTAGCACCTTTATAGTCTTGAGTATGATGTTCTTTTTTAAAACACAAAACCTCATGTATCTATTTGTCTCACATTTATACCATTACTTTCCTTTCTATTTCTTTGTTTTCTTCACATTGTATAATTATTATTGATTATTAAATACTTGTGTATTAAGTACTGAGATAATTATACCCATTCAAATTTTAGTTATTTATTAAAAAATCAATATATATTTTCAAAGGATTGGGAGACCCTGCTTGCTTTTATGTTGGTGTGATCTTTCTTTTAAATGGATCACTGATGGGATTATTCTTTGTATATGGCACATTCCTGAGGTAAGACTATTGTATTAAAATATTTATAAAGTTTTGTAATAATTACAGGGTGTTACTCATATTTATTGATTGAAACAAATTATTAATAAAGAAAAATTTAAGAAAATTTGAAGATACACTGGCAATATTATGTAAAGAGGAATTACATTTGTCATTAAAGTAACTTTAATGGATTTCTTTTATCCTAGTGGGGATTTTTTGAGAGGATAATTGTGTGTGTGGTTTTATTTCTAAGCTTTAAGTTGTAATCCTTTGATATGTGTATACGTTTTTAGTTCTAACATTTTTTATTACTGTATCTTTGTGGAATAGTTTGAAGCCATAGAGCATAAATAACTCCATTTTGTTCTTTTTTCTCAGCGGAGTTTCTGCTATTGGATGCCTTCTGTGGTTTCCTAATAACTTTTAGGGGGATTGTCTAGTCCTGTGAAGTATCTTAAAAAGAATTTCATTGAATATGTGTAGTGCTTTAGGTAAAAATGAACATTTTGACCAAATTGGTTGATAATTTGTGTTTATGACCATGGAATGCTTTTATGTTATTTATTTTAGTGATATTGTAAGACATCTACATGTATAAGCTTCTATCTTCTTGATAAAATATATTCCTAGTTATTTTATTTTTGATCTGATCATAAAATATTTTGTCTTCATTTCTCTTTATAAATTTGTGATATGCATGTATAAACACAAGAGACTTACATATTTTGTAGTTTTGAGCTTACTAAATTCTAACAGTTTGTGAACTGTGATGTATGTACATATACATACATAAAATATGTCATTCATGTATGACATGCTTCTTTTCAGTCTGAATACCTTTTTTAATCCTTTTTTTCAAACCTAATTTCTGCATGGCAGAGCCTGGCAAGCTATCCATGGCATATTCGATATGCCAGAAATAGTAACAATCAGGGGTCTCATTCCCCTGACCCTGAAAGAGCCTCCAATACAGTAGCATTGGGAAAGACAAGTGAGGAGAGGCTGCTAAAATCTCAGGGCTGGGACAAATGGAGATGTTACTGGCGCCCGTTCGAGTAAATCGATGAACAACAGGATGACAGTGATACAGTGATAGAGTGAAATCTAATTTCTATGATCAGGGCTTCCAGTACATCATGACAGTGGTGAAAATGGATGCCATTGTCTTACTACAGGTCTTAGAGAAAAGTACTTCGGTCTTTCATCATTGAGTATGATGAACTAGGACTTTGTCAAATGTGGTTTTTATTATAATTGGCATTTTTCCCTTCATCTGCTTTATTCAGAGTTTTTTAATCATAAATGAATGCTGAATCTTGATCAAATGCCCTTTTCTTGTGGTTAAATTTTTGTTTTCATTTATTTTAAAATAGATTTTATATTTCTGGAGTAACATAGGCTTGCAAGAATGTCAGCATGCTCTAGAGATGCAGTAGTACCACACCATGCCCGCCACTACAGTGCCAAATGGGCCTGTTGAGGACTGGTACATATTCTTCCCTTTCCTTCTCTCTTCCCTTTCCTTCTTTTTTTTTTTGGTTTTGTTTTGTTTCTTTGTTTTTTGGGTCACACTCGGCGATGCACAGGGGTTATTCCTGGCTCATGCACGCAGGAATTACTCCTGACTGTGCTTGAGGGACCATATGGGATGCTGGGAATTGAACCGGGTCAACCGCATGCAAGGCAAATGCCCTGCCCGCTCTGCTATCACTCCAGCCCCCACCTTTTCTAGTTCTTGCTCATTTTTCTCTGGCTCTCAATTCAGGAGTTCCAGAAGGTGCTCTCCCTTACCTTGGATGGGTTCTGGTTTTCTTTATTTTGAGGCTTATATCAGGCTTTGCTCAGGACGTAATTCCTGGCCCCACATTCAGGGATCATTCATGGCAGTGCGTGGGGAACTCTATGTGGTACCAGGGAACTAGAAATCCAGCTCAGCTGCAGGCAAGGCAAGCACCCTACCTACCGGCTTATCTCTCTGATCCCATTTCCAGGTATTAGGAACAATCTACTCTCTACCTCTCATGGAAAAGTTGCATAAAAAATTACCTTTTCTAAATTGTGCCCAACTGCCTCTGAAGTCAGTTTTCTTCCTTAGCCAGGATATATCTCTGGTTTTGTGATACCTGTCTTACGGCTTTTTTAAAAAAATTTTTTTTAAACCACGCAGTGCTCTGGGGCTACTCTGGTATGGTACTTGTGAGAGATCATGTACTACAGGGAACTAAACCTGCTGTTCCTGTATGTAGAGCAGGTGTTCCAGCCCTTTGTGCCATTTCCTGTCTCCTAGATGCTAATTTTTAAGCCTTTACTATGGAAGCTCTTTTGATTTGGATTTCAAGTCTACTTCTGTGTAGATTATCCTATGTAGATAGTTGTATATTTCTTGTGTGAGCACAAGTCCTCCTTATTCCACCCCCATTGGTTCACCTCATCACGTCCTCAGGCTCGTAGTTGATTGGTAACTTATCTTTCCTAAAATGCTGCTCTAGTTTCAGTTGGGATGGCAGTATGCCCAGTATCAAGTGATAAGTTGACATTGATTATTCTTGTATTCAGCTTTCCAATCTTGACATATCCATATAAGCTAGCTTTTTCAGAGAAATAAGATTTTACAAATAAGAAAACGTTTTCCCTTTCCACAAAAGGATAGATTCAAGTTCCCCTGCTCTGTTTCTTCTTGTATTTACTTGGATGTGATACCTTGAACTACAGCCATCATTGTTGCAACCGTGAGGGAAGGTTGTCAAAGTACACAGTGTCTACCCTGACACCCTTTTGCTTCTGAACTCATTGAAATAATATTCAAATAATGAAAGTCACATCTGTTAAAATTTTTGTTGTATACAAAATACATTAATAAGCTTTCTTTATTATGGTTGAACTATATAGCATCTAATGACTAAATTTAATCTTTCAAGAATACTTTTTTTAGGGCTGGAGAGATAATACATCGGGTAGGGAGTTTGCCTTGCACGCGACCAACCCGGGTTCGAGTCCCAGTATCCCGTATGGTCCCCTGAGCACTGCCAGGAGTAATTCCTTAGTACAGAGCCAGGAGTAACCCCTATGCATCGCCGGGTGTGACCCAAAAAGAAAAAAAAGAATGCTTTTTTTACAGGGTTTACTGATGTTTAATATTTAATATAATAATTTTAAATATAATTTTAAAATTCTAGGATAAAATTGTATTAAAATTTACAGTACTTTGCATGAATTATGATTATGAACTTTACTTTTACAGTGGAACTCAACTTGGTGGCCTAATTACAGTATTATGCTACTTTTTCAACCATGGAGAGGTTTGTTTCTAAAGCAGTTTTTAAATATAAGGTATATAGGAATAAGGAAATACATTCATCAAGGCAATAATAATTTTATATTACTTGGTACTTCACAGTATTTTTAAATAACCCTTCTTGGTGGCCATCTGGTAGTGTAGTATAGCAGTTGGGGTTGATTTGCAGCACCACGTTGGGAGTCCCCCAAACCACCAGGGTGGCCCAGCTATCTTCAGGGTCACAAGATGGGAGCATTCTCATATCCCTAGGCCTTTGCAATGAGGTTGGCCAAGAGTTTCTGGGGGAGCCTCCAGACTTCATAAGCACCATTGGGAGCCTCTCCCACATAAAATGGCTCATCTTGTAAGTTGACACTTCCACAATGCTGATCCATATGTTTACATAATCATTAAATCCTTTACATTCATGTAACGGATTTACATGAATGTAATGGATTTAATGATTATGATTACAATACATGCTTTCCTTGTTTTTTACTATGTACATGTAAGTACATATACATACGTTTGTTTATAGCTTCATTTACTCCCACCATGAATTTTGGGGAGGTGTTTCTAATTCTATAAAAGTTACAGAGTCAGAGTTAAAGTGATTAAGCTACTCATCCAAGATTCTCCATGCTGTACAGGTGAAGCTGGCTGTCTGTAACTTCTCTCTGGCTCTGACTCTTGCATGTACTATTATGGAACACGATACTGTTACTATATAGAACACCTCATTTCAGCAAAGTCTGACATCTTTGAAAGCAAAGACATTGCATATGTAAGAGCTAAAATAGATATGCCAGTCTTGACATGTTAATATTCCTGTCACTAGGGGGATTTCAAACTTTTAAGGAAAGGAGAGCAATGAATTCAAACTGTAGCTAGTAAAATAGGGTGACATACAGTAGGACAATTGGGAATTGCTAACCATAATAAAATATGTACTGAAAAAGGGTTCCCTTGTTCCTCTCCTTTGGTAAAAACTGACTCTAGGATTATCTCTTGGGGATGCCAAGAATAATTAATTTGGCTTAGAGATATGGATGGTTGTTCTAAGCATACTAATAAGAATGTTCTGTGAAGACCAGTTAATGCAAATAAGCATATAATCTCATACTGGTGAGAGAGCCATGTATTAAATATTGGAAACGATGGCTGAGATGTGGAGAGAAATTCTCAATTCTCTTTTGGTGGAAATATCGTCTGGTTCAACCTATTATGGAAATCAATGTGGAGGTTTTAGAAATGTAAAACAACTTCCATAAAATCTGAGTCCAGTTCTCAATTATGAAACTCAAAAATGTTCATTCAAAATGATATATTGCACATTCATGTTGATTACAGAACTTAGTGCAATAGCCAAAAGCATAGAAGTATCCCAAATGTCCAACTATAGATGAATTGGTCAAGTTGTGGTGTGTGTGCACAATGGAATACTTTGAAGCTATAAAAAAGGAAGAAAGCATGCAATTTGCTGCAATATGGATAGAAATGGATAGAATTGCAAGTACAGCAGGAAATGTTATGCAAAATTATGGGGAGAAGGACAAATAATGAGTGATATAACTCATCTGTGGAATATAGAAAGACAAAAATAAGATATTGCTGAAAGTTGTTAAAAACTTTGTCATTGGAATGCATAGAAGAAGGAGGGAATGAGGGGGAGAAGACCAGCATCCAGGAGACATGGAATAGTGTAGAAGGTTATGGATACTTTGGAGGAGGTGGAATGTTGAGCTTTTGCATATCAATACCATCAATTTTAAGACTTGGAATTTCCTAAACTATAATAAATAGAGGACATCCTCATTGGCCACCTTCCAGAACTCACGGCTGTTTTCCCCAGAAGGGATCATAAAATGAGGCCCCCATAACCATGCCAGCGGACTCCGCGCCAGGCTGTTTTCACTTGGGGCGCTCCAGAGGGGGGCAGGTGAGAGCCCTCCTCACCCCGAGGGATCCAACCCCAGCAACCAATCTCCACTACCCAACCCTACCATGCTCCAGGCTGCTTTCCACACACTCGGACCGAGCCTCATACAAGAGTGAAGTCCCACAGAACCCAGGTAATGTGAAACTTTGTGATCTTGGACTCTCTACTCCAAGGAACTTGGGAACAGAGATCCTTTGCCTATTTTCTCCAGTCTCCAGTGACCCAGGGGCCATACCCATAAGTCACCTCCTACCGGTGCCAGATAATCTCCTCATTGGACACCCTCCAGAACTCACTCTGCTTCTCCTGGAAGGGAACATAAAATGAGGCCCCCCCATAAGCATGCCACCAGACTTCACGCCAGTCTGTTTTCACTCGGGGCGCCCCAGAGGGCAGCGGGTAAGAGTCCACCCCGCCCCAAGGGACCCAGCCCTGGCAGCTGACCTCCACTACCCAACCACCGCCATGCTTCAGGTAGCTTTCCACACACTCTGGCCGAGCCTCACATATGAGAGAACATATTCTGGACATATTATAAGACATTCTCTACTCATTTTCCATAATTACCACTCCATATTTGATGGAGTTCAGACTGTAGGCAACAAATCATAGAGGGAAATTTAATATATATGCCTCTCGGAGAGCCTGGCAAGCTACCAAGAGCATCCCACCCGCATGGTAGAGCCTGGCAAGCTACCCGTGGCGTATTCGATATGCCAAACACAGTAACAATAATGGGTCTCATTCCCCTGACCCTGAAAGAGCCTCCAATACGGTACCTTTGGGAAAGACAAGTAAGGAGAGGCTGCTAAAATCTCAGGGCTGGGACGAATGGAAATGTTACTGATGCCTGCTCGAGCAAATTGATGATCAATGGGATTGTAGTAATAGAGTGATAGTAAATAGAAGATAAAAAGAATCATGCAAAATTATGGTAGTTATGAGATTAGAGCAGTTTTGAGAGATATGATTCATATTGTCAGAATTCTTAATATAAAACTGTACTTACCATCGAATTTTAGTAATGATTTGGTTTGGGGCACACCTGGCATGCTTAGAGTTTACTCCTGGCTCTGCACTCAGAAGTCATGCCTGGTGAGGCACAGGGGACCATATGGGATACCAGGGATCAAAGTCCGGTCAGCTGTGTGCAAAGCAAGTGCCCTAAGTACTATATTATCACTCCAGCCCCAATAATGCCTTTTTGATTATTTTCTTTTGGTGCTGGGCAGTCACACCTAGGACCTCACTCTACCACTGATCCACACCACTAATCCGTAAAATGTAAATTAATGCTTTTGTCATGTGTATTTTGGTAGTGGTTCTCAAATTTTTGTAGTTCTTTTTTAAAGATATTTGTGGTTAACACCTAATGCTTTTCAAATTTATTATCTTAAATTGCTGTAATGTACATATTATTATGTTTTGTGTCTGTGTCTGTGAATTCCTTTGGTGACATTTGTTTAGATCTTTCTCTGGGCTTGTATTCATCCCTCCGGCTGTGATGCCAGGATCCTAACTGCAAGGCTCAAATATGGATCTGAAATACTCACTGTTCTTGCACCTGCCATCTTGTTTCCTTAGTTCAGATTGGCCTGGTACATGTTTCACTTGCCTGTAGGTGAGCTAGTTAATGGTGCTTTACCTGTGGCTGTATGTCCCTTACGAGAACTCCAGAAACTGAGCAGCTCTTATCAGATATTTAAAAATTAATGAACCTAGTACAAAAACCATTAAAATTATCCTACTCTGGATATTTTAATACTTTTATGATTTTAATCAGTGAAACAAAATGAAGTAAGCATTCTCTTAATTTCAGGCTACTCGTGTGATGTGGACACCACCTCTTCGGGAAAGCTTTTCATATCCATTTCTCGTACTTGAGATGTATGTTTTAACTCTCATGCTCAGGTAATTTCCATTTAGAAAACCAATTATAAATCAACTTTAAATATATTAAGATATATTTCGGCCTATTAAGAGCTGAATTTAGGTTTATCAAATTTAGGTTTTCAAATTTCTATAATTGCTATAAGATAGAGTATTAAGAAAATAATCTAATATTACTGTGTAAAAAATTCTTTCCAGAGAGGCTGGAGAGATAATACAGTAGGTAAGAAACTTACCTGGGTTCAATACCCTGGCACCATATATGGTCCCTTGAGCACTGCCGGACTGCTGAGTGCAGTGACAGCTATAAGCTCTGAGCACCTGAAAAAGAGAACAGAAAATATTAGCAAAACGCAGTAAACTTTGGCATAGAAATTAGTTCCTAGCTTATTTATTAGTAAGATCTCTTTATTGAACTATTTATATCATTATGTCCACTGATTCCCAGAGAGCCTCAGACCTCACAAATAGGAGTGATTCTGCCTATGTCGAAATCATTTGCGTGATGTCCTCTTTGTTGCAATTACAGATGTGCTAATTAAGTATGAGAAACTTCCAGTGCAAGTGCCTCTGCCTCAGCCAACAATAATTTTGTTTGATAGAATATAAGATAACTCTTTCCTTACCGGATTGGAGGGGGACAAGAGGCAGATAAGAGGCAACAGGGGCCAGGTCAGGGAAAGCAGTGTTAAGGAATGATAGAGCCACATATGCAAACCACAGAGTCAACAACACTGAAATCAAGAGACCCAGACTTTGGCAACCGAACTTAGAAAGGTGCCTGTCCAGAGGGCAGGCTGGGGCAAAGGCGCTGGTATGGGAGGGAACCTGGGAACACGGGTGGAGTTAAGTTGACGCTGTATTGGAATTGGTGCTGCAGTATTGAATAGCTTTTATAAATTATGGTGCTTTAATAATTTTAAAGCTTTTTAAATTATAAAAAGTACAAGGTAATTGATTTATGGATGTATTTTATAATGTTACCAAACAGTATGAACTTTTAAGTTTTGATTCTAAAATTTGATGTTATTATACAAGAATTTACCAAGCATCACTACTTGTAAGAATAGTTTGTTTTATTATTTATATAATGTGAATTTCTATTTCAAATTCTCAAAAGATACTTTTCTTTATTGGTAAAAGGTGCTGATACTGATATATTTCATATCAGATTTTTTTTTTTGCTATTTGGGTCACACCCAGCAATGCTCAGGAATTACTCCTGGCGGTGCTGGGGGGACCATATGGGATGCTGGGAATTGAACTCAGGTTGGCCGCATGCAAGGCAAACACCCTACCTGCTGTACTATCTCTCTAAGCCCCCATATCAGCTTTTTTTATAGCACAAATATTTTAAGTTCTGTTATAAATGAGTTTTTAAAAGTAAACAATAATTCATTGCATCAAAGTTAAACGATTAATTTGTATTGTTTTGATGTGTCTTTCTATATAGTGATATTTCATGTTAGAAATTGCAGTTGTACATTGATCATTTAAATTTAGTAAAGCAAAAGCACTTTAGTGCTATTTAGAATACAAGAATTATTCTTTGTAGGTCATTTTTTTTAAATCACATTTTTACATGAGAGCACTGTGATTTATAGAGTTATTCGTTGTTGAATTTTAGACATACTGTATTGTAGCACCCATCCCACCACTAATGTCAACTTCCCTCCACCAGTGTTCCCAGGTTCCTTCCCCTGTTCCCGACCCTCACCCTATCCCCGGCCAGCCAGCACAGCCTGCCTTGTCGACAGGCATCTTTCTAAGCTTGGTTGTTAAAGTTAGGGTCTCTTGATTTTAGTGTTGACTATGTGGGCTGGATTTTTGACTCTTTGATTCCTTTACTTGACCTTTGAACCTACTTCCTGTCCTGGCCCCCATTGCTTCTCATCTGTATTTCTCCCCTCACCGCCTGCAGTCTTTCTTTTCTCCTCTATGTACTGGGGCCAAGATTGATCAGGGCATCCCTCTTTAAAACACTGCATTCCCATCTTAGTTCATTGTTTTATGTTTCTGTTTTGTTTTGCTTTGGGGTCATACCCAGTGATAATCAGGACTTACTCCTCACTCTACACTCAGGAATCACTCCAGGAGGTGCTCAGGGAACCATATGGGATGTGGGGATTGAACCTGGATCAGCCACATGCAAGCAAGTGCCCTACCTACTGGTTTGAAAAACCCCATTAAGTCTTTCTTTTAAACAACTTAATTTTACAATTCTTTCCCTTGAATTTTTCATAGTTTTAAACTTCTTCACTAGCACATATACTTCATTGCCCTTTTTTTGGAGAGGGGATGCCGCACTTGTGCTCAGGCTGACTCCTGACTGTCCTCAGGGATCACTCCTGCAGGGTTCCAGTGTCTGTCTGGGGCTTGGGGGGTGGAATGTTGCTTGGCCATGTGCAAGGGAAGTACCTTGTCTGTCGTATGATGCTCCAGCCCCACTCCATTGTCCTTTGAAGTATGAAGATACGGTTTACTTTTAAAACTGATATATGAAATTTCTGCTTTTCAGATAGGGCAGAGGTTCCCAACTCATGGTCACCTTTCAGAAAAAGAATTATTCTGCCCCTCAGGAATCTCCCTACAAGTGAACAAATGGTGCATGCCCAGCAGTCAAACAGAAGATAACTGCCACCCTCAGTGTTATCCCAGCCTCCAGTGACGGGACAGGCCCATTGTGTTATATGGGAGGACTAAGGAACTCCTTGGGATACCAGACCACATTCTGTTTCTGATCCCAGTGGAGTATTAAATTAGCAATGACATAAAATCTACTGACATAAATTAATGACATATGACAAAATACTATGCCTATAATATTTACTGGTATGATATAATGTTTTATTTGAAACTCTTATTTGTATTTTTTTCGTTTTGGTTTTTGGGCCACAGTTGGCTGTGCTCCAGGTTTACTCCTGGTTCTCTGTTCAGGGATCACTCCTGGCAGGCTCAGGGGATCCTGTGGGGTGCTAGGGATCCAACCCTGGTCAACTGTGGGTAAGGCAAGCATCTTTCCTGCTGTACTATTACTCCAGTCCCTAATTTGTATTTTTTTAATTGATGGTCATTTTTACAATAACAAGTATTTTATGTTCTGTTAAATGAGTTTTTAAAAGTAAACAGTAATTCATTTATCAGAGGTAAGGGATGATTGGTGTTTGTTGTTTTGAAATGCTTTTCTGTGTAGTGATAGGTTATTTTTGTGTTAAAACTTACTGATAACAATTTTCTCCATCAAGGACCTCGAACCTTAATAAAAAGCATTTCATTGCACTTTGTGTGTCCAATGTTGCTTTTATGCTTCCCTGGCAGTTTGCTCAGTTTATCCTTTTCACACAGGTAAGATGATTTTAAAGTGACTTGAATTGAGTGCAAGATGTATTTAGTTGCTTCTATAGGAGTTTTATGTGTGATTGCATAAAACATTTTCAAATTAATGTGCCCAAAAGATTTTCAAATTACGAAATTATGATGTTTATAAAATGTGTCACTGAAAATTCTAAATGTTATAATTTTTAGTAGGTACCAGTGATTATTATGCAGAATAAATGTTGTTATTTTAATTCTATCTTATTGATAATTTGAAATTATGTTTGTCAGCTTATAGATTTTTCTTTTACCTTAGCAGTTATGTTGGGTGCCACAGGTACACAGCATGTTAAGAGCCAGTTCTACTCTTCACATAGCAGTTATGGTTCTCACACAGCTAATAAATGTTGTTCATTTTGTCAAAACATTTGTATTGCAGGCCATTTTTTACACTTTCTCCAGAATATTATTTGAGGGAATTGAAATTGTGCCGTGCTTTCCTAAACAGTTATTAGGTAATCAATGATAAGAAATCATACGAAGTAAGCAGAAAGATACATTTTTTAAGGAAATGTAATGCTTCTAAGATTTTCTATTAAAACTTCTTTTGCCTCCCAAATTTTGATGATGACAGTGATAATATTTGCAGTGAAAAAAAAATCTGTCAGAAAGCTCTCTGCTACCAATTGCCGTTGCTTAAAAGTTCTCTTTCAGGTTTACTTCCTTATAGTTTTCCCTTTCAGGTAGCACTGTAGCACTGTCCTCGGGTTGTTCATCAATTTACTTGAGCGAGCACCAGTAGCGTCTCCATTGTGAGACTTGTTACTGTTTTGGGCATATCAAATATGCCATGGGGAGCTTGCCAGGCTCTGCCGTGTGGGTGGGATTCTTTCGGTAGCTTGCCGGGCTCTCCGAGAGGGACAGAGAAATTAAAACCGGATCAGCAGCGTGCAAGGCAAATGCTCTACACGCTGTACTATAGAAATTATTCTGTGGGCTTCATGGATTACACATTCTGACATATAAAAGAGCTCTAATGGGCTTCACTGCCTTGCAAGAAAATTTATTTATGCAGAGCTTCTAATGAAATGTTTTAAGTAGTGCTTTGAGTAATTTTTATATTGCCTCAAAGAATTTATATACATTAAAATTATGTACCATACTTTGCCTTTATTTGCCTTTTTGGGTAATTTTTAATTGAGATGGAATTGATAAATTTATAAATCAACTTTTAGAGGTACCATAGGCTGGAGTGATAGCACTGTGGGTAAGGCATTTGCCTTGCACTCAGCCAACCCGAGTTCGATTCCTCCGCCCCTCTTGGAGAGTCAGGTAAGCTACCAAGAGTACCTTGCCCACATGGCAAAGCCTGGCAAGCTACCCGTGACGTATTCAATATGCCAAAAACAGTAACAACAAGTCTAACAATTTGTTGAGACATTACTGGTGTCTGCTCGAGCAAATCGATGAACAACAGGAGGACAGTGCTACAGTGCTATATTATATTAATAAAATTATAACTGATATATAAGTTAACAGATCTTAGGTCACTACTCTTATTTTAGTGAGAACCTTTGAGGTCTAGTCCCTTAGCCACTTTCCCGTACACAAGACGTACTGACTATAATCACTACTCTGTGCATAAATCTTTAAAACTTATTCATTGTCTACTTGCACAGTTATCTCCACTTACCCAGCCCAGGCCCTGGTAATTACCTTTCTTCGGTATCTGTGAATTTGACTTTCTTTAGAGTTAACATATAAAATATTTCATACAAGCCTTTGTCTTGCTTACCTCACTTTGTATAAAGTAGTTCAGGTTTATTGATGTTGTTGCAAACAGAAAGGGTCCCTCACTGCTGTGACTGAATAATACTGCATTGTGATTGTACTACATTTTCTCCTGATCCTGTGTTGGAAGACCCTTAGGTGTGTAAGCAAATGGGGCTACATTAAACTAAGAAGTTTCTGCACCTCAAAAGAAACAGTGATTAAGTTATAGAGAGAGCCCACAAAATGGGAAAAATTACTTACCCAATATCCATCTGATAAGGGGTTAATATCCAGGATATACAAAACACTAGTAGAATTGTATGAAAGAAAGAAAGAAAGAAAGAAAGAAAGAAAGAAAGAAAGAAAGAAAGAAAACCTCTAATCTCATAAAAAAAATGGGGAGAATAAAATGAATAGAAGCTTCCTCAAAATGTAGTCCCGTTTGTTTATGTTTGTTTCCACTTCCTTGGTCAGAGCTGTTTAATCCTTAAAGATGCTTTTAGTTTCAGTGCCGTTGAAGGTTCTGCCTACATTTTCTTCCATGTGCCTTATGGATTCAGGTCTGATATTGAAGTATTTAATCCACTATGATCTGACTTTTGTGCCTGGCATTAGACAGAGGTTAGAGTTCATTTTTTTGCAGGTAGCTGTCCAGTTTTTCCAGCACCATTTGTTAAAGTCTTTCCTTGTTCCACTTCACATTTCTTGCTCCTTTATTAAGGATTAGGTGATCATATGTTTGAAAGTCTATGATAGACTATTCAACTCTGTTCCATTGGTCTGTGGGTCTGTTTCTAGTCCAATACCATGCTGTTTAAACTACTACTGCTTTGTAGTACAGTTTGAAGTTGGGGAGGGTGATGGCACCCATCTTCTTTTTCCAAGGATTGCTTTAGCTATTTGTGGGGCGTTATTGTTCCATATGAATTTCAGAAGTGTTTCGTCTGTTTCTTTGAAAATTGTCCTGGGTATCCTTATAGGGACACATTAAATCTGTATAGTGCTTTGGAGAGTATTGCCATTTTGACAATGTTAATCCTCCCTATCCATGAGCAGGGGGTGTGTCTCCATTTCCTAGTGTCTTCCTTTATTTCTTGAAGTACTGTTTTGTAGTTTTATTTGTACTGGTCCTTCACCTCTTTAGTTAAGCTGATTCTGAGGTACTTGATATTCTGAGGTACTATTGTGAACAGGGTTTTTTTTTTAAATATCTCTTTATTCTCTTTCTTTATTTGTATATAGAAAAGCCATGGACTTTTGGGTGTTGATTTTGTAGCCTGCCACTTTACTATTCAAATCTGTTGTCTATGGGAGCTTTTCTGTAGAGTCTTTAGGATTTTCTGAGTTTAGTATCATATCATCTGCAAATAGTGATAGCTTGACCTCTTCCTTTCCTATCTGTTATGCCCTTGATATCATTTTCTTGCATAACTGCTATGGTCAGAACTTCCAGCACTATATTGAATAGGAGTAGTGAGAGCGGGCAAGACCAGGTACTCCAGGTCTTCTTGTTTCAGCTTTGTCATGTGTCGGATCTTAGAGGGAAGCCTTTTAGTTTCTCCCCATTGAGATTGGAAGCTTGCTGTGGGCTTGTGGTAGATGGCTTTGACTATATTGAGGAAAGTTTCTTCAATGCCCATTTTGCAAAGAGTTTTTATCATAAATGGGTGCTGGGTCTTGTCAAATGCTTTCTCTGCATCTATTGATATGATAAATGGTTTTTATATTTTCTTTGTTTTGATGATGGATTATATTGATTGACTTGCAAATGTTAAACCATTCTTGCATCCCCGCGATGTATCCTACTTGGTCATGGTGTATGATCTTTTTGATGAGTCATTGGATTCTGTTTGCTAGGATTTTGTTGAGGATCTTTGCCTCTGTGTTCATTAGGGATATCGGCCTGTAATTCTCTTTCTTGGTACTATCGGTGCTATCTCTGTCTACTTTTGGTATCAGGATGATATTTGCTTCATAGAAACTGTTTGGAAGTGTTTCTGATTCTTCAATTTCCTAAAAAGGATTAGGAGTCAGTCCTCTTTAAAGATTTGGAAGAATTCACTAGTGAATCCATCTGAGCCAGGACTTTTGCTAATGGGAGACTTTTTATTACGGTTTCAATTTCCTTGATGGTGATAGGTTCATTCAGGTACTCCAGGTATTCTTGGTTCAGCCTTGAGAGGCTATAGGAATCCTGGAATTTATCCATTTCCTTGAGGTTTTCTTATTTTGTGGGATAAAGATTCTCAAAGTAACTTCTGAGGATTCTTTGAATTTCCAGTTTCTTTTGTAATGCCCCCCTATTTGTTTCTGATTCAGTTTATTATAGTTTTCCCTCTGCCTTTCTTTGTGATTCTTGGTAGAGGTTTATTGATCTTGTTTTTTTTCTCAAACCAGCTCTTGGTTTCATTGATCTTTTGGATTGTTTTCTTGGACTTCCATCTCATTAATTTCTGCTCTAAGTTTTATTATTTCCTTTTTGCTGCAGGGGTTGAGCTCCTTTTGTTGGTCATTCTCCAAGCTCTTAAGCTGTAAGGTTAGGTTATTTATGTGGGCTTGCTCTTTCTTCCTGAGGAATGCTTGTAGAGCTATAAACTGTCCTCTTAACACAGTTTTTTTTGTGTCCCATAAGTTCTGGTAACTTGTGTCTTCATATTCGTTTGTTTCCAGGAATCTTTTGATTTCCTCTCTGATTTCCATTCTGAACCCCTCATTGTTCAGTAGTGAGCTGTTTAATTCCCAGATATTTGATTTCATTTTCTGCTTGTTTGTGTGATTCACTTCTATTTTCAGTGCATCACTGTCTGAGAAGATCATTGATACAGTCTCTATATTCTTAATTTTATAGAGTATGTTTTGTGGTCCAGCATGTGGTCTATCTTGGAAAATATCCTATGCACACTTGAGAAGAATGTGTACTCAACTTTCTTGGGATGAAATATTTTATATATATATGAGACATTTACTGTGTGTGTATATATATATAAAATTACTTGACATCTCGTTACTCATCAATTTGCTCGAGCAGGCACCAGTAACATCTCCATTTATCCCTGTCGCATGCTAGTGTAGCCCAATGCTGTCTGCTTGCTCCAGGAACACGAAGAGCCTCAAACTATTCGTTCAGGGTCTTGATGAAGAAGTCTGACCATCTCGTAGGTGGGCGGCCAAGCAGTCTTTTGACGTCCCGTGGAATCCAACTGGTAATGGCTCTAGTCCAGCGGTCATCTTCAAATCGCATTACATGTCCAGCCCATCTGATTTTCGATGCCTTGGCAAACGAGACAGCATTCCTGATTCTCCATCGTCGACGGAGGTCGGAACTCCAGATTCCTTCTCTCTCCGAGTGAAGCATGATACTCCAAGCATAGCTCTTTCAGTTCCTCTTTGGGAGACCCGAATAGTGTTCTCATCCTGTTTCCGTAGGGCCCAGGTCTCTGAGGCATATGTTAATGCAGGAAGAACAGTGGAATCAAAGAGATGTACCCGGAGTCAGAGGTTCTTCATCCTCTTAGCTATTTCTTCAATGCTCTTGAAGGCATCCTATGCTGCTCTCTTCCTCCTGTGCAACTCAGGTGCCAGGTGGTTCGTCATGTTGAGTTCTCGACCTAGGTACACATATCTGCTGCATTCGGAGTTGTTCATTCCATTGAGAGCAAATGGAATGTCAGGAACAAGTCCGTTTCTCGTGAACATTGTCTTTGTGAGATTCAGCTGCAGTCCAACCTTTCCACACTCACGGTCAAAGTTGGCCAGCATATATATATATGTATATATATTTATATATACACTAAATTTATATATATATATTTACATTAAGCCCCTTTCTTCCATTTATTCCCTCAGATAAAGTATATCCTTGCTGAGCTTGAATCTGGTTGACCTATCAAGAGGTGATAAATTGATGTTGAAGTCTTGCACTAGTATTGTGTTGCTATCGATGTCTTTTTGTTTTAAGTATTTTACTGATCCTTCATTAGGTGCCTATACATTTAGGAGTAAGTACTTTTTGATGTACAGATCACTTGATCAATAAGCAATGACCTTCACTGTCTCTTGTGAACTTCTTCACTCTGAAATCAATGTGGTCTGATACCAGAATGGCCACCCCAGCTTTTTTGAGGAGTTTTATTGCCTGTAGAATTGTTTTCCAGACTTTGACTTTGAATCTGTGTTTGCTCTGACTGTTCAGATGTGTTTCTTGCAGACAGAAGAATGTTGGGTTCAGTTTTCTGAATCAACCTGGCACTCTCTGTCTTTTAATTGGTGCATTTAACCCATTGATGTTGAGAGAGATTATTTTTTTTTAATTTTTTTTCCACCACCATGGATAATATCCCCCCCCACCCCCATCCCCCCTTCCCCCTGCCTCTGTGGCAGGGCAATCCCCTGTGTTCTCTCTCTCCTTTTGGGTGTTGTGGTCTGCAAAAGAGGCATTGAGTGGCAAACATGTTCAGTCCATAGTCCACTTTCGACATGCATCTCCCCTCCTGGGAGGATCCTCCAAACACCCTTTATTTGGTGTTCCCTTCTCTATCTGAGCTGCCCTTTCCTCTAGAATGCCCGACTGGCCACTAAGCTATGGAGTAATCCTCCTGGTGCTGATCTCAGCTATTCTTGGGTATTAATCTCATATTTTGTTACTTTATATCCCCCAGATGAATGCAATCTTTCTATGTCTATCCCTCTCTTTTTGACTCATTTTGCTTAGCATGATACTTTCCATGTTGTACCACTTGTATGTAAATTTCATGACTTCATCTTTTCTAACAGCTACATAGTACTCCATTGTGTAGATGTACCAAAGTTTCTTTAACCAGTGATCTGTTCTTGGGCATTCGGGTTTCTTCCAGTTTCTGGCTACTGTAAAGAGTGCTGCAATGAACAAACAAGTGCAGATGTCCCTTCGACTATACATTTTTGCCTCTCTGGGATATATTCCCAGGAGTGGTATTGCTGGGTCAAATGGGAGCTCAATTTCTAATTTTTTGAGAATCGTCCATACTGTTTTCCAGAAGGGCTGAACCAGTGGACATTCCCACCAACAGTGAAGGAGTGTCCCTTTCTCGCCACATCCGTGCCAGCATCGGTTGCTTTTGTTCTTTTTTTTTTCCCTTTATTTTATTTTATTTTTTTTAAAGTTGTAGATTTACAATTTTTTGTGCTTTGGTTTCAATTATACAATGATCAGATACCCATCCCTCCACCAGTGCCCATTTTCCACCACCATGGATAATATCCCTCCCACCCCCATCCCCCCATCCCCCCTGTCTCTGTGGCATGGCCATCCCCTGTGTTCTCTCTCTCCTTTTGGGTGTTGTGGTCTGCAAAAGAGGCATTGAGTGGCAAACATGTTCAGTCCATAGTCTACTTTCGACATGCATCTCCCCTCCTGGGAGGATCCTCCAAACATCATTTATTTGGTGCTCCCTTCTCTATCTGAGCTGCCCTTTCCTCTAGGATACCTGGCTGGCCTCTAAGTTATGGAGTAATCCTCCTGGTGCTGATCTCAGCTATTCTTGGGTATTAATCTCATACTTTGTTACTTTATATCCCCCAGATGAATGCAATCTTTCTATGTCTATCCCTCTCTTTCTGACTCATTTCGCTTAGCATGATACTTTCCATATTGTACCACTTGTATGTAAATTTCATGACTTCATCTTTTCTAACAGCTACATAGTACTCCATTGTGTAGATGTACCAAAGTTTCTTTAACCAGTCATCTGTTCTTGGGCATTCAGGTTTCTTCCAGTTTCTGGCTATTGTAAAGAGTGCTGCAATGAACAAACAAGTGCAAATGTCACTTCGACTATACATTTTTGCCTCTCTGGGATATATTCCCAGGAGTGGTATTGCTGGGTCAAATGGGAGCTCAATTTCTAATTTTTTGAGAATCGTCCATACTGTTTTCCAGAAGGGCTGAACCAGTGGACATTCCCACCAACAGTGAAGGAGTGTCCCTTTCTCGCCACATCCACGCCAGCATCGGTTGCTTTTGTTCTTTTGAATGTGGGCCAGTCTCTGAGGTGTGAGATGGTATCTTATTGTGGTTTTGATCTGCATCTCCCTGATGATTAATGATGTAGAGCATTTTCTCATGTGCTTTTTTGCCATTCGGATTTCTTCTTTGAGAAAGTTTCTGTTCATTTCATTGCCCCATTTTTGGATGGGGTTGGATGTTTTCTTCTTGTGGAGTTTAACCAGTATTTTGTATATCCTGGATATCAACCCCTTGTCAGATGTGTATTCGGCGAATATCCTTTCCCATTCTGTAGACTCTCTTTGTATTTTGGTCAGTGTTTCTTTGGAGGTGCAGAAGCTTCTTAGTTTAAGATAGTCCCATTTATCTATCTCTGTTTTCACTTGCTCAGACAGTGGCGTGGCATCTTTGAAGATACCATTAGCTTCAATGTCATGGAGGGTTTTGCCAACTTTGTCTTCAATGTACCTTATGGTTTCTGGTCTGATGTTGAGGTCTTTAATCCATTTTGATCTTACGTTTGTACACGGTGTTAGGCAGAGTTCTGAGCCCATTTTTTTGCATGTAGCCGTCCAGTGATGCCAGCACAATTTGTTAAAGAGACTTTCCTTACTCCACTTCACATTACTTGCACCTTTATCAAAGATTAGATGATCATATGATTGAGGGGAGATGTCAGTGTATTCAACCCTGTTCCATTGGTCTGCAGTTCTGCCTTTGTTCCAGTACCATGCTGTTTTAATTATTACTGCTTTGTAGTACAGTTTGAAGTTCGGGAGGTTGATTCCTCCCATTTTCTTTTTCCCAAGAATTGCTTTAGCTATTCGTGGGGGCTTATTGTTCCATATAAATTTCAGGAGTGTTTGCTCCATTTCTTTGAAGAATGTCGTGGGTATCCTTATAGGGATTGCATTGAATTTATACAATGCTTTCGGTAGTATTGCCATTTTGACAATGTTAAGTCTCCCGACCCATGAGCAGGGGATATCTTTCCATTTCCTCATGTCCTCTTTTATTTCCTGAAGTAGCATTTTGTAGTTTTCTTTGTACAGGTCCTTTACTTCCTTAGTTAAGCTGATTCCTAGGTACTTGATTTTCTGGGGCACAATTGTGAACGGGATTGTTTTTTTCATGTTGCTTTCTTCTCTTCACTGTTTGCATATAGGAAAGCCATGGACTTTTGGGCATTGATTTTATAGCCTGCAAGTTTACTATACAAGTCTATTGTTTCTAGGAGTTTTTTGGTGGAGGTTATTGGGTTCTCTAAGTATAGTATCATATCATCTGCGAATAGTGAGAGCTTGATTTCTTCCTTTCCTACCTGAATGCCCTTAATATCTTTTTCTTGCCTAATCGCTATTGCAAGTACTTCCAGTACTATATTGAACAGCAGTGGAGATAGTGGGCATCCTTGTCTCGTCCCTGATCTTAGAGGGAAGGCTCTCAGTTTTTCCCCATTGAGGATGATGCTTGCTGTAGGCTTGTGGTAGATGGCTTTAATTATGTTGAGGAAGGTCCCCTCTATACCCATTTTGGCTAGGGTTTTGATCATAAACGGGTGCTGGATCTTGTCAAATGCTTTCTCTGCATCTATTGATATAATCATATGCTTTTTATCTTTTCTTTTGTTGATATGATGGATTATGTTGATTGATTTCCGAATGTTGAACCATCCTTGCATCCCTGGGATGAATCCTACTTGGTCATGGTGTATGATCTTTTTGATGAGTAGTTGGATTCTATTTGCTAGTAGTTTGTTGAGGATCTTTGCATCTGTGTTCATCAGGGATATCGGTCTGTAATTCTCTTTCTTTGTGGTATCTCTGTCTGCTTTTGGTATCAGTGTGATATTTGCTTCGTAGAAACTGTTTGGAAGTGTTTTTGATATTTCAATTTCGTGGAAAAGCTTAAAGAGGATTGGGAGTAAGTCCTCTTTAAAGATTTGGAAGAATTCACTAGTGAATCCATCCGGACCAGGACTTTTGTGCTTGGGGAGACTTTTTATTACCATTTCAGTTTCCTTGATGGTGATAGGTCTGTTCAGGTATTCCAGGTCTTCTTGGTTCAGCCTTGGGAGTCTGTAGGAGTCTAGAAATTTATCCATTTCCTCGAGGTTTTGATGTTCCGTGGCATACAGTTTCTCAAAGTACTCCCTGAGGATCCTTTGAATTTCTGTAGTTTCTGTTGTGATGACCCCCTTTTCATTTCTGATTCGGTTTATTAGGGTTTTCTGAGAGAGATTATTTTTACGTGGTTTTGTCTCATCTTTCTGCCAATGTTTGGTGTACTTGAGGGGCTTGTCTTATCTTAAAGTAGCCCTTTTCTTTGTTCTTGTAACCATGATTTTGAGTCTATGAAATTCCTTAGTCGTTGTTTGTCTTTGAAACTGTGTGTTGTTCCTTCTGATATGTATGAGAGTGTAGCTGGGTGAAGTATTTTTGGTGAGACATTTATTTGATTGTGTTTTTTTTTCACTATACCTCCCCACTCTCTTCAGGCTCTGAGGATTTCATCAGATAAGTCTACCGTAAATCTTAAAGATGCTCTTTTATAGGCGATTTCTTTCTTTGATCTTGCTGCTTTCAGAATTTTGTCTCTGTCTATCATTTTCATCATTCTAATTAGGATGTGTCTTGGAGTATTTTTATTTGAATTTCTTCTAGCTGGTACCCTTGGGGCCTCCTGAGTCTGGTCACATGTGCTTTTCAGTTCTGGGTATGTCTTAGCAATGATGTCTTTGACAGTTTCTTCTTCGTCAGGGTTTTCTTCCTGTTCCTCTGGGATTCCAATACTTTTTATGTTACTCCTCTTGGCTTCATCCTGATTTTCTCTTGACATCAGTTGGTTCATTTTGAGACTCTTTTCCATTTTCTTCTGTTGTCTGGAGATTCTCTGCACTTCATCTTCAAGCTCACTGATTCTGTCCTCAGTAGCTGTTACTCTGCTGCTGAGGCCTTCCACTGAGTTTTTAAATTCACTTACCAGGTTTTTCAGATCTGTCATTTCTGTTTGTAATTTTGTTTGCATTTTCCACATTTCTGCTCTCAAGTCCTCTTATATTTTATTGGTGCATTCCATTGTTTCTTTTAGCTCCCTATGCATCCTTGGTAGCTTCCTTCTGAATTCCTTGTCAGAGAGGTTGTTTAGTGCTTCATTACAGGTTGGGTCTTCTGGGCTAGTTTCTTCACTAATTAGGTGAAGAATTAAGCTTGGTGGCTTCCTGCATTTCTTTACCATTGTGATCTGTCCTGTTTGAACTTTCATGCTCACTGTTACTGTTGTGGTTTTGGTGCAATATTAATTGGGGCAGTGGATAGTGAATTATTGGCTTAATGTGTTTTTGGTTATCTGGCTGCCCTAATGAAAGTTCCACTTAAGAGGGTAATTTATGGTTCTTATGGGATATGGATGGGGAGAATAACTCGAGGCCACGGCTCCAGATGCCACCCCCATCATGCCTTTACCTGGATAGGAGGAGATTAAGCAAGTCCTTGAAAGTAGGCTGCTGGTGGTGCGGCCTGCCTGTGTTCCAGTCCCTCGGAGATCTATGTTGCTATTTCTTTTCATCATGAAGAAAGCCATTTTGACACCTGTAGGGACATGATTTATTTTAGTTTGATTTGCAAACTAGGGTTTGAGCTTCCATAATGGGCCAACATTGACACTCTTTGGAATAATACCCCAAAAGCACAACACCGAAAAGACATCTGCATGCCTATGTTCATTGCAGCACTCTTCACAATAGCCAGTATCTGGGGACAACCCAGGTGCCTAAGAACAGATGACTGACTGGATAAAGAAATTATGGTATATTTACACAATGGAGTACCACTTGGCCCTAAGAAAAGATGAAGTCATGCAGTTTGGTGTTAGTTGGATGGATATGGAGAGTTCAATCATGCTGAGTGAAATGATCAATGTCATATGTGAGCTATAAATAAAATTTGTAGGGGAGTAACAAATGCTCAAAAGCAATAGAAATAAGCAGGAGATTGCTCTTCAGTAGGAAGCTTGCCACTGAGTTTAGGGAGGGCTGGGGGACAAATCGGGGAAGGGAACTCTAGGACAGTGGTGGAGGGAATTCCGGAGGGAAAAGTCCTTCGTGAGGGAAAACTGGGGACATGCCTGGGGAGATGCATACCTTTTAAAGAACTGGTATTGGAACATTGGATGCCTGAAACTTAGTAAGAGTAACTTTGTTACTCTGTAACTCATGGTGATTCAACAGCAGTTTTTCATTTTTATACCCCTTGTGGTCAGTGGTGTTGAGCACTTTTTTCATAAGCACCTGTTGAACATTTGGAAGCTTTATTTGGAAAATGTTTAATTCCTTTACCCATTTAAAATGAAATTTGTTGATTTTTAGACATTTATTTTTTTATATTTTAGCTATTATCTGTAGTATGTTCTGAAATTCTCCCATTCTACAGGTTCCCCTGTTTATTACTTCTTTTATTATGCAGAAATATCCTAGTTTAATAGTTATACTTGTTTTTGTTTTTCTTGCTTGTACTTTTGATGTTAGAGTGATAGCATAGCGGGTAGGGCATTTGCCTTTCATGCAGCTGACCCGGGTTTGATTCCTCTGCCCCCCTCGGAAAGCCCAGCAAGCTGCCGAGAGTATTCTGCCGACACGGCAAAGCCTGGCAAGCTACCCGTGATGTATTCAATATGCCAAAAACAGTAACAACAAATCTCACAATGGAAATGTTACTGGTGCCTGCTCGAGCAAATCAATGATCAACGGGAGGACAGTGCTGACAGTGCTTTTGATGTCATCAAAACAACCACAGCTGAGACCTATGTCAAGGAGCTTATTATCTGTGCTTTATTTTCATGGTTTTTTTTTGGTTTGGAGTTATTTCCTATTAGAGGTTCATTAGGAGAAATGGTGTAAGAGGTTCCATTTCATGTGAGCACCCGCTCTATATGATGCTATTTGAAGAGACTATCTTTCCCCATAGAATATTGCATTCTTGGCTTCCTTGTCAAATGTTAGTTGACTGTATTTGTGTGTTTTATTTCTGGGCATTCAATTCTGTTCTATTGATGTATCTTTCTGCCAGCAATGTGCTCTTCTGGTTACTGTAGTGGACCCAATGAGGAGTTGCTTGTAAATTACAATCATCTCCTCTTGATGCTTTTAGGATTCTCTTTGTCTTTGATCTTAATGGTTTTATTATACTGTCTTGGAGAAGATCATGCTCACTTTAGATAATGGGGTTACTTACGAGCTTTGTGAAAGTCCCAATCTCTCCCTAGGGTTTGAGAATTTCAGATAATACTTCTTTAAATAAATTTCCTGTACCTTTCCTCTACTTTGGGTTTCTGATGACTCTGATATTTGATCAGTTACTGGTATCACATTCTGTTTATTCATTACTTTTTATTTTCTTTCTCCTCTACTGGGACTTTTTCAAAGTTTGTAACAGCTAAGTCAGTGTTCTCTCTACTGCTTGGTGTATAACTATGTTAAAATATACTGCATTTTTATTTTATTCATGAAACTCTTTAGCTTCACAATTTGATTCTATATAATGTCTGTTGAATTTCTCATTTTCTTTATTTTACTGGTTCTATTAAATTCATATTTTCTTGTAACTTGTTGAATTTCCTAAGTGACTATTTTGTAAACTTCATTGCGTAAATTAAATGAATAGAATTCAATATCTTTGAGTTTGGTTGCTGGGGCATTGTTGGAACTGTATCAGTAATGCCACATTTCCCTAATATTCCATGCTTTTTGAGTTTTGTATTGCTGTTTTTGCCTTCGAACTAATTGTCCCCTCCAGTCTTTAACTTAGATGGGAAATGTTCTTAATTAGTCCTGCTTGTTTCTAGGAGTTTTCTCTTACCTTGTGTATATTCTTGAGCTTCTTGCTTCATCTTTGTGACAAAATTATGTATTCTCCACATCTTACAGTTCATCACTGGGTTTGGAGTTAGAAGGAAACTTGCCCAGCAATCACTGCCCCCACACAAGTGCATCTGACTGGGCATTGCTGATCACCTCTGAATATGACATAACTTCTTCCCCTAAAACAGGAAAGGAGGGGGAGTTGGCCACTCTGGCTGTCGGAAACCCTGTTTGGGTTTGTTTGCTTCCAAGGAGGTGTCACTGTAGCTCTAGAGTGGGCTTTTTCCCTTCCCCACAGATGCTGACCACCATGGGTGGCAGTCACCCTCACACTGGGATGTGACATCATGGTAGTGGTGATGGTGGAGAGTCCTAGACTTTACCAGGATTATGAGCAAATTTCCTTCTGGAGTCAACACAGGAGCCATATCCCTTTGATGCTCTTTGATAGTCTTATTTTCTCTTTCTTAGTCTTCTCCCTCCAAACTCTGTCATGAGCAGTGCCAACTCACATAATCGGGTGCTGTAGAGAAAGCATATGGTTTCTTGTTTCTGTTTTAAAATTTGGAAGATTTTTAAAATTCATTATTGTGGTAACATTGGCGTACAAGAGTGTGAATGTTTACATGTTTAAGAGTACAAGTTAGCACTTAACACCCACCACCAAAGTGTCTGTCTCCCGTCACTATACTCCATTTGAACCTTCCAACCACCTCACTCCTCCCCTTGGTCACCTCAGTTCTGTGGTCAGTGTCGAAGGGTCTGTTTTCATTAGAACATTGTCTGTTCCCTTGCTTGTTTCCTTGTACATACGTGTGATATCATGAAGTACTTTTCTTTCTCTTTCTGGCTTATTTTACTTAGCCAGAATCTTTTATGAGTGATTTATGAGATAAGTATGGTTTTTACATTTTATGGGTTTGTTAAAAAATAAAAGACAGATGCACAATGAAAGACTGTATAAAGCCAATAAAGACTGTAAAAACTCATGTATTTATTGCCTTTTTTTCATAAAATATTTGTTGACTACTGAACTAGATTCTTTAAAGATCTATTTCTGTTCTCATTATGTTCTATTACCTTTGTAGCTGGTTAATCTTTTTTTTGTGATGTTCAGCATTGGCTTTGTTTGTTTATTTTTTTGGTTTTGAGGCCAAAGCCTGCATTGCTCAGAGTTCTATATTCAGAGATCCCTACTGATGAGCTCATGAGACCATATGTGGTGTTGTGGGTATAACATGCTGAGCTTGCTGCATGCAAAACAGCACCTGAATCCATGTACTATATTTCTCCACCTGTAGTGTACCTGCAGTTCTGGAGGTCTTCGACTGCTGGAGCCCTGATCAGGGCGGGGAGGGAAACTCAACCCGCTCCCCTCCAAGGGCCCTGGCAAGGACAGCCAGGCGCGGGGGCATGAGACTCTGCTGTTCTCTTCTGGGAGCTAGGTTTTATAGTCTCTGAGTCTTGGCCGTTGATGGGATTACACGGTGCCAGGGGGCCAGTTGGTGGGTGTGACCCCCGCCTACTGGAATTTGGAGAATCTGGGTGGAGGATGCTCAGCCCCGATCCGAGTAGGCTTGGAGATCTCAGTCCCGGGACCCACATGCCTTTGTTCCTCTGCCGGTACCTTCATGTGTGCGGAGAGTGGTCTCAGCATGGTGGTGGCTGGTTCTGGAGATCTTCGGCTATTGGAGCCCTGGGCGGGGCGGGGAGGGAAACTCAACTCGCTCCCCTCCAAGGGCCCCGGCAAGGACAGTCAGGTGTGGGGGCAGGAGACTCTGCGCTGTTTTCTTCCGGGAGCTGGGTTTTATAGTTTTAGAGACTATAGTTTTATAGTCTCTGACCATGGCACTTTTTTAAAAAAAATCTCAGGGCTAGAACAAAGGAGACATTACTGGGGCCTGCTCGAGGCAATCGACGAATAACAGGATGGTCAGGATCGTGAGTGTACCTGTGAAAATTGAATTTGCTTACAATAGGTAGTTAAAGGCTAATGTACTGAATTACCCTCATATAGCCTGTTATTAAAATTGTTCAAGATTGACCTCAGTCATTTTGAGGACTCCTTTTTTTCTAGCCCTTTTAGGATTTAGCCTTTTGAAACCAAACCAAACCCTGGAATTTACCAGGATGCTCTCATAGTCTGTTGCTGAGCCTAAAAATGTCTCACATTGCCTCTCAGCACATGGCACTGATCTGCAGACGAGTATCTCTGGGAGGAAGGATGCAACAGGTCATGCTCATCACTGTACATTCTCATATTCTCTCAGGTCTTAGAATCCTAAGTATTTTTGACGTGTTACCAATGTACAGCTTTCGTAATGGCCTTTAAATCATTTTTTCCTAGCTATTCTATTTCTCAGTGAGGAGACAAGTTTAAATTACTTACAGTACCATTATTAAAAATATAATATAGTACTCTTCTTATACTTGTTCTGCTTATGAATAATGATACTTTCAAACATTTCATTTTACTTTCAATTTTTTTAAATTTCAGATAGTCTCATTATTTTCCATGTATATTGTGGGGTACATTGAGCCAAGCAAATTTCAGAAGATCATTTATATGAACATGGTAATATTTTTAATATTAATAAGTCAAGTGTTAAATAAGACCTCAGATTTTACAAAACAGAACTGATTAATGTTTTATTGAATATTTCATATCATTTACTACATTTGATGATGATTATATCAGTAAATAAAATAGTGTAAATTATAGATGTCGTGTTATAGCAGGTTATTCTTAACTACAGTAACTTTTACACTATAATATTTTCAAGTATATTATTTTTATTGACACTACTCCTGAAATACTGTTCCCTGTGGTCTGATATTTTAAATACCTTTTATGAGTGTGAAACTTTAAATCATATATTTTTGCACTTCTATTTTTAGGTTCTGGACAAATGTTCTGTAAAGTATAAAAAATAAATAACTTTTTGATGAGAAAAGGAAGTGAGCTTTATTAGTGATGGGAATATTTAGATAGTTAACAAAATAAGATTAGAAATAACATCTTTGACTAATCTTATTATATTACAGCATTATTGAGTCAATAGAAAAATAATTATTCCAGTTTTCAACAGAAAAATAATTATTTCCAGTTTTCATTCTATCAAGAAGCATGTAGAAAGAATAGTATTAAATTCTGCTCCATCTCATTTTCTGGTACTGAAGAACCTATTGGTGTGTTGAAATTCTATTATCATTTAGCTAAGATGTATTTAAAATTTTATTTCCATACATAGTTTGTAATGGAAGTGGAATATAGTATCATTTGCCTATAGAAAAGTATATATTAGCTTATATATTCCAAAACTGAATAACGTGTTTTTTTTCTCAATTTTCAGATTTCTGTTTTCCTCTGTTTTATATTGATGTTTGGAAATACAATGTATTTATCTTCTTATTATTCTTCATCTTTGTTAATGGCATGCGTAAGTGTTTGTTAAACTCTAGAAGATTATTAACTTGTTAAATAACGGGTTTACTCATCTAAAGTAGGTGTAGGAGAATAAGTAGGACCCTTTCCTAATAGTTGACATGAAAAGATTCCAGAATAATGCTCTAACTCTTCCTTGTCCTAGAAAAATACAATAGAAAGTTTACCTTATCAAATAAGTATAAATAGTTAAAAGATAAAAGACTTTTAAGAAGAGTTACTAGGGCTGGAGCGATAGCACAGCGGGTAGGGCGTTCGCCTTACAAGCAGCCAACATGGCCGACCCGAGTTCGATTCCTCCGCCCCTCTCGGAGAGCCCGGAAAGCTACCGGGAGTATTCGATATGCCAGACACAGTAACAACAAAGTCTCCAATGGAGACATTACTGGGCCTGCTCGAGCAAATCGACGATCAACGGGAGGGCCTTTACCTTTTTTTTACCTTTATTATCTTCTGTAAGATAGTAAGAAACTTTACCTTATCAAATTAGTATAAATAGAGACAAGATAGTAAGACGAAATAGGCCATAATTTCTGATAAAAATGTTATTTGGGGGGCTGGAGAGAGAGCACAGCAGGTAGGGCGTTTGCCTTGCACGCAGCCAACCCCGGTTCAATTCCCAGCATCCCATATGGTCCCCTGAGCACTGCCGCACTGCCAGGAGTAACTCCTGAGAGCAGAGCCAGGAGTTACCCCTGTGCATTGCCAGGTGTGACCCAAAAAGCAAAAAAAAAAAAAAAAAAAGGTTATTTTGTTCTGAGTCACTTCATTAGACCATATATTTTTTTGCTTGACACTGCCACTTCCCAAAACATTTTGGAATTCCTATGAATTATCTTCATAGGTGTGCACATGCTTTGAATATCCTCGATTGTTGCACATCTTCGTCTTTCAAGGGTGATTTTGATTTTTGGAAATGAACAGTCATAAGAATAAGGTGGGTGATTGTTCTGGATAATATAGATCTTGTCAAAATATGATATAACAATAAATAAGGTAGTTTATTGGATATATAAATTATCTCTGCAGGCATTATAGATAGAATTTTAAGTTATTTAAACAATGAAAACAAAATGTGAAAAGTAATATAGTTTCATGTGATGTATGTTTATGAATAAGACTGATTTGAATACAGATTTGGAGTAGTGATCCAGTCAATTAGTTTTACTACTTTAGAGTAACACATGTAGTATTCAGAAGCCAGAATCTAGAATGTTCACATGTACTGGAATGTTCCCAGGATGTTTTTGTACCAGTGATCAGAGATGATGTCCTCCCAGTAATAACAAGTATAGCACTTTTCCACATATGATGCATTAACTTACTTGCCTGTGTTGAATTGTCCTAGAATTTCAAAGATAAATCAATTCCACTCATTCATGCTGCTGAATTTGGTTTGCTAGTCCTTTACTGACAATTTTTACATTGAAGGTCATCATGGATTTTAATACTTAGCTTAGTTTTCTTATAATATTCTATTTTTGTTTCATTTTGAACCACACCTGGTGGTATTCCAGGCTTACTCTTTTTGCTGCACTCAGGAATAGCTCTTGACAGGCTCGGGGACCACATGAGGTGCTGGGGATTGAACCCAGGTCTGACATATGCAAGAAAAGTGCCCTACCTGCTGTCCTATTGATCCAGCCCCTGTAATGATGTTTTCTAACTTTGTATTAAGTCATGCTGGCCTCATAAGCCAAGTGATATGTTTTGACATGTTCCCGCCTTTACAATTTTTGAAAGATTTTAAACTTTAATCAGTGGATTCCAGTGAAACCATCAGATCCGATCTTTTTTTTTGTTTGGAGAGTTTGATTACTGATTTAGTCTTCCTACTTGTTATAGATTTACTCAGATTTTTATTTCTTTATGACTCAATGTTAAAAAAATTTCTGCTTCTAGGAATGAATCCAGTTTTGTATCGTCAAGGTTATTAGTATATCATTATTCATAGCAATCTATTATGTTTGGGCTTAGATTTTTTGGATAAGAAAGTATATGTAGTCGTAATTTACAACTTGACCCAGAAACTAAAGTACCATCTGATAATTTTACTTAGGGTTTAATTACTACAACATGTGAATTTGGTGGGGAGACATAAATATCTAACAAATAGCATTGAGGGTATGTTTTTTTAGGACTCCAGATTTATGCATGAGTCTCAGTGCCAATTTCTTTTCACAGCTCCAGCCCTCTCTGATCTCCTTCCTTTGCTCTAGGTTCTCTCCTAAACAACATTCTAATTTTTTAAATAGCTTCTCTTTTTGTCACCCTGGAAAGTTTGCCTTATTTCATATACCTTCAGTTAAACGTTTGAAAATATTTCATGTAGAGTTTAGATAAGACATTTTTTCATGTGAATTGAGACCACCAATTTCTCTGCAAGAACCTGTCCCTACGAGCTTGCATGGGCCTTCCTCTTACATGGCAAGAACTTCCCAGAAGAATTTCTCTGCTTAAAATTTCTCTGCTTAAAATTTCCCAGGTAACTCAGTGAAGAATAACCTTTATTCCAGGGACAACTTCTTACACCACAAGGCATTTAGCTATCACCCCAAGAAAATTTTGAAAATTTAGCAATTAAGAAGGAAAAGTACTGGTGATAAGCAAGGTGAAAGAGAGACTGTAAATGGTGATTTGTATCATTACTGTAAGATAGAAATGCTAATTTTCACTTTATTTTATGTCCATTGTAGGTGATAATTCTAAAGAGAAATAAAATACAAAAATTGGTAGTGTCTGAACTCAACTTTTGGGTAAGATTCAACATTATTAAATCAGTTTCTTCAAACTCAATTTTTATTTCTGCAAAATGAATACAGATAATTATTGTTGAATGGTGTTTTATTTAGCTTCCAAGTGTTCGAAATCTCCCCCATCTTTTTTCAGTGATTAATTTCTACTTTTATGTCATTGTGGTCTGAGAAGGTAGTTATACAATTTCTATATTTCTAAAATTATGTATTTTTGTGTTTTGCCTTAATATGTGATCTGTCCTAGAAAATGTTCCGTGTACATTGGAGAAGAATATATATTCTTGTTTAGGGGAGTGTAAAGCCTGTATATGTCCAATAATTCCATTTCTTTCAGCTCCTCATTTAGGGTTCTTGTCTCTTTATTGAGTTCTGTCTGGTTGATTTGTCTAGTGGGGAAATTGGTGTGTTGAAGTCTCCCACTGCTGTTGTGTTTCTGTCGGTGTTTCTTTAGGTTTGTGAGCAGAAACCATAAACTTTGCTGAACTTTCGTTGAGTACGTAGATGTCGATATAGTATTTCTTGATTTGTTGTTACACCAATAAGTAGTGTCCATCATTGTCCCTAATTACTTTCTTTATATTGGATAAAATTTGGTATGATGTAAGTATGACTGTCCCAGCTTTTTTTTTTTTTTGGTCTTCCATTGGCTTCTATGATTGTTTTCCATCCTTTCACTCCAAGTCTGTATTTGTCCTGAGAGTTGAGATCTGTTTCTTTATAGGCAGCAAAAGGAACAGTTTTTTTCCTGATTCATCCAGGTATTCTATGCTTTTTTATATGAGAGTTTAGTTCATTGACATTCAGAGAAATTATTGACATAAGGGGCTGTGTTACGTGTGTGTGTGTGTGTGTGTGTGTGTGTGTGTGTGAATCATTTGTTTTCAGTAATTCTTGCAGGATTGTTTCAAATTCTGCCAACTCTAGTTTGCCTGAACTGCTTCTTATCTCTCATGCAATCTAAATGATAGCTTAGCAGGGTAGTGGACTCTACACTAGAAGTTTTTTGGGTCAGTGCTTTGAAAATATCACTCCACTCTTTCTTAATATATCTAAAGGTTTTCTTCTCTTTTGCTGCTTTAGTCTTTGTGTTTTGATTTTACCATTTTAATTACTGTATCTTGGGATTTTTTGTTTGAGGCTATTTTGTTGGAACTCTTTGGGCCTCTTGAATCTGTGCAGGAGCTTCTCTTAAGATATCAGGAAACTTCTCAGTTGTTATTTCTTTGACCAACTCTTCTTCCCCTTTACCCTTTTTTTTTGTCCTTTTGGTAGTCCTCTGATTCAAAGATTATTTCTTTTGCTATTATCTATCAAGAACCTTACATTCTCTTTCATTTGTTTACTTTTCTTTTTTCACTGTTGTGATGGCTAGCTAGCATTTTGTCTTCAGTATCACCGATCAAGTTCTCTGCACACTGAATTCTGTTGCTGTGGCTTGCTACTGTGCTTTTTAATTCCTTTAGTTCCATTTGTATGAACTCATTGATACTCTGGATCAGTTCCTCTTAAAGTTGATTGGATTTTTTTTTCAGTCATTGCATATAATGATTGCCATTATATGCAATCTTGATTTGAGTGAAGCTTGAGTGTTTATTTGAGCTCTGTGATTTGCCTGTCCCTGTCTGACAGAGCAAGTGAAATCTTTTGTTTTACTATTGTTCCTAAAGATTTGTAGGTGCTACTATTTGAGTTTAAGATACCAGATATTTGAGGTCTGATCTATTATTTTTATTTTTCAACAAGCAGTAATCTTTATACATTTAGGATGTTACTTCATTAGTTGTGCAGTTCAGTCTCTAATATATTTGTTTGTACTGTCACAGTCACGGTCCTCCCATTATTCATCGATTTGCTCGAGCAAGCCCAGTAACGTCTCCATCAGTGAGACTTGTTACTGTGTTTGGCATATTGAATACGTCATGGGTAGCTTGCCAGGCTTTGCTGTGCGGACAAGATACTCTCGATAGCCTGCCAGGCTCTCTGAGAGGGATGGAGGAATCGAACCCGACTCGGCCGGGCTGGCTGCATGCAAGGCAAATGCCCTACCGCTGTGCTATTGCTCCAGCCCATTTGTTTGTACAGAGTGTTAAAATAGGCATTTCTGAGTAACAATAAAAAAGCAAAGATCCCTTGAAGATGGAGGGATAGGGGCTTTATGGGAGCAGAGGACCCAGAAAGGGGGTGCAGATGGCTCTAGAACTGCAGAGCAGGATGTGGGCTGGAGCTCTTGACACACCTGGATGATTAAAGAGCAAGTATTTTCTGTTTAATGTTTTCTTTTTCTTTAGATTTTTGAGGGTTTACTTCAAGGGTTTACTTCATTTAAAATTTATATTGTGTTAATATACATCATAGATTTCCTTCTGCTCATTACTTACATGTCTTCCTTAATTTATACTGTTTAGTGCTGTCCTGATTTTTTTTTATTATTAGTGAAACACCATGAGGTTGTAGACTTACAAACTTTCGTGCTTGGGTTTCAGTTATACAATGATCGAGTACCCATCCCTCCACCAGTGTCCATTCTCCACCACCAGTGATCCCAGTAGCCCTCCCACACCCCCACCCAATCCACCCCCCCACCCCACCCTGCCTTTGTGGCAGGGCATTCCCTTTTGCTCTCTCTTGCCTTTAGGGTGTTGTGGTTTGTAATAGAGGTATTGAGTGGCCATTATGTTCGGTCTATAGTCTACTTTCAGCACACATCTTGCATAGCGAGCAAATCCTCCAGACATTCCTTTACTTGGTGTTTCCTTCTCTATCTGAGCTGCCTTTTCCCCCAGCTAGCTTTCAAGCTGTGGAGCAGACCTCCTGGTACTCATCTCAACTATTCTTGGGTGTTCGTAAACTGATCTCATTTGCTGGGGGAAAGGTACCTTGGATGGAGAAGGGAGCATTAAGTAAATGATAGTTGGAGGGATCACTTGGGAAAGTAAATGCATGCTGAAAGTAGACTATGGACCAAACAGGATGGCCGCTTGGTACCTGTATTGCAAACCATAACACCCAAAACGACAGAGAGACTAAGGGGGAATGCTCCTACCACAGAAGCAGGGCGTGGTGCAGGATAACATTGGATTTATCCTTTCAGCCTTGCTGCAGGGAACTTAGTTTACCTTAAAGCAATGTCCTTTCTGTATGGACACAGGAAGACAGTTAATATTATGCTTTTGTAACTTGGGAGTTGATTGACTCTGAATAATATTGACTCCTGGGCATCTTCTTTCTCGACTCAGTTACCCTTAGTTCCTAGTACCCCAAAAGCAGGGTCCTGATGAGGGACTGAATGGACCCTGGGCAAGCTGTAAACTACCCTGGCATTGAAATGGGCCAGGCCAAAGTGCCACAATACTCAACTATAAGTTGAGAGCATGGTTATTGACAAATGCTGTCATGATCCAGAAGTAATGACGAGATTATGACACTGCAGAGGTTAGGAAGACTAACTTGGCCTGTGGTCTGGAATTATAGTGAAATGTCCCCAGGAAGAAGCAAACTTTAAGTTGATATATTTCTTACTGTACTCATACAGAATGGCATTGCTAGAAATATTAGAAGTAGATTTTCTACAATTTAAGTGGATTACTAGCTGAGAAAAGAATAAAGTGACACACCGTGGATGGGATCCTGCCCTTAAGCAGATCTGCTAGTAATCTGGAGTAATTTCCTTAGATGAGATTTTTGTCCTTGAGTTAATCTCCTGGAGGAGTGGCCTTATCCCTCTTTGTTGATTTGCTAATGTTCAACCCACCTTTCTATCACCACCCTATGTGATTGCTATATAAACTAAGACTGTAAGATCAGAGGGGGCTCCAGAGAGAGAAGTGAAGGGACTCCAGAGAGAATAGCGAAGGGGCTCCATAGAGAAAAGCAGAAGGGGAATCAGAGGAGAATGGAGAGAAGATTGGAATAAACTGCAGTTGATACTGACCGGCCTGGTTCTCGTTCCTTCCTTTGCCAGCCCATTGCCAACAGCCATTCCCGATCCAGTCCATTCACAGTGACTGGAGAGCACTGAACGTGGGCGGAGAGAGAGAGAGAGAGAGAGAGAGAGAGAGAGAGAGAGAGAGAGAGAGAGAGAGAGCTGCCCAGAGAGCCCACAAACGCACACACATCAACACATCCACTCCACGTGTGTGCATATATTTTACAGGGTGGAAAGAGTAGTGGTGAGGGGAGGGATACTGGGAACATTGGTGGTGGAGAATTGGTACTGGTGGAGTGATGGGTAGTTGAACATTGACTGAAACACAATCATGAAAGTTTGTAAGTCTCTAACTGTATCTCACGGTGATTCATTAAAATAAAAAAAAGTGTATATAAGAAAGCCATGGACTTTTGGGTGTTGATTTTGTAGCCTGCCACTTTACTATACCAACCTATTGTTTCTAGGAGCTTTTCTGTAGTCTTAAGGGTTTTCTAAGTATAGTATCATGTCATCTGCAAATAGTGATAGCTTGACCTCTTCCTTTCCTATCTGTATGCCCTTGATATCTTTTTCTTGCCTAACTGCTGTGGCCAGGACTTCCAGTACTATATTGAATAGGAGTGGTGCGGGCAACCTTCTCTTGTGCCCGATCTTAGAGGGAAGGCTTTTAGTTTTTCCCCATTGAGAATGATACTTGCTGTGGGCTTGTGTGAGATGGTTTTGACTATATTTAGGAAAGTTCCTCTGATGCCAATTTTGCTGAGAGTTTTCATCATAAACGGGTGCTGAATCTTGTCAAAAGCTTTCTCTGCATCTATTGATATGATCTTACAGTTTTTATTATTTCTTTTATTGATAAGATGAATTATGTTCATTGACTTGCGAATGTTAAACCATCCTTGCATCCCTGGGATTAATCCTACTTGGTCATACTGTATGATCTTTTTGATGAGTTGTTGAATTCTATTTGCTAATACTTTGTTAAGGATCTTTGCATCTGTGTTCATCAGGAATATCGACCACTTTTGATCTTTGACATAGGAGCAAGAAATGTGAAATGGAACAAGGAAAGTGGTGCTTCAGCAAGTGGTGCTGGGAAAACTGGATAGCTACCTGCAGAAAAATGAACTCTGACCTCTGTCTAATGCCAGGCACAAAAGTCAGACCAAAGTGGATGAAAGATCTCAATATCAGACATGAATCCATAAGGTACATAGAAGAAAATGTCGACAGAACTCTCCATGATATTGAAGCTAAAACATCTTTAAGGATGAAACAGCACTGACCATGCAAGTAGAAGCAAA